>NW_027361803.1:902500-1262500 GCF_039654945.1 Dendrobates tinctorius | reverse complement strand
TTTGGCATTTTCCAAAATCGTTCAATATCAATTATTAATGTGGCTCTTCTATCTGATCGGCGACTGTAGCTAGTCGAAGCATTATTATGACATGGGGGGGGGGCGACTACAGCCGGAAAAAAATAAAATAAAATAAAAAAATTTCTCAAAATTTCATTTTCCAAATTTATTAAAATGGACGATTTTTACTTATTAGTTGCTATGAGTCGTGACGACAAGTGCAGCCTCGTCAGACGAGGATTTAAAGATCGTACGCATGAATGTTATTGGTCCAGCAGGATAACTACTACTTGTCCGCGGTCCAGTTTTTTTGGATTAGTAGATGTAGCAGCTGTTATTTTTTTTATTTATTTTTTTTTAAAGCTCTCCCCATGGTATGTGAGATATGTGATCGCCCGCCCTTCGGAACATATACCGTGTTTTTTATTTTTTTTTATTATAATTTCTATTTTTTTTTTTTTTTTTATTTGGCACGATCATAAAAACAAAAAAAAAACAGACTGACGACCAATGGAAATGTAGATTTTAAAATAATTTTTTTTGTACGAAGCGCCTGGATAAATCGATACCTGGAAAGGTCACTTTTGTTTTGTTTTTTTTTCTGTACAATTTTCAAAAATGGATTAAAAAAATAAAGAAATGTATTATATATATATATATATATATATATATATGTGTGTACATATATATATATATAACTACCTTATATACTTTTTCATTTTACTATATGTTATAGACAAAAAGGGTTGACTTTTTTTTTGTAAATGCAAATATTTTGGGCTAAGATTAATTTTTACAATTAAGTTATATTAAAAAATGTGCAAGCAATAGACAGTGTAATGTGGCACCGTTTGGCTTTTATAGACTCTTTGTTTTCCTACTTATATAACTTTGATGTGGTCCCTGGTAGTAAATCAGCTGAGAGGAGCTCAGAAAAGAGCAGATAAAGGCACTACAAACTCTCACATTGGATCGTTAGAATGAACTCACCAACGGTTTCTCAGTTAACTCCTTCTGCAGCCAGCAATAGACAGTGCAATGTGGCACCATTTGGCTTTTATAGACTCTCTGTTTCTTGTCATTTGCAACCTTGATGTGGTCCCTGGTCATAAATCAGCTGAGAGGAGCTCAGAAAGGAGCAATTTAAAGCATTACAAACTCCCGTTGGACCTTCGGAATGAACTCTCCAACAGTTTCTTAGTTGACTCTTTTTGCAGCCAGCAATGTTGTACCGTTTGGCTTTTATAGACTCTTCGTTTCCCAGCATATACAACTTTGATGTGGTCCCTGGTCATAAATCAGCTGAGAAGAGCTCAGAAAAGAACAGATGAAACAGTTACAAACTCTCCCATTGGACCGTGAGAATGAGCTCACTGACGGTTTCTCAGTTGACTCCTTTTTTTGCAGCTAGCAATAGACAGGGCAAAACAGAGAGGATAAACGGTGCAATATTTTTTATTGAACCCCAATGACAAAAAATGATTTTTAGTATAAAAGAAAAATGCACGCATTTACATGAGAAAAAAAACAACAACGAACCATTAGAGCCCCTAAAACGAAACCAGGATTGACCACGAATGACCTTGCGGAGCTGAGAGATAATAACCACTGATATAATATCCACGTTAGTGGATGTTTTTGTTATCTATTTTTGCAAACCTAGCCTTCAAAGTGAGTACTTCCTCTGCACATTACATCACCGCCGCAGGGTCTCGTGCTGGATAGGGGGGAAACATCTGCCGGTGTCGGGGGGAAGCCTAATCAGCAACTGGTCATCAGCAGTTCTTCGAAAATAGAGAGAAGCCGCAATCGTTGACATGGGAAACTTCCCTCCTTTTTTTTTTTTTTTTCATTGCTTGAACGTTATTTAATAGGAAAGAACGGAAGTTGTTACAAACCATAAACTTTACACTTCACAATGATTGATGGTCGCATTTTTTATTAACTTGATTTTTTTTTCAAACTGCCTTTCCGAGCCTACATTTCTTGTATTTTCCTTTTTTTTTATTTTTGAGCTTTGCAATAAAATTAAAAAAAAAAAAAATTTTTATGTTTTACCGCGTAGGATTTTCGTTATCGCGTCCACTTTTATGACTTAGAGGTATAGAATTTTTTTATTTTTTTTTATTTTTATTTTTTTTTTGCCATACGGGAAAATTTTCAAAATGACACATTTCCAATTGACGGTATCATATAGTGTGAGCTCCTACGTGTAATTAGAAGACAACGGTCTCTTTTATTTCTGTCGTGTGTTGAAATCCCCCGATCGCACAAGCCGCATTCATACAGTATTCATTAGAACGAGAAACCGTAGGCCGAAATCCACAGAGGAGTCGTCGGCCCAAAATCTGCCTCCACGTTGGCACAACCATCAAATACCGGCCCCCGAGCTACAAAATTGGGAGTAATTGGTAGGTATCTAAATTTGTAATTTGTAGGCATCTACATTTTTTTTGTTTTTTTTTTATATATATTTATGCAAAATTCAATATTGGGAAACCAAAGAAATAAAATAAAATATAAAACCTAATTAAAAAAAATAACACTTTTAACACCCAAATAAATGGTCAATTATACCACTTTTTGGGTAGTTTGGTTGATGAGATTGCCAATTAATTTGTACCAGAAACTTTTTTTTAATTTTTTTATTTTATTATTAGTATTATACAGGACGATAATATATGGCGCATGTGGCGATGCAAGTCAAGTACTCCATGCACTATAAACTTATAGGTTCCTAATTGCATTTTAAAAAGATCAAAACAAAACTTTTCTTTAACTGGCTTATGCCGCTTTTTTTTTTCCTTTCGCTTTGTGTCTCGAGTTGTATTTTTTTTTTTCCTTTTTTTTTTTTTTAAATTTTTTTAGACATGCAATACTTGCATTCGTCCTAGAGATGTCACTGTTGTAATGGCTGTTTATGCTAAGCCCTTAGACAATGGTTGTAGTGTCCTCTAATTATAAAGGATAACAAATATGTGTATGTTTTATTGCACTTTTTATTGTACTTTATATTTAATTATTTATTTATACATATTATATACTATACATATATCAATTATATTTGCTATTTCTATTTATTTTATTGTACTTTTTATTTTTTGTTGTATTTTATATTTAATGATACTATTTAACATATTATTTATTTACTATACAAATATCAATAATATTTGTTATTTCGCTTTATTTTATTGCACTTTTTATTTTTTTATTGTATTTTATATTTAATTCTATTATTTATTTATACTTATTGTTTATATACTATACATATATCAGTTATATTTGTTATTTCTATTTATTTTATTGTACTTTTTTATTGCATTTCATATTTAATTATATGATTTATGTTTATAAACAGAGTTTATATGATTAATATTTATATTCTATTAATTTATATATTGTTTTTATTATATCAATTCTATTTAGGTTATTTTCTATGTCCGGTATTTTATTGTACTTTTTATTTAATTGCATTTTAAATTTATTTATATATATATTATTTTTATACTATTTATATATAATATTATCAATTCTATTTTTATATTATTTTCTATTCTTACTGTCCTTTTATTTTTTGTTATTGTGTGTTAGGTTTATTTATATGATTTATATAGTGTTAATAATATATATATTTATTATTTATCTCATGTATATAAATTAATGTTGTGCCCCCCGTTTTGTACGCCAGTCTTGATGAAGAGTGCACTGTATTCCTTAAGAGACGTGCGGCTCCTGATGAGTTTGGAGCATCCGCCGACATGTTCCCCCTTTAAGGGGCTGGGGTAGAGTTGGGAAACAATACTTCTCTGCTAAGTTCCAACCAGTTTTCAAAAACTCTGTCTCCTTGCAATGGGCGATGTGTTGCAGCCTTCTCTGGTGGATGGAGTTAATGTGAGGGGGTCTAAACTGCCGCAGGTGGTATTTATGGCGTATAGAACAGGGGGCTGCATTCACCTATGGAGACCCCAGAACACTGGCAGCTCTGCTCCTTTACTGTGCGCGCGTCTGCTGCTTTCTAAGGTAAATGTTATTCCACGTATGTCTGCCCCTTCATTAAAACTTACTAAATTATTTCCGTGTTGTGAAAGTTTTACCCCCCCCTGCGATCCTAGACGGAGCGCACAAGACCCCATTAATGAGCGGAGCATACTGCCCGGTATTCATGGCGAGTGCAGGGATTGATGCCAGCGATGTTCGGACTTTTAAAAAGAAAGTTCACTGCGCCGTGTGCAACTTCTAATGCCCCCAATAAAGTCTGTGTCTTCAGGCGACTTTCCTCGTAGGCCGAGCGCATAATCGGGTTTTAATTTAATTAACGTCCCCGGTACACCGTCCCTCTCCCCTCCCCCCGCACGGGGTCACAAGGCGCTAGTTATGCCCCAGTCTGATGTGGTGTTCATGTCGGGGGCTGAGGCGCGGAGACGTGGGGACGACGGGAGGACGGGCCAGACCCAAGCTGAAGTCAGGTGTAACTGATATGTATAGATGGGTGTGAGCGACATTATCTATAGATCCAGCTAGTATCTATTATCTATTAGAAAAAGATATGGAGCAGCACATACAATCACGCGGGTGCACCGGCCTCCCGGCAACTAATCCATATACAGGAAGAAAAAATAGGAAGCAGCACTCCAAATTGTGCAAAAATCTATCTATCTATTATCTATCTATCATCTGTCTATTATCTATTTATTATTATTATTTATTATTATAGCGCCATTTATTCCATGGCGCTTTACATGTGAGGAGGGGTATACATAATACATACAAGTACAGTAATCTTAAACAATACAAGTCACGACTGGTACAGGAGGAGAGAGGACCCTGCCCACGAGGGCTCACAATCTACAAGGGACGGGTGAGGATACAGTAGGCGAGGGTAGAGCTGGTCGTGCAGCGGTTTGGTGGATCGGTGGTTACTGCAGATTGTAGGCTTGTTGGAAGAGGTGGGTCTTCAGGTTCTTTTTGAAGGTTTTCATGGTACGCGAGAGTCTGATATGTTGTGGTAGAGAGTTCCAGAGTAGTGGGGATGCGCGGGAGAAGTCTTGTATGCGATTGTGAGGATCGGAGGTTGCGTGCAGGTAAGTACCGGGAGACCATGTCAAGGTCACATATGTATGGAGGAGACAGGTTGTGGATGGCTTTGTATGTCATGGTTAGGGTTTTGAACTGGAGTCTCTGGGTAATGGGGAGCCAGTGCAGGGATTGACAGAGGGGAGAGGCCAGGGAACAGCGGGGGGACAGGTGGATTAGTCGGGCAGCAGAGTTTAGAATAGTTTGGAGGGGTGCGAGAGTGTTAGAGGGGAGGCCACAGAGCAGGAGGTTGTAGTAGTCAAAGCGGGAGATGATGAGGGCATAGACTAGGGTTTTTGCAGATTCTTGGTTGAGGAATCTATCTATCTATTATCTATCTATTATCTATCTATTGTCTATCTATCATCAATCTATTATTTATCTATCTATTATCTCTCTTTCTATTATCTATCTAGTATCTATCTGGTATCTATATATTATCTATTACCTATCCATCTATCTGTGTGTGTATTTGTCTTTCTTGTGCCTCTCCGTCTCATTCTTCGCCTTCTTCTTCATCATCTATGCTCGTCTAGTCTAATTTCCGGTAGAATATTCTGCAGCCTTCGGTTCGGCATTCCACCTCCTCGTACCTTAGTGTGTATAAGGGTCAGACAATAGTGCGGCAGGTTGTGTCTATGAAGTTGGGGTCTCCCTATCCGCGCTCCATTCCCCCCCCCCTCCCTCCATCATCCTTCTCCCCTGCTTCCATTTTTTTTTACGTCGTCGCCCACCCATTGACCTGTTGTCGCCCGTCCTGGGGGTATAGGACCAGCCCGGGCGGTGGAGAGGAGGTTATGGCCGTGATCCTGTCACACTGACATCTAACTGTTTTAATGACAAAAAAATCTGCAAAGCATGAAATTGGAATGAAATGTGTGATTATCATTCAAGTACTGTTTACCCAAAGCCCCGGGGACTTGGTGAATAAATACAGAGCAAGTGAGTTAGATAAACCTCTGCTTATTCCTTATGCTGTCCCTATGGGAGGGGCGGGTAGAACTTTCTATTCGGAAACTTTTTTTTTTTTGTTGCCGGCAATATTCGCCATTACTTTGCTTCTTCTCTTCCGCCTTTCGCTACCACGCGGCGCTGTTAGAAAATAGGTATTGTGAATTATTAAAGTTGATTCTAGGAGAATAGCTCTACGCTCGAATGGCATTTATTTCGGCATATGCAAATGATTTAGTTTCATTTGGGATGAGCTCCCAGGAGCCCTTCTTTCCTATGATGCTCAGAATTTGGCAAGCGCCAGCTAGCATGCTCTTCTTTTCTTTCTTTTTTTTTTTCAATTTTTTTTTTTGTGGGGGGACTGGATTGGATGGATTTGGTACAGTATCAAGAATATAAAGGCCTCGGTTTCCCCCTCTTATGATTTGTGAGAGATTTATTAATGAACGCGGAAAAAAAAAGGTACCAAGATTTGCGTCCACGTAACGTCGTCTGATCATCGTTATCGGCTAGGGATTTTTGTTCTTTTCAAGTGCGGTCAATTTTGACTTTTTCTCTTTTCCAGATGAATAGCCGGGATGCTTCTAGTATTATCCCACCTAGTACTTGGCAAAAAACGGTCAAGAAAGGGGGGAGACCGTTCTCGTTTAGTACTCGATTGAAAAAATGATAAATAAAAGTGTGACAAAAAAATAATGTAATGAAATGATAATCAAACGATCTAGGCGAAAAATAACAACCGGAATACGTAAGAAAAAAAATCAATATATATATATATATATATATATATATATATATAAAAAAGACAAAACGCAATCTAGAAATATAAGAAAAAAAAAAAAAGTAAGAAAAAATAATGAAAAAATGTAACAAAATAATAGCAAAAAGAAATGTGAGAAAAAAAGTAAGAAAAAATAAGGAACAAAAGTTGCATGAAAGAAAAATGGAAAAAAAAAATCAAAAGCAAAAAAAAAGGAAGAAGAAAATTAAAAATAGGTCAGAAAAAAATAACCAAAAATTGTACGAAAAAAAATTTAAAATATAAGAAAAAATAATCAAAAACCTGTAAAAAAAAAAAAAAAATATATTAAAAAAATTAAAAAAAAAATATTTAAAATTGTAAAGGAAAAAAATAAATGTCAGAAAAATATAAAAATGTAACAAAAAATAATGTAAAAAAATGTACTAAAATAAAAAATGTATTTTTAAAAAAAAAAAAAGAATAAAGATAGAGATTATCGTAACAAGGCAAGCTTAATGACTCCAGGCCTGATGAATGCAGATATGCGCATATACATATATATTGTTTTTTATATATTTTATATTATATTGTTTATTTATTATTTATTTCCATTTTTTATGATACTCTTTACAGTGTTTTTTTTTTTAATTGCATGATTGTCTCCGGACATTATAGTCATTTTTTATTATACTTTTATTTTATTTTTATTTTTTTTACTTTAATAAAAAAAAATCAGTTGGGAGGAGCAATGTGATATATTTAACTCCCTAGGTTTTCCCTCTCTGTTGCATCATCAGAAACACATACTGGTTCTTTACAGCCGGGTCAGAACATATTTTTTTTTTATTATTATTTATTTATTATTATTTTCACCCCTCCACCCCCCACCGCATATCCCCCCCCTCTTTCCTTTTTCTGAACTGGGTTCCCAAGCAGCTGCGTACAATGCTGGGAGCCTGCCAGGAGCAGAGACAGATGGTATAGTTATTAGATGTGCATCATACGAATCCCTTCCTGCCACTCGCTTTTTAATCAAATTAAAACAAAAAAAGAAAGAGAGGGAGAGCGAGAGAGAGAGGGGGAGTCAATTAACTGCATTTGTATTCTGCACAATTATGGACCCTCTCCTACTTTTACCCCTAGGCAGTTAAGTGGAAATTTTAAGGGAAAGCAATAAAGGAGGAGGTGTGTAGGGGGGAAGCTAAAAATCCAACATTTCCATGCCAAAAAATATGCCAGGAATCTGAAAAAGAACCGAATTTAGACGGAGCTGTGGTTCTCGAATGAGTTTAAAAAAAAAATTTAAAATTATTATTTTTAAAAAAAAAAATACCCCCCCAATTCAATTTTTATTTTTTTAATCGATTTAAAGAAAACATGGAAAAGTTGAATCTCTCTTCTTGTATGCACCAGGAATTACAGCTAAGTCAGAGCTGGGATGCTTTCCAGAATCACTGTGGAAAGTTAGCTGTCGTCTGACAGCGAAAAAGAGAGAGAGAGCGTAGAGAAGAAGAGAACTAGCCACCTCCTCTTCCATCTCTCCCCCCCCCCCCCCCCCCCCCCGCCCAGACGTCAGGAATGGTCTCTCCCTGCTTTGCATATTCACCATGCTTGGCCTGGCCATATGGGAAAATGCAAGTGAAGGAATTGTTGTGAAAAAAGGGACAGCAGAGTTAGAAATAAAAAGTTGTAAAGAGTGGTACCGAAGAGAGGAAAAAAAAAAGAGAGAGAGCAACCGACGCTATGTATTGCGCGTACCCAATCCCCGGACTGGGCGGAAACTCTTTGATGTACTACTATAATGGGAAAGCGGTAAGAGAAGTCTGTAATTAAAGGTGTAATTTTGACAAGTTTTTATTGTGGTTGGGAATGTGGATCACATGAATGATTCGGCGAGCGAGGGACGATGAAAAGGATGAGAGTGCCCCCCGTACGACTGCTGTGCTGTGTGTCTCTCTCCCCCACCGTATCCGTCTTCTTTTCCATCCGCTCAGCTTGTGGTCGATGCTTCTATACTGCATGCCTATATATATATGATATTTACGTAAATGTGTCGCCTCTCTCCGTATCCTAACTCTCTGCCTGCGGGACGACAAACTCAGCTCTGCCAACGTGGTCGTAAATCATAGCCGGACTGTATATATATATATTTGTGCTTAGCGTCAAACCTGACAACTTGTGGCTTGTGCCTCATCGCTCACGCAACGTATCGTTCGCCGTAAGAATGTATTTGTCGTTGACTTTCCTATCCCCAAAAAAATGTATTTGTTTTATATTGGAATTTTTTCAACTAAAGTTTGTGCCAGAGTAAGAAAAAAAAAAACGGATATAATTTGCATCGTCGTGATGTTATTTCCTATTTTTATTGGTTTGGGTTTTGAATAGAAAGTTGTTGTATATTTATTTTGTTTTTATGCTTCTTGTTTACTTATTTATTTGTGATATTTCCAGGAGTGTTGAGTTCACTGTACAATTGGCACTAGTGTGTTTTTTTTTTTTTCTTTATTATTATTTGTCCTGTTTTGTGAGGTTTTCCAGATCAAGTTTTTCCTCTCCGGGGAGAGAGAGAGGAAATCTGGGGAAAAATGTGTCAGGGAGACTGGTTAAAGGCTGGAAGGGGAGAGCAAGACACAGAAAAAAATATTATCCGTGCAAGGAAAGGGAGAATATTCTGCAAACTGTTATGTAGGATGCCGGCACGAAATGCACAGAATGTTTTTCATTTTGAATATTTATGGAATTAGAATGTTTTTGTGTTTTTGTATTTATTTATTTTTGCGCGCTATCTCGGTGCACGGATAGTGCGATTACAGAAGTATGTGTGGCATTTGGCTCCCTGGTTCAGCTGCAGGTTTTCTGTTACCATCTGGAAGTTGATTTTCCCTTTGCCCCCCTGCGCCCTGTGCCATGGGAAAGAAAAGGGATTTTCGTTTACGAAAAAGGGGGGGCAAAACAAAAAAAAGAGAAAAAAGCAACACAAAAACAACATGTGTTAAAGCAATGTCACAGTGAAAACCAGGCAGCCACTGTTTTACATTTGTATGGGGTTGTTGTGTTTTTTTTGTTTTTTTTTTACCCTCTCACTTCATCAGGTCGTGAACGGGTGCCCAGGTCAGGGGCAAGAGGCCAACAGGAAAGGGCTCCTGTCGTATTGTCTGGCTAGGCCTACCAAGCTCTGAGGAGCATGGACCAATGTTAAACTATCAATGTATTGGGAAAGGAAAGAAAGAAAGAAAGAAAGAAAGAAAGAAAGAAAGAAAGAAAGAAAGAAAGAAAGAAAGAAAGAAAGAAAGAAAGAAAGGATAGATAGAATGAGGAAAGAAAGAAAGAAAATGGATGGATAAATAGATGGATAGAATGAGGAAGGAAAGAGAAAGAGAGAAAGAATGAGAAAATGGATAGATAGATAATAGATAACTAGATAGATGATAGATAGATAATAGATGATAGATAGATAATAGATAGATAATAGATAGAAGAATGAATGAAAGAGAGAAGGAAAGAAAATGGATAGATAGATAGATAGATGATAGAAGAATGAATGAAAGAGAGAAGAAAAGAAAGAAAGAGATACAGAGATATGAAAGAAGGATAGATATAGATAGTAAGAAAGAATGAAGGAAAAAGCAAGAAAGGAAGGAAAGAGTACATTTGGATAACCTTATTTTCTAGAGCAAGAGAGGAAAGTGCACTAAAACTTGTGGGATTTTACAAAACGGACTGATGATATCGTGCCAATTGCAAGAAGGGCAAAAAATATAGTGTAAAATATTTCAAAAATTAAAACCAAAAGTCACAGAAATTGCAAAAAAAACTTAAATAAATCAATGGAGGCCAGTGCTGTACAGAAAAGAAAAATGTAAAAAAAAAACAAACAAATGTAACATTTTTATATTTGCGACCATCTTTTTATTTTAGTTTTCTTTCCAATGGCGGTCAATCGTTGCCAAAGCCTGACCGCAGCAGGCGTGTAAACCGCGTGAGGGTCTCTCTCCGTCGGCGAAGCAAATTCTATACCGTTCTATAAAAACCGTCCCCGCGACAAACAGATTTTTTGTTTATCGTGGAGCGGGTATTGTTCTGGCAGGGATTTCGCATTGTACGATTTTTTGATATTGTGCCAGGCATCTTGTAGAGAATGTGGATGCCATGCGTGTGCCCGCTAGAAATGTATTTCGCAGCCTCTGTTTTGTTTTTTTGTTGTTTTTTTGTTTATTCCTTCCTGTGACTTTTTTCGCTTTCCCGATATAATTGGGCTCACCTATAGATTATATAGTGCCCCCCATAAACTTTGTAGGCCCCTCGTTAATCTGTGTGTATCATTATTTCTATATATCTATTGGTATTTGCCAATGACTCTTTGAGCCTTACCTCGAATACTGATCTGATCGTCCCTATTCTTTACTATTTGTCGAATGAAACAAATAGGTAAAAAAAATGTTCCAAAATTCTTTTTTAAATGTTACAAAAATAATGGTTGACCCCGAGGTTCCTTTTTTGGTTCTTCTTTGCACCATTTTTCCCTGTGTTGAGGAATTTCAAGGCATCACTGATAAATCCTTCCTCTGTGAGAACATGCGGTGGTGTCATTACAGTATATTCCTGGTTAAATAGTTCAGATCTGGATAATTGCATGCGCCATACCGATGAAGCTGAGCTGAGATTGTCCTTTCACAGTGCGCATTAATGATACCTCTGTGGCCTAAAAGTTGTTTTAGCTGAGGCCCTTTCAGGAATCGCCACCTATCATGAAGCATATTACCATGAAACATACTCAGCTCTGCTACATCTGCCTCCCTCATGGCCCTTTTGTGTTGCAGCAGCCTCATCATAGGGCTGTAATTCATCGGAGTCCTCTGTTACAGGCTCCTTATGACGTGTGATGCGGTTTAAGAGCATAAGATTTCGACCTTATTATAAGGAAGCGTCCTCGGTCACAGAGGGGTCTCGGGATTTGCATCTGGGTAGTGTCACCGATGATTGGGGCCCATGGCTCCTCCTGGGTATTTTGGACCTTTTCTGCACCTATGCGGTTAAGATCGTCCATCACAAATATGCGCATGACTTATATCATTTACACAAAGCTACAATTACACTAATTGCCCCTTTTTTGTCCTTCCTCTAGGAAATCTCGCAATATATCTGCACAAATAACTACAGACAGGGGCAGTGGGGGGTGACAGTCTTGGAATGACAGCCTGGGGGTGACAGTCTGGGGGTGACAGTCTGGGGGTGACAGTCTGGGGGTGATAGTCTGGGAATGACAGTCTGGGGGTGACAGTCTGGGGGGTTACAGTCTGTGGGGTGACAGTCGTAGGATGACAGTCTGGGGGTGACAGGCTGGGGGGGTGACTGGGGATTACAGTCTGGGGGGTGACTGGGGATTACAGTCTGGGGGGTAACTGGGGGTGACATTCTGGGAGATGACAGTCTGGGGGTTACAGTCTGGGCATTACAGTCTGGCGGTGATAATCTGGGGATGACAGTCTGGGGGTGACTGGCTGGGGATGACAGTCTGGGGGTGACAGTCTGGGGGGTTACAGTCTGGGGGGTGACAGTCGTAGGATGTCATAGGATGACAGTCTGGGGGTGACTGGCTGGGGATGACAGTCTGGGGGTGACTGGCTGGGGATGACAGTCTGGGGGTGACAGTCTGGGGGGTTACAGTCTGGGGGGTGACAGTCGTAGGATGTCATAGGATGACAGTCTGGGGGTGACAGTCTGGGGACGACAGTCCGGGGGTGACAGGCTGGGGGGTTGACTGGGGATTACAGTCTGGGGGGTAACTGGGGGTGACATTCTGGGGGATGACAGTCTGGGGGTGACAGTCTGGGGGGGACAGTCTGGGGGGTTACAGTCTGGGGGGTGACAGTCGTAGGATGTCATAGGATGACAGTCTGGGGGTGACTGGCTGGGGATGACAGTCTGGGGGTGACAGTCTGGGGGGTTACAGTCTGGGGGTGACAGTCGTAGGATGTCATAGGATGACAGTCTGGGGGTGACTGGCTGGGGATGACAGTCTGGGGGTGACAGTCTGGGGGGTTACAGTCTGGGGGGTGACAGTCGTAGGATGTCATAGGATGACAGTCTGGGGGTGACAGTCTGGGAATGACAGTCTGTAGGTGACAGTCTGGGGGGTTACAGTCTGGGGGGTGACAGTTGTAGGATGTCATAGGATGACAGTCTGGGGGTGACAGTCTGGGGATGACAGTCCGGGGGTGACAGGCTGGGGGGTTGACTGGGGATTACAGTCTGGGGGGTAACTGGGGGTGACATTCTGGGGGATGACAGTCTGGGGGTGACAGTCTGGGGGTTACAGTCTGGCGGTGATAATCTGGGGATGACAGTCTGGGGGTGACTGGCTGGGGATGACAGTCTGGGGGTTACTGTGGGGTAACTGGGGGTGGCAGTCTGGGGGTGACAATCTAGGGGTGACAGTCTGGAGAGGGACAGTCTGGGGATGACAGTGTGGGGGTCTTCACTCCTCCAGATTAAATAATAACCTTCTTATACTACAGAAAATATTTAGAATTAGAGACACACGGTTCACGTACAGAATCACTAGTCTGTGTGAATATGTTCAATGTGTGAGTGTAGATGTATGCATATACTAAATGTGTGTCTGTCTACATATATATATATATGTGTGTGTGCATGTACATACTATGTACATGTGTGTATGTAATTACTGTATGTGTGTAACTATATATGTGTGTATGTGTACCGTATGTATATATGTGTGTGCTTGTATTTGTCTGTACAGTCAGTGTATATGTGTATCTATAATAACATATATAAATGTGTGAATTTAAATGTATATACAGTATGTGTGTATATATATATATTTGTGTGTATGTCTGTATACATATGTGTATATGTATATAATTACATGTGTGTACATATATACGTGTTTGTGCTTTTGTATACATAAGCAGATACACATATTCATATCTTTACAGTGTGTGTGTATATATATATTCCTTTGAATCCTCAGTAATGGCACCCGTAGTGTGTTGTTATGCTATGTTGCTTGTATGGCGTGTACAGTGTGCGTGTGTATATAGGGTATGTGCTGTGTATATACACAGGTATGTAATGATACGGTGTTTTCGGCTGCATACAGTATATATTTGTGCCTGTGTATAGCTATGATGACGATGTACTGGGTGATATCAGCCGCACTCTAGTGCTTTGATAGTAGTAATGGCGCCCGTGATGGTGCTTTCATCGTCTTCCTTTTGACCTCTGCTGTTTATTAGGACGGTGATGGCGGGTTCACATATCACATTTATTAGCGCTTTCCCACCTCACGCCCTCTATAACCCCATTAATGGGTGGGCTCGCCGGTGTTGGTGCTCCGTCTTGGAGATGATTGGTGGAAACATTTGTAACGTTTGCCCCCGCGGTTCTTTTTTTGCTGTCGGGGACATCGCAGATGTGTAATGGCGTTATATACCTCTCTCACTGTCAGGAAATTGGGCTGAAGAAAAGTTTGTTTCCTCTTGGAGCAGAAATGTGTTTCTCATTTAATGTGTTTATGGTAACGGACGAAGTTCCTGCATTTTGTGTCCTTCTTTTTCTTTGTATTTGGGCATTTGGATCAGGGTTGGCAGGGGACAGCAGCATGTTGTCAGCGGCGTAGAATTCACACCAGGCCTCGCTGTGAGCATCTCTACTGGCACAGGCTGATGATATGCAAATACTGTATCTTTAAGAGGCGGGTTTTATTGAAATAGATAAGTGTCAGGTGTAGTAGAGCTGGGATGGATAGCTGTAGAAGAGCTGGGATGGTTAGCTGTAGTAGAGCTGGGATGGTTAGCTGTAGTAGAGCTGGGATGGTTAGCTGTAGTAGAGCTGGGATGGTTAGCTGTAGTAGAGCTGGGATGGTTAGCTGTAGCAGAGCTGGGATGGTTAGCTGTAGCAGAGCTGGGATGGTTAGCTGTAGCAGAGCTGGGAGGGTTAGCTGTAGTAGAGCTGGGAGGGTTAGCTGTAGCAGAGCTGGGATGGTTAGCTGTAGCAGAGCTGGGATGGATAGCTGTAGCAGAGCTGGGGTGGTTAGCTGTAGCAGAGCTGGGATGGTTAGCTGTAGCAGAGCTGGGATGGTTATCTGTAGCAGAGCTGGGATGGTTATCTGTAGCAGAGCTGGGATGGTTATCTGTAGCAGAGCTGGGATGGTTATCTGTAGCAGAGCTGGGATGGTTATCTGTAGCAGAGCTGGGATGGTTAGCTGTAGCAGAGCTGTGATTGTTAGCTGTAGCAGAGCTGTGATGGTTATCTGTAGCAGAGTTGGGATGGTTAGCTGTAGGAGAGCTGGGATGGTTAGCTGTAATAGAGCTGGGATGGTTAGCTGTAGCAGAGCTGGAATGGTTAGCTGTAGCAGAGCTGGGATGGTTATCTGTAGCAGAGCTGGGATGGTTAGCTGTAACAGAGCTGGGATGGTTAGCTGTAGCAGAGCCGGGATGGTTAGCTGTAGCAGAGCCGGGATGGTTAGCTGTAGCAGAGCCGGGATGGTTAGCTGTAGCAGACCCGGGATGGTTAGCTGTAGCAGAGCTGGGATGGTTAGCTGTAGCAGAGCTGGGATGGATTACTGTAGGAGAGCTGGGATGGATTACTGTAGGAGAGCTGGGATGGTTAGCTGTAGCAGAGCTGGGATGGTTAGCTGTAGCAGAGCTGGGATGGTTAGCTGTAGCAGAGCTGGGATGGTTAGCGTTTGCATTGCTGACTCAGATGTTGGATACCAAAGTCTGTGGTGTTGAGTTCATTAGACGTAGCAGAGCTGTGTTTGTCATACTGTATATGTTTGTTACCTGTACAAACGATGATTTTGGCAGCTGCCGGATCCCCCAGTCTGCAGTGCTGAGTGTGTCAGATATACTGTATTTGTCATCTGCAGGATGGCTGGGCTCATTATATGTGGCAGAGCTGTGAGGTGTAGCAATTTTCAGATACCATAGAGTGGAGCTTGTCATTAGGCACATAAAGGATTCCAGTTATCCTTCAGATCTGTGGTGCACAGTGATAGTATGGGCACACGTGTACTCCAGTGGCTCCACCACATACACAGCACATATCCATACATCCACACTTCCATCCTTACATAGATGGATACATACACACATCCATAAACACACACATCCATCCATAGATATCCATACATACATAAATCCACACATGCATTCTTACATACACACATCCATACAATTGTGCTCAAAAGTTTACATACCCCGGCAGAATTTTTGCTTTCTTGGCCTTTTTTCAGAGAATATGGATGATAACACCAAATCTTTTTCTCCACTCATGGTCAGTGGTTGGGTGAAGTCATTTATTGTCAAACTACTGTGTTTTCTCTTTTTAAAGCATAATGACAACCCAAAACATCCAAATGTCCCTGATCAAAAGTTTACATACCCCATTTCTTAATACCGTGTATTGCCCCCTCTAACATCAATGGCAGCTTGAAGTCTTTTGTGGTAGTTGTGGATGAGGGTCTTTATTTTCTCAGATAGTAAAGCTGCCCACTCTTCTTGTCTAAAAGCCTCCAGTTCCTGTAACTTCCTGGGCTGTCTAGCATGAACTGCGCGGTTGACATCTCCCCAGAGTGGCTCAATGATATTGAGGTCAGGAGACTGAGATGCCCAAAAGGGCGCAAGCGCCGGCAAAATCATGCCAGCGCACGACCAGCGTACCCAACGCTAAATATAGGGATACACTGATCGTTTGCAGCGTCATACGATCAGAGGAGGAGCTGACCGGAGGGGGTGCGGCCAGGGGCGGAGCTTAGCGGCGTCCGTGCGCTGCACCCGGTAACGCTAGTGTGAAACTAGTCTTATATTCTAGGTTTTTCAAAGTAGCCACCTTTTGCTTTGATTACTGCTTTGCACACTCTTTGCATTCTCTTGATGAGCTTCAAGAGGTAGTCACCGGAAATGGTTTTCACTTCACAGGTGTGCCCTGTCATGTTTAATAAGTGGGATTTCTTGCCTTATAAATGGGATTGGGACCATCAGTTGTGTTGTGCAGAAGTCAGGTGGATACAAAGGTGATAGTCCTACTGAATAGACTGTTAGAATTTGTATTATGGCAAGAAAAAAGCAGCTGAGTAAAGAAAAACGAGCGGCCATCATTACTTTAAGAGATGAAGGTCAGTCAGTCCGAAAAATTGGGAAAACTTTTAAAGTGTCCCCAAGTGCAGTGGCAAAAACCATCAAGTGCTACAAAGAAACTGGCTCACATGAGGACCACCCCAGGAAAGGAAGACCAAGAGTCACCTCTGCTGCGGAGGATAAGTTCATCCGAGTCACCAGCCTCAGAAACTGCAGGTTAACAGCAGCTCAGAATAGAGACCAGGTCAATGCCACACAGAGTTCTAGCAGCAGACACATCTCTACAACAACTGGTAAGAGGAGACTTTGTGCAGCAGGCCTTCATGGTAAAATAGCTGCTAGGAAACCACTGCTAAGGACAGGCAACAAGCAGAAGAGACTTGTTTGGGCTAAAGAACATAAGGAATGGACATTAGACCAGTGGAAATCTGTGCTTTGGTCTGATGAGTCCAAATTTGAGATCTTTGGTTCCAACCACCGTGTCTTTGTGCGACGCAGAAAAGGTGAACGGATGGACTCTACATGCCTGGTTCCCACCGTGAAGCATGGAGGAGGAGGTGTGATGGTGTGGGGGTGCTTTGCTGGTGACACTGTTGGGGATTTATTCAAAATTGAAGGCATACTGAACCAGCATGGCTACCACAGCATCTTGCAGCGGCATGCTATTCCATCCGGTTTGCGTTTAGTTGCGCCATCATTTATTTTTCAACCGGACAATGACCCCAAACACACCTCCAGGCTGTGTAAGGGCTATTTGACCAAGGAGGAGAGTGATGGGGTGCTACGCCAGATGACCTGGCCTCCACAGTCACCAGACCTGAACCCAATCGAGATGGTTTGGGGTGAGCTGGACCGCAGAGTGAAGGCAAAAGGGCCAACAAGTGCTAAGCATCTCTGGGAACTCCTTCAAGACTGTTGGAAGACCATTTCCGGTGACTACCTCTTGAAGCTCATCAAGAGAATACCAAGAGTGTGCAAAGCAGTAATCAAAGCAAAAGGTGGCTACTTTGGAGGACCTAGAATATAAGACATATTTTCAGTTGTTTCACACTTTTTTGCTAATTATATAATTCCACATGTGGTAATTCATAGTTTTGATGCCTTCAGAGTGAATCTGCAATTTTCATAGTCATGAAAAGAAAGAAAACTCTTTGAATGACAAGGTGTGTCCAAACTTTTGGTCTGTACTGTACATGCACACATTGTTACACACATACATACATGTGTACAAATATATATCACCATTGACCGTAAATGTAAATCTCCCGATTAATAGGATTATTAATGTGATTCTGATGGCTGCTGTAAGATGGTTGTTACATTGTGAGTCCGTAGTTGGACTGATGGGTGGTTGCGATACAGTGATATTATCCCACACTCATACATACAATATACAGATGACTTCACTGCTGGACGCTTCCGTCTTTTGGGAATGTTCCGTAGAATATAATCCTTCCTTCCTCTGTAGATAATTGCTCCCTTCCATGTGTCATTTCTGGGAATGTTGCTTTGCCTGGTATATTCCATGCCAGTAGAGATGCCCGGGCCACGTGTTGTTGGTGCCGGACCATGCACCGTGTGGCTATAGCGTACACCGTGGAGTATGTGGCGGTGATGGAAAGGAGTTAGGTGGTCTTAGGTAAACCACAGAAAGTCTGGAGTTAGCGGCTCCTCTCTGGGGGCCCGGACTGTGAAGAATACATTATGTTCATCCTGAGACCCCTCATTGTAGTAGTAATTGCTCGGGGGGAGCTGTGCTGCAGCTGTTGGGAAGACCTGTAATGTAGGCCTGATATGGCTTTATAAAAGCAGCTGGAATCTGGATACTGATGTAGCAGAGATGAATTTGTCATGGAACTCTTTGGAGCTGCAGCTATTATACACCTTAATAATTCTGCAATTGAACTGCATAATCTTGTATAAAACTACGGTGCTTGCCCAGCACTACTACCTCCAACTTACTTAGCTCTGCTACATCTTAATTTAGAGGTGTAATCCCTGGGATTGGGGGAGTTGGGTTGCACCTGTACAGAAGACGTGCCGGTGAGCACGGTACTCAGAGGTAATGTATGGCAGCAGGATGCAGATGTAGCAGGGCTGAATTTGCCATTTAACCCTTTTACGATTGTCCCATTGGATTATTTGCCTTTTTTTTAAAGTACAAATACAGTTCAGCTCTGCTACATGTAACCGATTCAGTTCTGCTACATGTAACCGATTCAGCTCTGCTACATGCAACCAATTCAGCTCTGCTACATGTAACCGATTCAGCTCTGCTACATGTAACTGATTCAGCTCTGCTACATGTAACCGATTCAGCTCTGCTACATGTAACCGATTCAGCTCTGCTACATGTAACCGATTCAGCTCTGCTACAGGTAACCGATTCAGCTCTGCTACAGGTAACCGATTCAGCTCTGCTACATGTAACCGATTCAGCTCTGCTACATGTAACCTGCTACATCAACAATCCCTGGGGAAGGTTGGTTGCAGATGTTCAGAAGATCTGATGCTGTGTTTGGTAATATAGGCCTAATAAGCTTTTATCAAACCAGTTGTATTGCAGGCGGTATACAGCTGTAGCAGAGCTGAGTTTGTTTTCTGGTTCGCAGTTGCAGGAACTCTTCTGCAATTTTCCGCCGCTAACATTGCTCCAGTGTCGTTCAGTGGAGAAAATCCTTGTTTTTCTTTTCATGCAAGAAGCCTCAGAATAAAGCCACAAGCTTCTTATTTCTGTGGCCGGTCCACAAACATTTGCCCCCTTTTTTTTACTGTAACTTGTGAAGAAGGTTGTGGAATCCCTGTTCACGCTGGATGTGGATGTCCTGGGATTTGTTGCAGATTTCCATGCATATTTGTGAAACTTGACTCTTGTGAGAGGAGCCTGATAGACTTTGTTATGCTGCATCGAGCAAACTTGGCTCTGCTACACGTTCCAAACTTGCTTGTGCAGTCCTATGTAAAATCACAGATTAAGTCATGATTCCAGCCATGTAAAACCTTCCATAAATCCACCTTGTGTTACCATGTGACAATCTCTGCTCTGCTACTTCTAATTATTTTTCCTGTGCATCAGATCATATGACAGGTTCACCTGCAGTCCTATGTAAAACCACAGATTAGCTATGATGATTGTTCCCAGACTCAGATCTGTTACAGTGCATCTAACAAACTTGCTTGTGCGATTGTATGATACTTTTGCCTGCAGTCCTATGTAAAAACACCAAATTATGTGTTGTGATTGCAAATCAAGTTGCGCTTGGCGACAAACTCAGCTCTGCTACATTCTAGAAACCCTGCTTGTGCATGAGATCATATTATAGTTTCACCTGAAAGTTTATATAAAACCACTGTCTTGAAATTTCACATTGTGTTGCACCACGTGATAACATCAGCTCTGCTACAACCTACCAACTTACGCATGCATCTGATCAGATGATGTACTTAGATGCAGTCCTATGTAAAACTACAAATTACCTGTGTTGATTCCACTTTATGTTGTGCCCCAAGTGACACACTCAGCTCTGCTTCACCCTATAAACTTGTTTGCACAGTAGACAATGACTTTCCCCAGCAGTCCTGTGTAAAGCATTAGATTACTTAAATCCACCTACAATTGTTCTTTGTGACAAACTCAACCCTCCTACTTCCAACAAACTTACTTGTGCATCAGATTGTATGAGCTTCACCTGCAGTCCTGTGTAAAATCACATATTACCTGTCATGATAAAACCCATTCAAAACCTACCAGAATTCCACCTTGTGTTTAATGTGACAATCTCAGCCCTGCTACATCTAAAAAAAATGTGCTTGTGCATCAGATCATATGATCGGTTGGCCTGCAGTCCTATGTAAAACCACAGATTACCTGTCTTAATTCCATTTTGTGTTGTGTTGCGTAAAATACTAAACTCTGCTACATGTAACAAAGCTGCCCATGTATCAGTTGATGATAGTTTCACTTGCAGTCCTATAAAAAAAACACAGATTGCCAGACATGATTCCACTTTATGTTGTGCCTCATGTGACACACTCAGCTCTGCTTCATCCTACAAACTTGTTTGTGCAGTCCTATGTAAAACCACTATATGGTGATTCCACCTTGCATCCTGCCTCATCTGACAGACTCAAATCTGCTACAGTATACCTAACAAACTTGCTTGTGCAATCACATCTTATGATTCTTTCACCTGCAGTCCTATGTAAATTACCTATCGTGATTCAAATCCAAGTTGCGCTTGGCGACCGATACTGAAAAAAAAAAACCTGTCATCAGATCATATTACAGTTTCACCTGAAATTCTATGTACAATCTCTGATTGATATTCCACATTGTGTTGTGCAGTGTGACAAACTCAGCTCTGCTACATCTATAAGGTATTTTATTAGCAAGCAGGTAAGAATAAAATCCGCCATACTGTGCACCCCCTATACCGATGTTCCTGCAGTCAAAGCTTTGCTCCCGGGGTGCCTTGTTTGATATCCATGGCTGTGATCTGCGGCACCTGGGACATTTTGTCTTCTCGCCCCCCCCTCCTCCTTCTATTTAATCAAAGTAACAGGATTTCATACAAAACATTTCCAGGTTTCGACTCTGCGGATAATGAAATGCTCCATAAAAACCAGGATCCAAATGAAAAGTAACGTCTGAGCGCGGGGTTAGACGGCCCACGATTGTACGAGCACATCCTTTGAAGTCTACGCGACACTGGGGGGGCTCTGTGCCTTAGACATTGGGGTCAGTGTGTTGGGAAACAACCATAACATCAAACTCCCTCCTCTGAGCCGGAAACTTCATACATTTGTTTTATTTTATTTATCTTTTTTTTTTTCTGTTTGTAACATATTTAGGACACGTGTAGAAAATATCAATCACCGGGGCGAAACGTCAGAGGTTACTGTGTAGGAGTTCAAAGGAAATCTGCTCCGTACCATACCACGTCCACATGCACAAGCTGTGCCGTATTGTACCACGTCCACAGGCACAAGCTGTGCCGTACCATACCCCGTCCACAGGCAGAAGCTGTGCCGTACCACCGTACCATACCCCGTCCACAGGCACAAGCTGCGCCGTACTGTACCACGTCCACAGGCACAAGCTGCGCCGTACTGTACCACATCCACAGGCACAAGATGCGCCGTACTGTACCACATCCACAGGCACAAGCTGTGCCGTACCATACCCCGTCCACAGGCAGAAGCTGTGCCGTACCACCGTACCATACCCCGTCCACAGGCACAAGCTGCGCCGTACTGTACCACGTCCACAGGCACAAGCTGCGCCGTACTGTACCACATCCACAGGCACAAGATGCGCCGTACTGTACCACATCCACAGGCACAAGCTGTGCCGTACTGTACCGCGTCCACCGGCACAAGCTGTGCTGTACCGTACCACGTCCACAGGCAGAAGCTGCTTCATACCATAACCCGTCCACAGGCACAAACTGTGCCGTACCATAACCTGTCCACAGGCACAAGCTGCGCCATACTGTACCACGTCCACAGGCACAAGCTGCGCCGTACTGTACCACGTCCACAGGCACAAGCTGCACTGTACTGTACCACGTCCACAGGCACAAGCTGCGCCGTACTGTACCACGTCCACAGGCACAAGCTGCACTGTACTGTACCACGTCCACAGGCACAAGCTGCGCCGTACTGTACCACGTCCACAGGCACAAGCTGCACTGTACTGTACCATGTCCACAGACAGAAGCTGTGCCGTATTGTACCCCGTCCACAGGTCCAAGCTGCGCCGTACTGTACCACGTCCACAGGCAGAAGCTGCACCGTACTGTACCATGTTCACAGGCACAAGCTGCGCTGTACTGTACCATGTCCACAGGCAGAAGCTGTGCCGTACTGTACCACGTCCACAGGCACAAGCTGCGCTGTACTGTACCACGTCCACAGGCAGAAGCTGCACCGTACTGTACCATGTTCACAGGCACAAGCTGCGCTGTACTGTACCACGTCCACAGGCAGAAGCTGCGCTGTACTGTACCATGTCCACAGGCAGAAGCTGTGCCATATTGTACCACGTCCACAGGCAGAAGCTGCGCTGTAACGTACCACGTCCACAGGCACAAGCTGTGCCGTACTGTACCCTGTCCACAGGCACAAGCTGCACCGTACTGTACCACGTTCGCAGGCAGAAGCTGGGCCATACCAATACCCGTCCACAGGCACAAGATGCGCTGTACCGTACCATGTCCACAGGCAGAAGCTGCCTCATACCATACCCCGTCCACATGCACAAGCTGTGCCGTATTGTACCACGTCCACAGGCACAAACTGCGCTGTACCGTACCATGTCCACCGGCAGAACCTGTGCCGTACTATACCCCGTCCACAGGCAGAAGCTGCGCCGTACTGTGCCACGTTCACAGGCAGAAGCTGCGCCATACCATACCCCGTCCACAGGCAGAAGCTGCGCTGTACCATACCCCGTCCACAGGCAGAAGCTGCGCCGTACTGTACCACATCCACAGGGACAAGCTGCACTGTACCGTACCCTGTCCACAGGTAATAGCTGTGCTGTACTGTACCCTGTCCACAGGCTGGAGCTGCGTTGTACCGTACCTCGTCCACAGGCAGTAGCTGCGCCGTACTGTACCGTACCCCGTCCACAGGCTGGAGCTGTGCAGTATCGTACCCCGTCCACAGGTGGTAGCTGTGCTGTACAGTACCCTGTCCACAGGCAGGGCCGGCCCGAAGGTATAGGCGAACTAGGTGGCCGCCTAGGGCGCCGACCCAAAGGGGGCGCCAGAGAAAAAATAGAAAAAATTATAAAAAAATCTTTTCAAAAGGCAAAAAGTTTTAGGGATGGAAAGAAAAGTGTACATATTTAAGGGCAAATATGACGCAAGAGAGGTTGGTTGGGTTGGCAACAATTTCGATAGAATCTGAAGTTGCTAAGCAAGTTAATCTCGGTGACTTAGTGTCATCCTTTTAAAAAAAAAAAGGCAAGGAAACAAAAATTTTAATTACCTATGGTCGTTTTTGTTTTGTGTTATTGATTACTTTGTATATATTTGTCCTATACAACTTCTCAGAAGATTAAAGAGTTAGGAGAGAGTTAATCATTGTTGTTGTGGTTTATTTTGCTCCTAAATTTATATCCCAAGTTTTCATCTCCTGCCAAGAATAGTAGGGGCGCAACAAAATAGTTCCGCCTAGGGCGCCGTAATCTCTCGGGCCGGCCCTGTCCACAGGCACAAGCTACATCGTACCATACCTCGTGCACAGGCGGTAGCTGCGCTGTACAGTACCCCGTACACTTGCACAATCTGCGCCATACCATACCCCGTGCACAGGTGGTAACTGCGCTGTACCGTACTCTTAGATGTGTCCCCTTATAATACACCAGTAAAATCAGTCCAGTATCATTGAGGCGATCATTGTTACAATTAATCTATTGTTATCCTGCAATCTGTGGTGTAATTGTTCCCATTTATTTTCATACATTTGTCTCAAGAAAACCATGAAGTGACCGTCATATATCAAAAGTGTGATAACATTCGGTAGCTTTATAATGGAGTGGTAACTTTACATCAGTACAGTAGGTATATTACCGGATTGTAACAACATTGGGCCCATAGAATGAGAGTTTTGTAACAGTATAGTAGATAATAAGGTTATAGCTCTATATCAGTACATGGCCGAAAATCATGGCCGACAGTGTTGGCAACCTTGAAATTGTTCCAGAAAATGATGTATTTCTCCCAGACAATTATTGCAATTACACACGTTTTCTTATACTCATGTTTATTCCCTATTTGTGTATTGGAACAACACAAAATAACAGAGAAAAAAGGCAAATTTGACATAATTTCACACAAAAACTCAAAAATAGCCCGGACAAAATTGTTGGCACCTTTCCAAAATTTTGAGTAAACCCTCAACTTAATATTTGGTTGCTTAATATTTGGAGTAAATAACTGCAATCAGTCGCTTCCTATAACCATCCACAAGCTTCTTACACCTCTCAGCTGGGATTTCGGACCATTCTTCTTTTGTAAACTGCTCCCGTTCTCTCATATGTGAAGGCGCCTTCTCCCAGCAGCAATTGTAAGATCTCCCCACAGGTGATCAATGGGATTTACATCCGGACTGATTGCTGCCACTTCAGAACTCTCCAGCGATTTGTTTCCATCCATTTCTGGGAACTTCTTGAAGTACGTTTGAGGTCATTCTACTGCTTGATAGCCCAAGACTTAGGACACAAACCCAGTTTTCTGTCACTGGGCACTACATTGCCATCCAAAATTCTTTGGTACTATTCACATTTCATGATGCCTTGCACACAATCAAGGCACCCAGTGCCAGAGGCAACCAAACAACCCCAAAACATCTTTGAACCTCCACCATATTTGACTGTAGGTACTCTGTTCTATTCTGTGTAGGCCTCATTCTGTTTTCAGTAGAATGATGTGCTTTACCAAAAAGCTCTATCTTGGTCTCATCTGTACACAAGACACTTTCCAAGAAGGATTGTGGCTTACTCACGTACACTTTGGCAAACTGCAGTCTAGCTTTTTTATGTCTCTGTATCAGCAGTGGGGTCCTCCTGCTATAGTGTGTAATTTCATTAGTATAATAGACGTGTAACAATACAGTAGGTATATAACAGAATGGCAGCTGTATAGCAGGACTGTAGTGTTATAGCATATTATTAGATATTTATAGCTGCACAGTAGCTTTATAATAGAATGGCATCTGTATAACAGTACTATAGGTTTATAATAGAGCTGTAGCGTTATAACAGGATAATCTAACAATAGTGGGATTGGCTTATAATAGTAACAGATGGTTTTATGATAAAACTATGTAACTATCATTTGGTTATAAATCTCCAGCACTTTTATAGAGCTGTCATTCAGTTTTAAGGCTATAGCAATGTTATAAAGCTGTCATTTTGTTTTATAAATGACTGGTATTGAGTAATCATTCTCTTATAAAGCTGCAGTAGCGCTATAAAGCTATTATTCCATATTAAAGCTAAAGTACTGAATAAAGCTCCAGTACTGCTAGAAAACCACCTTTCTTTTATAAGACGTAAGTTATGTAATAGCTTTAGAAAAGTACTGTTCTTACATAGAAGGGTTTATTATTTATTTATTATGCTTTGCTTATATAGCGCTATCATATTCCTCAGCGTTGTACAGACATTCAGTATCATCACTGTCCCCATTGGGACTCACTATCTAGAATCCCTATCAGTATGTGGGAGGAAACCGGAGAACCTGGAGTAAACCCCTGCATATATGGGAGAACATACAAACTCCTCGCAGATGTCATCCTTGGTGGGATTTCAAACCAGGACTGCCAAGTTGCAGTCCTAACCACTGAGCCACCAGGCTGCACCATTTATTATATATATATATATATATATATATATATATATATATAATCTTAAATAAATATATATACATTATATATATTTATTTAAAATCACGAGGTCGTCTTGATAGGGCCTGGGACTTACAGCAAGCTGGCAGATGGGGTCATATAAAGCTTTCAGTTCATCTGCCAAGATTGAAAAGAATGTCAGTGTATCCCATTTTGCCAAGGAAAACCCAATTACTTAGTCTTTGGTAAAGATAAAGAGGTACCAAGCCCATATACATTTGAATGGACCTATGGCATAGATAGAATTGATGGGACCTCATACATTGTTGCCAACAGTCTACATTTAAAAGAAAACTATTTCAGAAGCTAGATATCTATAGAGGTGGAGTTAATGCTAATTTGTTCCTAAGGGGCGGTTTCACGACTAAGCAGGGGTGGGGTTAGAAAAATACCTTGCAGTATTGGTGTTCTCATGACACTACTACAACTCCAATCATCTAGGACAGTTGGATTTTCATATGTCTATGAATTGACGGGACTTCATACATAGTTGCCAGCAGTCTACTTTTTTTTTTTACAAAACTATTTCGGAAGCTGGAACTCTATAGAGGTAGAGTTAATGCTAAGTTGTTCCTAAGGGGCGGTTTCGGGACTAAGCAGGGGTGGAGTTAAAAATATATTTCATTACTTGTGTTCTCATAGCTCCAATCATCTGGGACAGTTAGATTTCCGTCATACCTTTGACTGTAGGACATGTGGAGGGGTGTCCCTGCACTGGTGCATGCATCCGTAAGGGGTGGCCTTAAATATCGGCAAGGGCCCATAGCTGACTCTTGGCCTTCTTCGAATGTTGCTGTGTCCATTGCAAAAGCGAATTTTTTTGTGCTCATCATCATTGTGCAAGGACTTTAAAATACAGAAATAAATGTATATACCTAATACAGCTGCACAGTATATAAGTAAAATGCATCCCTGGAATGAAGCGGTTAAATAGCGCGAGTTGTGGCTGTGCCGCCCACCGATAAGCTCTGTTGCTAATGCGGCATACTCTGAATTCTCAGTGAAATGAATATGGGCTCAGGATTCATCCTCTTTATGTCCCTCTATTGTCTATACGTTGTTAATCACCTCGGAGCCGCTGATGCCGCCGCTTCTCAGGTTCCACGCAGGTTATGATTTCACACCGCCACAAAAAAAAAAAAAAAAAGCTGCTGCATATCGAAATCCTCTTAGATTGAATATTATTCTGGTCTTGGTATCTATTTCACATGGCTGCCAGGTCAATGATGCCAAGAATTCCGCAGCGCATGCCTGGTTGTACATCTGCAGTACTCCCAGCTGTGGCGAAACTACAACTCCCAGCGTGTCCATATCGACGAGCAAAATCGCAAAGTTCATTTACCCATTGACACGTACATTGTCTATCTAGGAAAATACATTTTTACCAGTTTTTCTTGCACCTTCAGCCACTTGTTACTGCCGAGTACCACTAGGCTATGTTCACACATTGCCTTTTTGTTGCATTTTTCTTTGCTGTGTTTTTTAATGCAAATTTTAAGATGTATTTCACAGTACCAGCAAAAGCGATGAGAGTTCCGAAATCTCATACACACACTGTGTTTTTTTTTTTCCTGACTGATTTGGAGAACTGCTGAGTTTTTGCAGACAGGAGCGTGTCACTTCTTTCAGGGTATGTGCACACTTTGCGGATTCTACCGCGGGTCCGCAGCGGATTTGGTCCTGCGGTGTACAGTACCATTAAAGTGAAGCTAAAATGAAAAACGCTGCGGGTTCATATTTCCGCAGCATGTCAATTCTTTGTGCGGATTCCGCAGTGCTTTGACACATGCTCCATTATAGGAATCAGCAGGTGTCAAAACGCAGGGGAAATCTGCACTAAATCCGCAGGTAAAGCGTACCAAATCCGAGTGGGAAAAATCCACAGGGTAACAACATGTGCACATACTCTCGGTGTTTTATCAACTTTTTTTTCACCCATAGAAAGTCATGGGTAAGTGCAAAAACGCAGCAAAAAAACTTACTGTAGATATAAAGTTTCTCTGCATTTTTTGGTGCAAAAACCTTAAAGGCGTTGCATCATCATTTTTTTGGGGGGGGCACTAAACTTTAACAGGAGGCGCAAGAGACAACAAAAACGCAGCAAAAATAAGCAACAGATACACAGAAAAAACCTGCTTTTTGTAAGCAGCTTCTTTACCACCAAGAGAGCAGGTTTTACCTGTAGAAAAAATGCAGCAAAAACACAACCCCTTTAAACCTCTGCCTTAGGTCGGGATCACACATGCGAGAAACTCTGACGAGTCTCGCATCTTCGTACCCGGGACTGCCGCCCGCATTCGCGGAGCGTGCAGCTGAACATGCAGCCGCACGCTCCACTCCCGAGTGCCGGGAACGAAGATGTGAGACTCGTCCGAGCTTCTCGCATGTGTGATCCCGGCCTTACAGTTTTGGTCTATTGCATTGTGGGTCACCCAAGTCTCAGACTGAGGACACAGATTACTTACAGGTTCTCTTATCTCTGTGCTTTCTTTTCATTGTTCCATCCAGGGTGAGGTCTTGTTCTAGCGCTCAACATGCAGGACTTCCTCTACTCACCTTGCATGGTGCTGTGTGGACTTCACTGGTAGTGACCAAGACAGGACATTCATAGGTTCTGCAGAATTTACATTGTAGAGGTGTGCAGTCGGTAATGGAACCTATCAGAATTTTATCATTATGGATGTAAATATTAATACGCCAATTTTTTGACATATTGGGGATATACACGCTTTCCTGTAGGACTATAGATAATCTGCTGCATCGTCCCAAAGGTCTCCTGTCCTCCCAGAGGCTAAAATTTGTATGAGGTGCGCCCTTACCCCCATCCTGACTCTGCCTTCATGAATTTTACAGAGAGGAAGAACCAAGATGAGATTGATGAATATTAAAAGTTGACAATTTCAGCCTCCGGGAATCCAAAATGTTATCGCGTAGGACACTTTTATGGCGCTATGCAAGAAAAGGTTTTTAACAAATTCATCTCTGCTTCACCGGTATATTGGGGGGGGAGCTGCTCTTCAAATGAAGAAGATGGAGGTTTATTGACAGGCAAAGATTTGCATTTTTGCCGGGAAGTAAAGAACAATTGGAAGAAGTGACATTTTTCTTTTGCCAATTCAATGGGGCAAATTTACAAAAACTTTGGTTTATTTGCCAGTCTAACCCCCCCCAAAGATTATAGTAAACTGCGCCAAATGTATTAAAATGCGCCATCCACCTAATAAATTTGATGCAATTTTACACTGTCCTAACTCCTGAGGTCAGAAAATTACAGGTTCAAATTTGTGCCAAAATTTGCAACATTTTTTCGAGTAAAGCTTACAAAACATTGTTGTCCATGCCCCCCTGGTGGTACTTTACACCCACTTTTTTAAACTTTTTGTGAATAATATGCAAAAATCAAACATTTTGCTTCATTTTTTTTCTTTTTTTTTGCAAATTAGTTCATGCCAAAAAAATTGTAGTAAATGGCCGTTATATCTACAGTCATTAAAGAGTTAATCATTTCTGTTCATGTTTAGTGCGTGTTGGCATCACATGCACCATGGGATGGTACCATAGTAGGGGTACCCACATTCTTGTTTGGGGATGGCTATCTGGTGATAGTGCGGGTCAGTGCAGTGAAAAATAGAGAGTGACCTTATTTTATTACGACCATTTTACAGCACCAAAGTTTGGGTTCAGATTGACTTCTATGGGATTTGGGTCTAGGTTCAAGTTCGGGTAGAGTTCTGGAATCAGAACCAAGCTTGGAATCAGAACCAAGCTTGGGACAAAAGTTCAGTCGAACCCGACCATCCACGGGTCCGCTATTCCCTACTCATTTTCATTGCTTCTCTTTCTACTTGGAGAACCAACCTGGCATAAAAATGTTGAGGGCCCCAAATGAGAAGATGGTGCTATCATAGGGATAAAGAATGTGATCCCAGCTGTGTCCTCCAGGGGCCAGGTTGGCTTTGGAGTATTTTCCCTGTAAGGATTAGTAGCAAAGGCTTATTCTTGTCACCAATGTGGTCCATTCCATGTGCTATAACTCTGTTTCTTGTATCAAGAAAAAGCCTAGTAGGTGCATTCACAAGAAAACCCTCTCCAAATCTCTAAAAGTGTACTTGATCCTTTTGACTTCATTGTGATCTATCTTAAAGAGACCTGTCAATTTCCATAAATATGTAAAAAAAAAAATTTTTATCTGGTGTAAATGCCTCTGTTCTCCCTAATGCGGCGCTGTTTTTCTTTTGTTCCTGCGCCACTCCTTTTCACTGTATATAAATCTAATCATTTTAGATAAGTGGGATTGGTCTTCAAGAAGTTGACCACAGAGCAGAGTAGAGCGCCACGCCCAATTGGCTAAAAAGGTTAGATTTGTATACATAGAATAGTCGGCCATCTCTCAGGAAAGGAGAGGGGAAGGAGCAAAAGAAAAACATATAGTGAAGCTGTAGAGTTATTAGGCAGGATTTACTGGATTGGGTCTGCCCTCATAGTGATCGAGCCCAATGTGCATGCATGTAGTGGTCAGAAGGAATAGCTTTCGGCTGAATAATAGCTCAAGGGACTCCTATTTAAAGAAACACTCCTCTTCATCTTCCCATCAAAGTTTTTAACATCTTAATATATTGCAATCATCATTTTATATACAGTAGCACTGTGCACTTACAATTGCTCTTTTTTCTTTCTGCCCCATTAATTCTCTTTTCCATTAGGTCTATGACATCATGTGATTCAAAACAGACTGGCTAGATCCTTCTAACCTCTATGTAGAAACTGGAAGTCTCTTATTCCCTGCATGAGTCATCATTAGAATTACAATTCTGCATCACGGGAAAGCTCCTAGCAGGGCGGAGGAGCGGAGCAGCTGGGTCAGGAGTAGAAGAAGAGGTCAAGCAAGGATTTTGCCGTGATATAGAATTGTAGTTCTCATGAAGACTCATGCAGGGGAAATTGACCTCCTGTTTCCACATAGAGCTTAGAAGGACTCAGCTAGTCAGTTATTAATGACATGATGTTATAGACCTAATGAAAAAGAGAATAATTTGCTGGGTAGAAAGGGAAAATGAGCAATTGTAAGTAAACAGTACTATATAATATGGCTGCAAAATGTTAAGAGGATACAAACACTGATGGAAGAGAAGGAGTGATTCTTTAATGTGTATGATCCCTGAAATGTGCTACAACGCCGAGTTTATAGGGAAGGTAAGGGGCGTAAGGGTCTGACGCCCTCCATCCCCTGTATCTCTCTAGAGCAAGTTTCCCTTTGTCATGTAAATGTGTGGAGAGTAGTACCCGGAGTCGGGCCGATGTATTATAACCGCCCCTCCTTCTCCGTAAATGAGGCCAATTTCATTCTATGGTTATTTGCTGCGTAGTTATGTTTATTAATATTATCAGCGCTCCCTTCCTGCGCTATAAATTACATCTGTGCACAAGTCGTTTTGGGGGATTACTAAATTGCTCTCATATTAGAACCTCGATTTTTGATGCCTGCTCATTATGCCTTTTTGCTACAGGATAGGATTTCTGGGCACATTTTAAGAGGTTTTCTAATGTTCGTCATTAACTCTTATGAGAAATGTAACATGCTTATATCTTTTCCTTATGGGTTTAAATTAGCAAATTGCCAGTGAGTAAGTGTCTCTCCCGCTCGGATGCGGCCGAGGCGCGCGCACCGCTCTGTTTGTAAATGGAGTTTAAAATACGTGTATATATTCATGCTGCCACATGTGGGTGTCGTGAAATATTTTATTGTAGTCGTCGCCTAAATCGCATTCGCTCTTTCATCGCTTTAACTGTTTCTAACAGACTGGATCTGAGACGCTTGGAAAAAAAAATGCATCAATATCACGACGTAGTATCCGGAAGTTTACCGCGAAGAGTCCCATCCGGTGTGTATTCCTGTAGTGATGAGCGAACGTGTGAGGATAAGGTGTTATCTGAGCATGCTCGGGTGTTCGAGCTCCCGCAGTTGCATGTCTCGCGGCAGTTTGACAGCAGGGATTGTCTAACAAACAGGCAATCCCTGCATGTGTCGTGGCTGTCGAGCAGCCGCGGGGACCTGAACATACTTTTCGAGCACTCCTAAGTCACTTGGTTAGCACCTGAGCATGGTGAATAACACCTTATCCAAGCATGCATTGCTCACTCAACACTTTATTCCTCCTACCTATATGTATCAGAGATGAGTATAAGCTTTTGGCGTGGTATTGGTTGCTGGGCGCCAACAAGGGTTTAAAGGGAATCTGTCACCGGATGTTGCAGGCCTATGTAAATGGCCTGGGTCCGGTCCGATGGGTGGTGTTTCTTCTTTTTTCTCCACCCCATCCGTGGCCCCCGTCCGCGCTCTTCTCCGGTATTCTGCTCTATCGTTCGCGCGTGCGCAAAGCAATCTTGCTTCATGCATGCGCAGTATGCTTTGCCCATCTGCGGGCAAATCCGAAAATCATTACTGTGCATGCGCTGGTACACTATGTCCCGGAAGTATTTCGCTGTGTTCCAAGACATAGTGTACCGGCGCATGTGCAGTAATGATTTCCGATTTTGCCCGCAGTTGGGCAAAGCATACTGCGCGTGCATGAAGCAAGATTGCTTTGTGCACGCGTGATCGATGGAGAAGAATACCGGAGAAGAGCGCGGACGGGGGTCATGGATGGTGTGGAGAAAAAAGAAGAAACACCGCCCATCGGACCGGACCCACGCCATTTACATAGGCCTGCAACCTCCGGTGACAGATTCCCTTTAAGGATTTTGAGGGACCCCAATCAGAAGATCATCACACATTCCCATATATTGGGTTACTTATGGTTCAATAAATGCATCAAACTCCAAATAGACGTTGTCTTCTGCTGGATACTTGGATCCCATTATTGTGGTTGATCTTGACTCCATAAAGATGGAAGATAAGAGTCCAGTGTGGGTGAGATATCGATTTCTTTGGTCACTGCAGTGCAAAACTTTCTTGCAAAAATTGCTGATCATTTTTAGTTATAAACATTTAAATTTTAGAATGTTTACATTTATTGAATTTGAATTTTTGCTTTTTTACTTTGCGATTCCAGCACCTGTGTATGGCAAAATGGCTTCAAGAATCAAGGGCGCCGTTAGGGCTCCTTCATTCGTAGCATTTTTGCAGCATTTTTTTTTTTTCTGTGGGGGTGAAAAAACATACAGTGTTTTACAATAGTGCAAAATGAATGAGATTTCTAAAAATCTCATTCATACTTTTTCTATTTGTCGCATTTTTTTTGAGCTGCGATGCGTTTTTGTTTTTTAATGAATTGCAACATGTCAATTTTTTTCATCCAATTTTTTCGCTAATTTTCAAAAAAAAAAAGCCTGAAAAAATATATATGCAAAACCGATCTGAAGCAATGGGCATTGGTCATATTTTTTATTGGTGGAGACATGGTCACATTTCAACCTTAGCCCTCATTCACACATTAGTATTTTTGCATCAGGTGTTACTGTTAATCTTTCAATCAGAGTTTTTCTCTGTACGTTCTACTCTTGGCTTCAGCATACATAAAGGTACTAAATCTCACGCGTAACATTTTTAATGCGTTCTTTTCTGCATGAGAAACGCCGGCTGAGGCAGGACAATGGCAGTCGAAATTATACACCTTTTTGAAACGTTTTTGATGCCAATTTAGGGAAATTAAGTCCCGGGGGCCTCAGGTTTGATGCCATTTTGACACAATATGGAAATACTGCAGAGATAAAGGCTGATAGAATAGACATGCTGCGTTTTTTTTTCCTTCCGATGAGTGGACCATTTAGAATCATAGAATCGTAGAGTTGGAAGGGACCTCCTGGGCCATCTGGTCCAACCCCCTGCTCAAAGCAGGATTCGCTAAATCATCCCAGTCAGATGTCTGTCCAGCCTCTGTTTGAAGACTTCCATTGAAGGAGAACTCACCACTTCTCGTGGCAGCCTGTTCCACTCATTGATCACTCTGTCAAAAAGTTTTTTATAATATCTAATCTGTGTCTCCTCCCATTCAGTTTCATCCCATTGCTTCTAGTCTTTCCTTGTGCAAATGAGAATAAAGTTGATCCTTCTACAATGTGACAGCCCTTGAGATATTTGTAGACAGCAATTAAGTCTCCTCTCAGTCTTCTCTTTTGCAAACTAAACATTCCCAAATCCTGCAACCTTTCCTCATAAGACAGGGTTTGCAGACCGGTCACCATTCTGGTCGCTCTTTTCTGAACTTGCTCTAGTTTGTTGATGTCTTTTTTTAAAATGTGGTGCCCAAAACTGGACACAATATTCCAGATGAGGTCTGACCAAAGAGGAGTAGAGGGGGATAATGACTTCACGTGATCTAGACTGTATGCTTCTGTTAATACATCCTAGAATTGCATTTGCCTTTTTTGCTGCTGCATCACACTGTTGACTCATATTCAGTCTGTGATCTATTAGTATACCCAAGTCTTTTTCACGTGTGCTGTTGCTTAGCCCTATTCCTCCCATTCTGTATATGCTTTTTTCATTTTTATTGCCCAGATGTAGTACTTTGCATTTTTCCCTGTTAAAAACCATTCTGTTAGTTGCTGCCCACTTCTCCAGTTTATTTATATCTTTTTGATCATTATCAGTGATGAGTGAACCTGCTCAGATAAGGTGATGTCCGAGCAGGCTCAGGACCTAACCGAGTGTCTTTGGTGTCCTCGAATAATAGGTTCCAGTCCCCGCAGCTGCATGACAGCCGCAACACATGCCAGGATTGCCTGTCCCTGCGGCTGTATGTCTCGCGGCTGTTCGACAGTCGCACCACATGCAGGGATTTCCTAACAAACAGGCAATCCCTGTTATATAGTTTTTTATAACCATTGACTACATAGAATAACCAGTTTCCAGTCTTTGCTGGTATCACAGAGTCCTCTGCGTTTGGCACTTACGAGGTTTCATAGTGAATATGCATTTCTAGTACTTAGGCTGGAGCCACACAGCGACTTTGAACCTGACCAAAGTTCCTGAGTAGTGATGGGCAAGCACCGAGTAGTGACGAGCGTGCTCGCTCATCACTACCCGCTAGGTGACGCTGCTATATAAAAGCACGCTGCAGCCACTCGGATACTGCAACTGCGACAAACAAGTCATAAAAAAAATCTAACCCTGTTGAACTTCTTGCAACTTGTACGTTGCGGTCGCAGTACCCTCACTTGTATTGCGCTGTGATGTAACAGCGACACATACCAAACTTTGGTCCCAAGGTAGCTCAAGTCTAAGTGACACCTCTTAATGACATTTGTTTTTCTTGGGGCTCATGTTATGGCCTGTAGACTTTTTGGAAGCTTCTTCTGCTTTTCTTGAGTGTATGGGGTGGACCCTTGCTGGTGTATGCATCTACTCATTAAGCAAGCATTGACTGTTTGCATATTGTGCATTTTAACTCTAACCCACAAGCCGTTATGAAGAGGTCTGACCTTCGCTGCCCACCTCAATATTTGCTCTTCCATCATCATTTACGAAGAATATTTTGGCCTGCAACATTTAAACCTGGAAATGAAAGTTTCCTGGCAAATCATGCTTTGGGGTCCTTTCATCCAACTAGTACAGGGGTTGTCCAGGCTTAGGGTTCAAGTCTGCAGTCATTCTATGTGACTGTAGACTTGTAAATACTCACAGTGTGCACTGTCAGGATTCTCTAGTGCCAGGAGCAGGCGGGCATGTGATGCGATTTGCATACGTCCGATCACATTCCGACTAGACGTGTCCGGCCTCACTTGTATTGAGCAAGGCTGCGCATGTCTAGTTGGTATGTGAATGTATGTATTCAAATTGCATACTTATGGTCACACACCTGTACACTTCCGGCACTGGGGAGTCCTGACAGCGTGCAGCGTGCGTGCAGTGAGGATTCACAAGTCTGCAGTCACTTAGAGTGACTTTAGAGTGACTGTAGACTTGAAGCCCCTGGCCTGGACAACCCCTTTACTTAATCAAATAGCACTTCTGGTGGATTCATCTAATAAGGTACTACAGTACCATAATACTACTGACAAATGATGCTGAAACAATTCCACCATTCGTTGTGCTCACATAATACCACTGAACTAATGGGAACCAAGGGTACATGTATCATATGTGCAACCTGCCCAGATGTACAGTAGAGGGGTAACAGGAGGGTACGCTTTACTGACTAGCCATTACACATGCATATGCGAGACCACCACTCCATATATTTCCTTTCCTGTGGCTTCCCCACCAAACGGGATAGGACTAGGGGGATTGGAGAGAGGGTCAGGTCGTAGAAATGAGCCCTGCATCTTTCAGACATTTAAGGTATATCCTGTGGGAAAATTATGAATATATATGATTGCAATAATCGTTTGCTAAGATTTTTGAGGGTTAAACGCATATGTATGGTTCTTACAGAAAGGCCTTTGCTGCTCCTGGTAAGTACCTTTAGACAGTTCCCAAAATATACCTGTAAAGTCACCGTACAATCAAGTAATACAGATAAACAGCGTCCGAATAAATGGGGTCCAAACAGTGCACGTATAATGATACCGCTACACTGTGCCCAAACAATAATGTACAAATATGCCATACAGTGCACACAATATTACCACTATGCTATGTTCAAAAAGTATTCTCTAAACAAGCACTACAGTCTACGCATAGAATTAGCATTCTACTGGGACCAAAGAAAAGTGTTCAAATATGCCATTGAATGATCACATATAACCGCTATACTGTGTCTAAATATTAGTGTCCACATATACCATACAGTGCATTAGTAATATTAGTATCACTTGGCTTTGTCTAAACGATTTTGTCCAAATATGTCATACGGTGCTATACTGTGTCATAACGGTAGTTTCTAAAAGTGTCGTATAGCGCACACATATTATTAGCGTTATACTCTGATTAAACACTCCAACTATTCCATACAATGCACACTTAATATGAGTGTATTGTGTCTAAACATTGGTGTCAAATAGGTCACACCGTCCACATAACAATATATATATCCTATGGCCAAAGAATAGCGTCTAAATACGCCATACAGTGCACATATAATCCGCTCCCATATACATTACTAATAATGCTGAGCAGCAAAGAGGCGCACAGGGAGGTGTGGTGGAGGAAGTTCAAGGGCAATTGCCCCCTTACAAATCTGGATTATATATCTTGCTTGTAGTTGTTGCACAATTTTACCTTTTCCTTCTGATCTGCACATGAGCCTCACATGGAAAATATGCCAAATATTTGTATCTTTCTTTATGCTTCCTATATGACCCGCTTTTCTGCAAAGTTATTCTATATGGAAAAAGCCCTAACAAGGTGAAAGCAGTAAAAGCTTCCCACGTAGCCTGTAAGTCTTTGTAATAGAACATCAATTATTAATTTGTTTGAGTAGTCATTACAGATATAAATCCCAAAAGGTCAATTTAGTAATTGATTCATTATCTCCGAGTATTTGTTAGCTAGAGCTCAACTGTATTACAGCTTCTATCCTCCCGCGTGCCATATAAGCTGCCCGCGCCTTAAAGGGCAATTGGCATTTATTTCATTATTTTTTTTCTAATCTATGTATAAATAAAAACAGAAAGATTAAGACAGAAAAGGTGATTAGAGAGATGGATGCGAAAATGATAGGTAGATCTAATACAGTATATAAAGCTCAATGTGTGTGTGTATATCCGGGGTTGGCATCCGCACCATCGCAGCTACAGCCACAAAATTTGGCACAGTCACACGTCTGGACCCCGAGAGCGTCCTAGGCTATGTTGTGAGGCAAAATTTTAACCTCACACGTTCCAATTCATCAAACAATTTTGCCTATTATTCTTATCATTTCTATGGTGCTATCGTCCTTCTGTAAAGCTGGAAATTACTCAATTTATTACCGTGCCCACACAGACCACCCTCTGACACAGACTGCAGGGGGAGCCCAGCATCACACAGGATAGGATTAGATACACGGCTCAGCAGTCAGTATCACAAGATAGGATTAGATACACGGCTCAGCAGTCAGTATCACACAGGATAGGATTAGAGACACGGCTCAGCAGACAGTATCACACAGGATAGGATTAGATACACAGCTCAGCAGTCCGTATCACACAGGATAGGAATAGATACACGGCTCAGCATACAGTATCACACAGGATATGATTAGATACACAGCTCAGCACACAGTATCACAAAGAATAGTATTAGATACACAGCTCAGCAGTCAGTATCACACAAGATAGGAATAGATACATGGCTCAGCAGACAGTATCACACAGGATAGGATTAGATACACAGCTCAGCAGTCAGTATCACACAGGATAGGAATAGATACATGGCTCAGCAGACAGTATCACACAGGATAGGAATAGATACACGGCTCAGCAGACAGCATCACACAGAATACGCCTCCAGTTTCCAGTTCAAACAGAATAGGATTAGATACACGGCTCAGCAGTCAGTATCACACAGGATAGGATTAGATACACGGCTCAGCAGTCAGTATCACACAGGATAGGATTAGATACACGGCTGAGCAGTCAGTAACACACATGATAGGAGTAGGTACACGGCTCAGCAGTCAGTATCACATAGGATAGGATTAGATACACGGCTCAGCAGACGGTATCACACAGGATAGGATTAGATACACAGCTGAGCAGTCAGTAACACATGATAGAATTAGATACACAGCTCAGCAGAAAGTATCACACAGGAGAGGATTAGATACACAGCTCAGCAGACATTATCACACAGGATAGGGTTAGATACACAGCTCAGAAACAGGATGTGCCAAAGGAGAGGACATTTTCATTCCAAGAATTCCACTCATTCCATCTGATTTGTTTTTTTATTTTAAACGCCTCCAGTTTCCAGTTCAACTGCTATTTGCTATGTCCATTAACAATGCTCAGGGACAGTACTTGAAGGTAGTAGGGATCGATTTGCAATCTCCATGCTTTTCTCATGGTCAGCTTTAAGTGGTCTGTTCAAGAATTGGAACTGCCAAAAATCTGTTAATCTTTGCACCGAAAGGAAAAACCAAAAATGTTGTTTATCAAAAGGCTCTTGAATGAGTTGAAAATAAAATACTATCAATACTTGGGTAATCGTTTAGTTAATTTGTGTTGCAAATCTGTAGTGTTGAATATATGATGTGAAATGTTTTTATGTGCAAGATAATCATTATTATTTGTTATAACTAACCACAGTTGGTTACTATGCGCAGGCAACGCCGGGCTTTTCATCTAGTAGATAGATAAATGATAGACACTAGATAGATAAGAGAAAGATAGATAAATAGATGATGGATAGATAAATATATAGATAGATAATAAATAATAGATAATCGATCAATGATAGATAGATAATAGATAGATAATAGATCAATTATAGATAACCTGACAAAGCAGAGTGTGGTGAAACGCGCGTCGAGGCTCCTGCGCGTCTTCTCAGCTCCCCTACATGCGGCACTGAATATGTCTCAAGGTATTTCACAGACCACTATTCACTTTTTTCATTAATTTGCTGGCCATGTACTGTACATGGCCTGCTCTTAGACTATAGGGTCTGATAACCTTTTACTTATGCAAATCTTTGCCTTTTATATGACATGCAATTTTGCTGGGGGATGCATGTTTCTCTTTGTACTGCTTTGTCCATCTTGTAGTACATGTACCCATTTATTTGTCACTTGTATTTTGTATGAATACCTTTTTTTGTCTGTATAAATAAATATATGTGCTCTAAATTTCATAATTTTTCTAAAAAAAAACATATCTTGTATTTGAAACATCATATTAATGCTTATTTTTTAGCTAAATTTGTTGATTATCCTTTTGGGGTGGTTTTTTTTTTATAAAAAATACCCCTTAGTCTCTTTTTCGGTTATAATAGATAGATAATAGAGAGATAAATACTAGAAGATAGATAGATAGATAGATAGGGCAGCACTAGTGAATAACACTGGTGCCAAGCTTACCAGGCAACAACAAAACAGACTGCATGCAGCACACCAAAAATAGTGTGGTTTATTGGTCCATAATGATGAAGTTTTGGTTCACACCTTCACACCAGTTTACACTTTTAGATAGATGGATTCTGAAATATGAGGAATTTTGTGACCCCACCTGTTTATTAGCCGGATTGGATAGGAACTGTAAAGAGCATCTCTCTCTGGAGGACCTGTGGAGCCCATACTTTAAACAGCCTACTGATATAATTGAGCAGCATGTAATACTTAATTTCACCTGTGGTGGCAGTGTAGGCGAATACAACACTTGCTGTGCAGTCCTCCTGCAGATTAGATCTGATCGCTGAGGGTCCGATTTAATTACTAGTACTCAGAGCTTCCTATGGGCCCCAGAAGTTATTAGTGTTGGAAAATCTGTCTTTTATTTTATTTTTTATTCTTTTACTAGGGCTCCCGAGTGAAAAATGTGATCTTTTTTGTTTGTGTCGTGCGTTCTGATGATTCTGCAGATTTTTTTTTCTGATGCGCCGTCATTTCAGTAATAATTCAAGCCATAAACACCGAGGGGAAAAAAAATAATGTGAGGCCTTTTGGGGGAAAACAGTTATTTTGAGTATTCCCCTAAGGTAGTTCTCCTCCAGAGATAAGAGCGCAGTCTCTCCATCCGCGAGCTCTCGAGTAGATCTCACGGATGATGCAACGTCAGGGTAGCGTTGCTGCTCAGGCCGTATAACACATGGACTAAAAAGACACAAGATGGCCCCCCCCAGACTATTTTTGCTGTATTTTCCTTACTCTTCTGCACGTGCTTTTTATTAAAGGCATTTAAAATCCTTGCTTTTTTCTTCAGAGACTTGGCAGCGGATAAAACGTATTTTTGGATTTCCATGCTTTATGCCACCTCTGCATGAAGCTGGGTGCTGTTCTAAAGAATGATTTAAATCATCAAAAAAAATAAATAGATAAATAAATAAAAATTAGGCAGATTGAAAGAGAAAAAAATAAATAAAAAATCGCCTTTACAAAATAGTTATGGCCTGGGGGCAATTGACATTGTTTATTCCCATGGTGAGAAGGAAAATTTAATATTTTATGCGCTTATAACATATTTAGCTTGTATTTTTGTTTTTTTGTTTTTTCTTTAATTTTGTGGCTAAGCTTTAAAGAGGATCGGTCAACCCTCCTGACATGTCTGTGTATGTAATTAAGAGTTCTGCAGCATCTTCTCTCTTCCTTGTGCCGTTCCTCTGTTATTCCTTCTAGAAACAAATGAGTAAATTGACAACTGTGTGTCACCAATGTGGGGCGGAGTTGTTCCATACAGTCCAATCTGAGCTTACAATGTCAGATAACGCATGGTGATGCCCCCTTTGATAATGCCCGGTCATCAGATTATTCATATATTTCCAGTTGGAATAACAGAGGAACTTCACCTCTTGGAAATAAAGCTTCAGCATTGTTATTCCTTGTGGAATGCAAAAATAATAGAATTTACAAAAATTTACACGCAAAAAAAATTAAAATTTACCAAAATTTTTTTTTTTTAATTACAAAATTTAGGAAAAAAATTACAAAATTTACACAAAAAAAGTACAAATAGAGAACAGAATTTACAAAAGCAGAATTGTAATTAGGTGTGATCCTCTTTAGGTGTATTACTAATACAGATTAATACAGGTTTATATCTTAAAGGGTCATGTTCCTCCTATATTATTTCCATGGGCAGGCTCGGACTCGCCCCCAGAAGAACAGGAGAATTCTCCGGTCGACCCCTGTGAAGGCGTGCTAATGATCAGAGCTATTAGACTTAATTCATAATTTGCAGAAAAAGGTGTAATCTAATAATTAATTAAACAAGCTAGCCAAATTGATATTACATAGAAGAAAAAGTAGCTTTGTGTACTAGTTTAAGGTTACTTTTAAATGTAGCTGAACAGAGTGCCCCAAGAATGGTGAGCCTGGTGAGCCTTTGCCAACCCAGTCTGACATTGTCCAAGGGTGTGGATAATGGGTAACCATTGTCTGCAAAGAAAAAATTGGTACGGGGCTTTAGTTTGCCATAATTGTCTTCATTTTGTGTTTCCTCTGTCTTCCTCCTTGTCTTTTATTTGACATCTCTCCCCTAATTCTCTTCCGTTATATTGCTCTTCCATCATCCACAAAGAACATTTACTGCGCATCACTTTTAACAATTAAGCCCCCTCTCACCTTGGTAATTACTTAAGATTATTGGGGCATCTTGCAATATCCTAGCAAAGCTGAACCCATTAGGGTTCCCAAAAATGCCATCTGGGAAGCCAAGAAAGTAAACCTGTGTTTACCTGTACCATACTTCTTCAGGACAAATTCATATTGGTTTTTTGCCCTGAAGAAGTCTGGTACTTCGAAACGCTCAGACGAAATAAAAAAAAAAACGTACGTTATCCAGTGAACCTGGATTTATTATTATCCACCATCAGCACAGATTTTTCCACTTTTTCCTTTTCACACAATTCTACTTGGCTCCTGGACCCATGGACCTTCTGCAGCTGGGATGACATGCTCATTCAAATGTGTGATCACAACATAATCAGGTCAGCATAAACTTTATTTGTTTTATCCATTTTAACTGGATAAGACCTTATTGTGCTTTTCTCTCTTCCTTAATATTTCTAAGAAAGTAAACCTGGATTCTTACTTCTGCATAATCTTTTTCTGGGTTAAAAGAAATATGAATGAGACTTTGGCCGAGGAAGTTCACTGCGGGGCGCAGATGGCAGACCAACGTCCAGTCCAAACCTCCAATTAGAAAATTAAAGTCTGTTTATGAAAGCCGCATAAATTCTCTGGAAAGCAATGTAAAAGATCAAAGTTTTAAAAAAAATAATTTTATCAGTCACCTTAGTGTGATTTTGTTGCCCTTATCTTCCACAACAAGCTAAAGCTGTTTTTTGTGCACAAACCAACTGACCTGATTCTCATTCTCCAACGCAGACCATCTAATCCTTTTCAGTGGATGGTTCCTGTTCATCATCATTCTGCCAGCACTATATGTGTAGATACTTTCTTTACTTCATTTCCTAACGTACCTAGCTACTGCCATTGTCCATTGAAGTCCCTACTCTGAATTGAAAGCATGCCTCTCTGTTCTACCTGTATGTAGCTTGATAGACTAGAGAGCAGGAACATAGAGACAAAGACATGTCTCCACTTTCTGTAGAGAAACAAAGCCCAGCCCCCACTTCCTGTTGGGAGATAGACACTGCCCTCACTTCCTGTAGTAATGAAAACACCTACACACATTTCCTATAGAGTGAAAAAGACCCACCTCTACTTTCTATAGAGGCAAAGACCTTGCCCTCACTTTTTGTAGAGACGAAGACCCCAAACCTTGCTCCTTGTAGAGAGACAAAGATCTGCCCCCACTATCTGAAGACAAAAACCTCGCCCCCACTTCCTCTAGCATGGCAAAGACCAGCCACTACTTTTTGTAGCGAAAAAGCTCCCAACCCAACTTCTTGTAGAGAGACAAAGACCCACCTCCACTTCCTGTTGAGCGACAAAGACCCACTTCCTGTAGAGCAGCAAAGCCCCACCTCCACTTCCTGTAGAGAGACAAAGACCGACCTCCTATAGGGAGATAAAAACTAGTCCCCAATTCCTGTAGAGAAAAAGCTCACAACCCAACTTCTTGTAGAGAGACAAAGACCAACCTCAACTTCTTGTAGAGATAATTACCTGCCCACTTCCTGTAGAGAGACAAAGATCCACCTCCACTTCCTGTAGAGAGACAGACCGACCTTCACGAACTGTAGAGATACAAAGACCCACCTCCACTTCCTGTAGAGAGTCAAAAACCCACCTCCACTTCCTGTAGAGATAATTATTCACCCACTTCTTTTAGAGAGACAGACCCACCTCCACTTCCTGTAGAGAGACAAAGACCCACCTCCACTTCCTGTATAGAGTCAAAAACCAACCTCCACTTCCTGTAGAGATAATGACTCACCCACTTCTTTTAGAGAGACAAAGACCCACCTCCACTTCCTATTGATAGATAAATACCAGTCCCCACTTCTTGTAGGGATAAAGACCCCGACTCCACTGTCTTTAGAGACTTACCCCAACTTCTCTTTCTGTAGAGGCAAAGACCATGCCATTACTTCCTGTAAAAATAAAGATACTGACGCAACTTCCTGTAAAGAAACAAAGACCTGCCCCCACTTCCTGTAATCTATCTTGCTGCTCTGCTGTTGAAGAATTACACCTGATAACAGGCAGTATACAGCAAGTTAAGGGCCTGTCACACTAAGTGATATCGCTAGCAATATCGCTATAACATCACTGGTTTTTGTGACGTAGCAGCGATATTGCTAGCGATATCGCTATGTCTGATACTTACCTCCGACTGGCTCCCCCGCTGGTTATCGCTGATCGCGTGAGAACGTCCTGGACTGTTTCTCGTCGTCAACTTCCTGCTGGGCTTCCTGCTGTGGAGACGAGCGACGCATGGACGCAGGCGGGAGGACGTCAGGATCGCCGCGTCTGACAGGTAAGTAGCGACCCCCGTCCCCTGCGATGTCGCTGGTGAGATTTGCCTGTGTAGCAGCTCACTAGCGACCACTTAGCGATGCACCAACGATCCTGACCATGTCATATCGCTGGTCGGGATCGCTGGTGCATCGCTAAGTGTGACAGTACCTTAACACAACAGTGAGATACCTAGTGGATAGCATTTTGCAGTGATTTTTCACAATTTTTAATTAAAACAACATCCATTATCTATGAAAGCAAAGTTGTCTGAAAAAAAAAGGAATAAGGATTTACAACTTGGATGAATAAACTGTGAAATTCCACTAATCCAGCACCCAATGGTCTTCACATTTTGCTTAGCCAATATGCAATAAAAAATAGTCCTATACCGGATTAACGGGATGTCACCTGATAGTCTAGTAGGGCAGTGATATGTATAAGGGTCCCCAGCGTGTCTTAGTGTGATTTTGGCGGGGGGTCATTTAAGGTGAACATCAGAGATTTCGGTCAAGTAAGCAAGACATTTCCTCAGGCCAACTTCCAGTAGTTTAGAAATTCTTTTCCAGATTTTTGAAAATTTCTTTTTCCAAATTACAGCTCCCAATGTTATCACTGTTTACTTTTTCATCCCTTATTATGCAATTGACAGGAAATATTCCCAGATTAATGCTGGATTTCTGACTTTGAGAAATTCCTTGAGCCACGTCCAAGCTGCCATTTGCCAAGTTTTAAAAGAAAATATTATCTGACAACTTTTTCTCCAGTGCAATAATGTTTGGAGAGAGGACAGAGGGATCTTTCTCTTTCTTCCATGTATTGTGCTAGCTGGCCAGAGATTAGGGGTATTATCCTTGCTTCTGGGGGGGAGGGGTTTCCCTTAAAGAAACAGGCAGGGTCAATTATATTTAAATGGCCGTTCTTCTTCTTAAAGGAAACATTGCCCAAAAGAATCACCACCAACGCCTTTGACTTTAAAAAGACTAATTTTGCTGGTTGATGTGTCTCTCAGCCACATGATATTTGCTACTTTTCCCATAAGAGCCGATTAGGACGTAATAATTGGGGATGATGGCGGAGAGGAAGACGACAATTCTATTTAATTAAAGAAAATGTATTTGACTTTAACTAGTGCGGTCCCCAGTGACTAAGAGTAAATGTAGCTGTTAGATTTTATTAATGGCCACTGACATCTAAGCTGGCAACCAAGCCAACACACTGACATTCATCTGTATTTATTTCTAATATTTAAAGAAATATCAGCTGAAAATTGTATAATTAATTTAATATTTTTTGTATTATATTAATGTTGTAAATACATTTTTAATTAATTAACTTATGTAACCATTTTACAATTTATTTAGTATTTTTTTAAATTATATATATATTTTTTCATTAAAAAAACTTTTGAAATGTATTATTATTTTAGATTCTTTTTAACCTTTTTTGTCAAAATTTTGTCAAATCATTTGCAAGATGTATCAAATACAATTCATGATATCCCGCCATAGCCGATACACGGGAACCCAGTGTCAGGTGCTTGGTTCAAAAGTTGCATATTTGCAAAAAATCCTTTATGGTTTTTTTTTTTTTTTTTTTTTGGAGGGGAGGGGTGGCATCACAACAAAATAATTTAAAACCTAAGGGTTTAAACCCGTAGGTCCCCAGTGAATTGGATTCATAAAATCTGCAACAAAAAGGGTTTTTTTATGCAGCAGAAATTGATATCCTGCGTATTTAAAAGAACGCAACTAAACAAGTTCCGTTTGAATTCTGGGAAAAAAAAGTGACATGGATAGGATTGAGTTAAAAACTCGTCCACCTGCTGGTAATGTAAAACGTTGTGGATTTTAGGTGCAGAGCATAAAATCCTCACTACATACAGATCGTGCTTACAGACCCTAGTCTAAATCCGCAGAGTAAATCGCTTGTTTTGCATTGTTGGTTTGTAGTTTTTGTTGCGTTTTCGCATCAAATAAACTGTAACACATGAAAAAGTGTTGAACATATGCACGGATTTTAGATGCAGAAACACTGTGTAAAACTGCTTGTAAAATCCGCGCCATGTGAAGGTTCATGCACATCACTGTATTAGGCTAGGCTAGGGCTACAACGTGACCAAGAAAACACGTACAAATTATCTGTGACTACTTTAGGTGTGCACTTTAGGCCTGATTCATTATCGAATTTGCACCATTTTTTGTCTAATTTTTGGTATTTTTCGCCTACTTTTCATTTGTGCCCTTTTCTTCTTTTAATTTGTGCTTTTTTAAATTTATATGTGTTGCCTGTTTATTTGTTTTTTAATATGTTCCCCATTGTGGTCAGGATTTGGGGGATGAGTGGACCTGTGGAAGTTTGGGTTCTGGTACCCGGCCCGAACTTTATTCCATAGATTGGTTCGGGTACCAGAACTGTACCCGAACTTCAACCAGAACCCAAACCCCATTGAAAACAATGGGGACCCGAACTTTTGAGCTGGAAAATTCTCTCTCTCTTTCTCTCTCCTCCCAGACTTCCGAACATTGCAATGGACTTCTGGGAGATGTCCGTGTTCGGTGTTTAGCACCGGACACCAACTGGTACGAACCTCAAACTTTTAAGTTCGGGGTTGCTCATCTCTACTCATGAAGAGTTTTTACATAAGCCTAAATTTTTTGTGCAAATTATGTGACATTTAGAAAAATTATGCAACTTTTTTGTGATTAAAAAGGCAAGCATTTTAGATCTTTTGGGAAAAAAATTCAGAAACCGTGTGCGCCATAAATTTAATGCAGAAATGAAATGGTCAAAGACAGAAATAAATGGTAATTTTATATTTTGCTCAAATTTCTTGATCAATGTGCACCGTTTTGATAACTTTAAACGCAAAAAAATTCAAGTGACTTCAAAGGATGACTCGGGGACATAGACTATGAAAAAAGAATCAAATTGCGGACAGGTTACTAGCACCTTGTGTCGTGATCCTGTTAGGCCTGTTTCACGCTTCAGTTTTTTGACGTCAGTCAAAATCCGCCGTTTTCATAAAAAAACGGATCCGCAATTTTTTTGGCAGATCTTTTTTTTTTCCCCATGTAGACTTGCATTAGCGGCGGATTTTGACTGGTGGTCGTCCGTTGCATCCGTTTTTTTACGGATCCGTTTGAATTTTAGCGTCCGCCGGGTGGAGTAGACGGACAATGTAACGTTTTTTTCCACCGGCGGACCGCTATTTTTAACTGCGCATGCCCGGCAGCTTTTCCCTTTCATGCATTAACCCGTACACGCGTCCTGAAAGCGAGAAAAATCTCTCTCTCTCTTTCTCTCTCTCTTTCTCTTTCTCTCTCTTTCTCTCTCTCTTTTTCTCTCTCTTTCTTTCTCTTACTCTTTCTTTCTCTCTTTCTTTCTCTTTCTCTTTCTCTCTCTCTCTTTCGCTTTCTTTCTCTTTCTTTCTCTTTCTCTCTCTTTCTCTCTCTCTTTTTCTCTCTCTTTCTTTCTCTTACTCTCTCTCTTTCTCTCTCTTTTTCTCTCTCTTTCTTTCTCTTTCTCTCTCTTTCTCTCTTTCTTTCTCTTTCTCTTTCTCTCTCTCTCTCTTTCGCTTTCTTTCTCTTTCTTTCTCTTTCTTTCTCTTTCTCTCTCTTTCTCTCTTTCTCTCTTTTTCTCTTTCTCTCTTTCTCTCTCTTTTTCTCTCTCTCTTTCTCTCTCTCTCTTTCTCCAGAGTCGTGTTACTTTAAATTTCATGCACTTAGCGGCTAAAGCGGAGCCGTGCAACAAACGGATCCGGTGGCATCCGTTTCTGGCAAAACGGAAACGGATCCGTTTTTTCACACTCTGACGGATTTTGACTGACGTCAGATAACTAAAGTGTGAAACAGGCCTTAGTTGCATGCGTTGAGAAATATTAGATGTAATGTGACATTGTGATCTTCATCTTGTGACCAAAGTCACTGTATAGCCCAGCCATGTGGCTCCATGGAACCTCCAAGTTGTACAGGACCCCATAGACTTCTATGGGGCTCTACAGTGCATCTGTATGGTATTATTTCAGATTTTATTTTCCGAGTTATGTTCTGTATAAATCTAATATACACGCTCATACATGAGTCTCAAACTAGCTTCCACCAAAAAAAAAGCTAAAAATGTCATAAAAATCTTAAAAATGGCAGATTTCAGGATATTGAAGTAGAGCCGCCCCTCCCCCTGCACACAGACACCTGTGGTTTAGTTCCCGCTGACCCCTAATTCACGGAGATGACACCAGTGACTAGAACCAAATGCACTGTGTTTATTTTCGGGCTCTCAGAGCCTGGCCTCCATTATAAACCTTGTGAAAATGGGAATTTTAGGTATGTCACGTTTATATTAGGAGGGGAGGACCCTCAACATCCTACAGCCAGGTCACTGACTAGCATATAATTATATAATGTCAGCCATAGGAGCGATAGTGAGGAAAAAATACATAATATCTGCAGCAACTGGGGTGAATTCACATTATTGTTGATAAAAAATGGGGCATTTATCTAATGTGGTTTTGTTGGCCATAGCAACCAATGACAGCTCAGCTTTCATATTAAAAGAGCAGTTTAACAAATGAAAGCTGTGCTCTGATTGGTTGCTATGGACAACAAAGACTTTTGATAAATGAGGCCTTGGCCTACCGACTTTTCAAGGCCCGCTGAAACAATAATGGGTTAATTAGCAAAACAGGACTGTTAAAAATGACCGTAAGGATGTTATTACATAGGTGAAAATTGAATTGTGGGCTGTGGGGATCTTTATGGGGCTACATGTAAGTTTTGGCCACAGAAGTGAATGGGGTCACATTCAGGTTCGCTCTTCTCTACTTCTGACCTCCGCTGAAAATGTTTGGGCTGGCCCTTTACAAGACTGCACCCCTCCACTTCCATGCCACTGTTTCCAGATGTGGGATTTTATGAGGTTACGGCCATTAGAGATTTACTGACTCCTCCTACTGTCCGGGATGTGTCCCCATTTTCTGAGATCCTTCTGGATCCAAACTTGATAAGTTACAGGGAATAGACTCCTAATTTTCAGTTCTTCACCATTGGACAGAAAAGAAAAAAAAATATCAGGATTTTGGTTAAATTTTGGGGGAGGGGTGTCAATATTTAGTTGTCGCTGGCAAATATGGGTTAAATTGCAATGAAAGATGATTGTACAAATCCATTTCTCTGGTCCTATATTTGGTGCCCGTGTCCTAATTTCTCCCATATTTGTATCATACATCATTCTTGAGATCCTGACAAGGATTTTGGAGCACTGCTCCAGGGATCAAGGAAAATGTTTTTTTTTTTTTTTTCTTGGATAGAAATCCTACAGATGTAGCAGAGCTGAGTGTGTCATTCAGTACTAGTCGCAGCGATAACATAGGGCTGCAGGTAAAACCTACAACATGACGTAACCCCCCGGGAGTTTAAATCCAGCTCTGCTACATCTGTTAAATTTATAGGCTTGCAAAATACACAAATTGGTGGCGAGCCCCTGTCCTGCTCGGTCCCTTTTGCTCCCTCACAATGGCCGTTTTGTCCCACAATGCAGTGTGCTCACAGAGAGTGCCTGTTCTGCGCCCGTCTCCTCGCTTGTTTAATTTTCACCAAACAAACATGGTATTGATCACGTCATGTTTGATCGAGCCAGCGCTCAGAGACGGAAACCAGAATGTATAGAAAAATAAACTGGGATGACATCACAATGTTTCAGCTCCCTGTTGACTTTGGGGAGTATTTTTCAACTCTTCCATCTGGGAGATGTTTCCATATAGTCATATGTAGGTTACTTCCCCCTCCGACCAATGGCTGCCATATCCAATTAAAACCTACAGAAGTTGCCGTAGTTATATACAGCCCTTCTTTAGATCCCTCCTGCCAAAAGGCTTCATGAGAGCGGGTGTCATATTTTCCATCATGTATTTACAAGAAGATCTGCAATGGAAATTCATAGCCGACACTTGGATTTCTGCTGTGGAAGTACAGCCGCACCGTCACTTAAAGGGCTATTCTCAAAATTGAAAGCTTTCCCATATCCATAGGATAGATGTTACGTTACTGAATGCTGGTGGTCCAACTGCTAAGATCCAAGCCATCTTAAGAAGCTATCCAGTGAACGTGAACGTTCCTGACTTGAATGAAGCAGGAGTGACTTCCGCTCCATCTATTGTCTGTGGCACTGCTGGAGAAAACAGAGTACAGTGCTCAGCTATTTCCAGCAGTTCCATAGACAATAAATGGAGCAGAAGTCAAGCAAGCCAGCTTTTGCTTCCTAGATCTCTCTTCTCAGGATCAGAAGGGTTGCTGTAGATCAGACCCCCCAGTAAACTCTTATTTTATGGTTTTCAAAATTTGGTGCACTCCCTTAACGGTTGTTGGATTTGCCATCATTTATTTGCAAGAGGAATGGTGGCAGAAATACGAAGCTGATACCGTGGCGAATGTGCTAGCAGATCGGCCCAAGGATTAGTAGCCCCATTGTGATTTAGTGGCTCTGTTCATATGCTCAGGATTTTATGAGTGCATCGGTCATATTTCCCAACTTTCCATGAACATTCAGGAGGCTCCCAGAGAGGAGACCTCCAGGACTCCCGATGTTGCTGAGACCTCCAAGAATGCGGAGGCTTCTGGTATGTTTCTTTTGCATGATGATCTAACATAAAATAGAGCCGCTGTGTCTAATCATACATTTAGGAGGTAGAAAAGAGGGTGCGAAGGGACCTGACATGATAAAAGGTGGGCAATGATGTTATGGACAAAGATTTTTGGCCATGACCCATGTCTGTGGTTCACAGAGACTTTGCATACAGTAAGCGGTAAAATTTGGCTAGTATGACATAGGTGCAGATTCTTATCAAATTGAATAACATTACAGCAGGGAAATCATTACTATTGTCTCCACCACGCAAAACAATCATCCGTGGAAAAAGAAACAGGATCATTCTATAAAGAAAAGCCTTGGATCAGCCCCATTGGGTATGTTTGTTCATGTCGGATTTGCGTATGTCAAATCTGTTGTTCATTTATAAGAGGATCTGTGGCAGAAATCTCAGTCTGGCACTCAGGTTTCTGTTATCAGTGTGCCAATGGATCCATATGTGAATGGTCATTCAGTGGGGCTAGTCCGTGGCTTCTGTCCACGAAATCCATGAGAAGAACGATTAGGCTCTTTTTTTTTTCTACGGGTGCAAAAGCCACAATCCGCGCGCATTGGATGCAAAACGCATTGGACCTAGTGACACATCTGCTGTGAAAATTCTCGCTGCTGATCATGTTGTACATTCACGTTATGGAAAAATTAACAATAAGAGACGTATCGCTTTAAAAGTTTTGCTAGAAAGTAAACAAAATTGACATCCCAGTGGGACCTAGAATGGAGGTTATATGACTTGCCAGAATTACTCAACTTTTCCACAAATGAAAATAACTAAATAACTATGGATATTATTATAGTATAGTGACAGAGCAGGACAACACGGTCACTTATTTCTACTTCTTTGGACTACAGATGTAGCAGAGCTGATTTTGTTATTTAGGCTGGAAATTACGTGCATTTTATTCAGTTTCTAGCCATGTTAACTCTTAAAACACATGCGTGTCCATGCGCACACCCGCGTTCCCATAGACTGTAATGTGTTATTTTGTCGCATTCCGTGCGCAAGCGTTTTTTTTTTACGCCGTTGGATGGACCCAAAAATGCAGCAGGTTGCGTCTGGCGCGCCTAGGCGCACACCTTAAAAAAAGCATGCGCACGAAAACGCATACGAACGCGTGCAAACGCTAGACCATGCGCACGCCATGTTAAAGATAGGTGCGCATGATGCATGCGCATGGACGCGCACGATGCGCTGCGCAAAAAAAGCTAATGTTAAACCAGCCTTAAGCTAGCTTCACATTGAGTTTTTGAAGGAGTGTTAGCAGATATTCTCCAGAAAACCTCCTCAAAAACTGTTAAAAAAAAAAATACTCTTTGAGAATTCTTACTAATAATTTCTATGGGAAATCGACTTTGATATTCATATGGAGTTTTGAGCAAATTTTTTTCCACCTAATGTCCGGTAAAAGAGAAAGAGTGCATGTCGCTTTTTTTAAGCAGATTCTGGTAGAATCCTCCCCAAACTCAACACTGTTCAATCAAAAATATGCAAGAAAAAAAAAAGCTTTAAGAAAATAACCCTTTCGGAAACGTTTCATGAATCATAGAATCATAGAATCGTAGAGTCGGAAGGGACCTCCTGGGCCATCTGGTCCAACCCCTGCTCAAAGCAGGATTTGCTAAATCATCCCAGTTAGATGTCTGTCCAGCCTCTGTTTGAAGACTTCCATTGAAGGAGAACTCACCACTTCTCGTGGCAGCCTGTTCCACTCATTGATCACTCTAACTGTCAAAAAGTTTTTTCTAATATCTAATCTGTGTCTCCTCCCATTCAGCTTCATCCCATTGCTTCTAGTCTTTCCTTGTGCAAATGAGAATAAAGTTGATCCTTCTACAATGTGACAGCCCTTTAGATATTTGTAGACAGCTATTAAGTCTCCTCTCAGTCTTCTCTTTTGCAAACTAAACATTCCCAAATCCTGCAACCTTTCCTCATAAGACAGGGTTTGCAGACCGGTCACCATTCTGGTCGCTCTTTTCTGAACTTGCTCCAGTTTGTTGATGTCTTTTTTAAAATGTGGTGCCCAAAATTGGACACAATATTCCAGATGAGGTCTGACCAAAGAGGAGTAGAGGGAAATAATTACTTCACGTGATCTAGACTGTATGCTTCTGTTAATACATCCTAGAATTGCATTTGCCTTTTTTGCTGCTGCATCACACTGTTGACTCATATTCAGTCTGTGATCTATTAGTATACCCAAGTCTTTTTCACATGTGCTGTCACTTAGCCCTATTCCTCCCATTCTATATATGCTTTTTTCATTTTTATTGCCCAGATGTAGTACTTTGCATTTCTCCCTGTTAAAAACCATTCTGTTAGTTGCTGCCCACTTCTCCAGTTTATTTAAATCTTTTTGAATCCTCTCTCTCTTCTCTAGTATTAGCTATCCCTCCTAGCTTTGTGTCATCAGCAAATTTAATCAGTTTACCCTCAATTCCTTCATCTAAATCGTTGATAAAGATGTTGAACAATACAGGGCCCAGGACAGAGCCCTGTGGTACCCCACTTGAGACATTCTTCCAACTGGATGTGCAGCCATTTACGACCACTCTTTGGGTCCGATCACTAAGCCAGTTATGAATCCACCTAACAGTTGCCTTGTCCATTCCATACTTAGTCATTTTTTCAATAAGGATTGTATGAGAGACTTTGTCAAATGCTTTGCTGAAGTCAAGATATACTATATCTACAGCATTTCCTTGATCCACCCAATCAGTAATACCATCATAGAAGGAAATTAAATTAGTCTGACATGACTTATTAGTTACAAACCCATGCTGACTCTGTTTAATCACTTCATTCTTATCCAGGTATTGACATACATGTTGTTTAATAATTTGTTCAAAGATCTTTCCTGGTATAGAAGTCAGACTCACCGGCCTATAGTTGCCTGGGTCCACCTTCTTCCCCTTTTTGAAGATAGGAACAACATTTGCTCTTCTCCAGTCTTCTGGCACTTCTCCTGTTCTCCAAGAATTTTCAAAGATTATGGAGAGGGGTTCAAAAATTTCTTCTGCTATGATAAGAAATACTTCTCCAAAAACTTCCGAAAAAAAAGAGATTTCCAGAATGTTTTTTTTTTTGGCTGTGTCCGCCTTAAAAAAGACGTTTTTAATAACTCTTTTTAGGAAATGCTCCTTTCCTGGAAGAGTTTTTCTTGATCTGAAGCAGTTTTGGGCTACCTGCACATGGCGTCTTTTTCAAAAGTGCCGCAAAATCGCCCTAAAAGTGAGCACAATGGACAGCGATGTCAAAGCAAAATTGCTGTGCACGGGTTCAAAATAAAAAGCTTAAAAAAACCCTCTTCAAATGAATATCAGAGTGGTGTTGCCAAAGAAAATGAATTGGTTGAGTTTTTGAAGCACGTGTAAACGTCTTTTTTTAGGCAGATTCCGCTCGAAATCTGTTTGAAGAACCGCCACAAAACCACCTCAAAAAATGAACATTATGCACACCAATGTTAAAACGACACTGCTGTTCAAATGTTACATCTCATGTCAGTTCTTTTAGCAGCTTCTTGGTACAGAAACACCGCCGTTACAAGAAGTAAATTGTTAATTCTTCAAGCGGCTACGTTTGGAAACCTCCTGCTCTCTATAGTAGAAGATATAGGTAAAAGACACTGCAAAACAACGGCAAAACCATCGGTGGAGACACTTTGGAAGAAAAGCTGCAGACTTTTATCCGGAAACTGTTTTGTGAACGAAAACTCAGTTGGAATAAAGTTTTCAGGATTTTGGAGAGTTTCTGCTCAAAAAACTCAGCGTATAGCAAGCTTTGGGGTGTTGAAACTTACCAGAAACTCCAAGTTTTTAAGGAGTTTTGAGGATTTGGAAAACTTCTGCTCCAAAAACTTAGCAAAAAGACTCAGTGTGCACACACTCTATACTGGCGTACCTGTCGAGTTTTTCAAGGCAAAGACACATCGTGAAAAACACCGGCGGTGTTTTTCCTGAAGCGTCTTCTTTGGCATTTTTTTAAAATTATTTTTAATTTAAACCTTAAATCGGGGTGGGGAACCTTTTTTCTGCCGAGGGCCATTTGGAATTTTATAATAGGGTTCGGGGGCCGCATAAAATTATTAATAATGATGAGCGAGTATACTCATTGCTCGGGTTTTTCCGAGCATGCTCGGGTGTCCTCTGAGTATTTTGGCATGCTCGGAGATTTAGTTTCTGTGGATGCATTTGCATGATTTGCAGCTGCTGGACAGCCTGAATACATGTGGGGATTCCTTAACAAACAGGCATTCCTCACATGTATTCAGGCTGTCCAGCAGCCATAAATCATGCAGCTGAGGCAACGAAAACTAAATCTCCGAGGTTCCCAATAGGCAGGCAAATGTCACCATTAGGCAGCACAGGTCCCCAATAGGCAGGAAAATGTTCCCAATAGGCAGGTAAATGTCACCATTAGGCAGCACAGGTCCCCAATAGGCAGGCAAATGTCACCATTAGGCAGCACAGGTCCCCAATAGGCAAGAAAATGTTCCCAATAGGCAGGTAAATGTCACCATTAGGCAGCACAGGTCCCCAATAGGCAGGCAAATGTCACCATTAGGCAGCACAGGTCCCCATTAGGCAGCACAAGTCCCCAATAGGCAGCATAGCTCCCCCCAATAGGCAGCACAGGTCCCCAATAGGCAGGTACTGTAACTGTCCCCAATAGGCAGGAAAATGTCCCCATTAGGCAGCACAGGTCCCTATTAGGCAGGAAAATGTCCCCATTAGACAGCATAGGTCCCATACTCACCTGGTGTGGGAGTGGACCAGTGAGTACACAGTGACAAGCTGTGTCTGAAGTAAAGGGGATTTTACACATAGCGATATCGCTAGCAATATCGCTAAAACGTTACTGATTTTGTGACGCAGCAGCGATATCGCTATGTGTTACACTTACCTCCGACCGGCTCCCCCGCTGTCCATCGCTGATCGCGCAAGATCGGGCGGCTCCATTTCTCATCGTCTGCTTCCTGCTGGGCTTCCTGCTGTGTGAGACGAGCGACGCTGGAGGCGGGCGGGAGGATGTCAGGATCGCTGTGTGTGAAAGGTGAGTATCGTGCGCTGCGTCGCTGCTGCATCGCTGTGAGATCTTTCTGTGTGAAAGCTCACTAGCTATCATTTAGCGATGCACCAGCGATCCTGACCGGGTCGGATCGCTGGTGCATCGCTAAATGTAAAAGGGCCTTAAGTCCCAGGCCTCCTGGATGGCCCCCAGGCCCCGCACCGCACACACAGCAGCACACAGTCACCACCGCATCTGTGACCGGGGTGATGAAGAAGGCAGGCTGCAGACAGAGTCCAGCGCAGCTCACACTGGGTAGCGGCGCACGGTGACTGCTCCAGCTCCAGCTCCAGATACCCATTAGCCACCCTGCACTGCCACAGGTATCGGTGCGCGGGGGCTGGCGGGGTGTGCTCAGTCCCCGTCAGTGCGTGCACCTATCAGTGCTCGGTATCCGGCGGGCGGGGCTAGGAAGCAGAGCAAGTCCTCCTCTGCTCCTTTGGCTCCTGCAACAAAGTACCGGATCGCGGCTCTGGAGTGCGGGCCGGACAAGATGATGTGGCAGGTCGTATACGGCCCGCGGGCTCGACTTTCCCCGCCCCTGCCTTAAACAGTGTGAAGCTAAAGAATGAACATTCAACTTCTTTTAACCGTTTTCCAGCTGTCGAAGCCTGAAGTTGTGAAAAGAAGTGACATAGTGATACACAAACGTTCTCGGGTAAGGTGTTATCCGCCATGCTCGGGAGCTAACCAAGGTTCTTCGGCGTGCTCGAATTATATGTTCGATTCCTCGCGGTTGCATGTCTCACGGATGTTTGACAGCTGCAACACATGCAGGGATTGTCGGTTTGTTAGGCAATCCCTGCTGTCGAACAGCCGCGAGATATGCAACTGCGGGGACTCGAACATATTTTTCGAGCACGCCGAGTTCATTCGGTTAGCACTCGAGCATCGCGGATAACACCTTACCCGAGCACGTTAGTGCATCACTAGAAGTGACAAAAGACAGAATGTAGGCAGAGCAATGTTGTGCGGTTTGTTCATTGTTTGTATATATTTTTTTAGCTTTTTCTTTCAAGTTCCTGCCCAAATCGGCCTGGAAAAGACGTCCCCTTAGCCTATTTATTCACTGGGGGTCCTGCGTCTATCGTAATTGCAGCTGCCCTGGGATCGGCGGCCATAATATGACGTACACACTTTGTAAAGCGATTGCTAGCTCCTAGGGGCAGGACGGCACATTCTCTGAATTTTATTTCCATTTCTTAGATTTTTAGCAAAAATGCAATAAAGGCTAAAGCAGAGATGGCAGCTGTGTGTCTTCCACCTGTATCTTCCCTCCCATGGTTCTGGACAGGCGTTTTTATTAGCCCCTATTGACCTTTCTCTGCAGGGGGCTGACATGTGGCGGAGATGGTGCCCCCCTTCCCTTCCTCGCCTTCTTCTACAGGTGGTTATTGTAGCCCTGTACACTTGTTTTTCATGGTGCACCATGCACTTAGAGGCTCGGTGGGACCTGTAATTCCACCCCCCCCCCCCTTACTGGGGAGAGGAGGAGGCATGGTGGGGAAGGAGGGGGGAAGCTTTGCATTTGGTCTGCTCTGACTGTCATATGGTCTCAATTATTATGTGATGGCAAGGCCAGGCCCTGGGCCTTTTGCATGTTTGTCTTATGAGAAAGATCTGGAAGGGCCGACATCTGGTTTTGATTTTTGCAATTGCAGGTTGATAGAATAAACGCAGGCTCTGAGGTGGGTGGGTTTTCCTTCCGGCCCTATCCATGCTGGTCTGGTAATGTGCTTCACGTGAGGGGCTGCTCTTTTCATCATCCCCTTCCTCCCCAGCCATTTTTTTTTAACCATTGCCAACAACATGTGGCTTATATTAGGGACCTGCCTTAAAACTACTGTGGTCTATAGCTGCAAACCTTGGTTAGGTCAGGCCAGGAAACAGGCCTTGACCCTGACACATATCAAAGGGAATAGGTACAAATTGCCCCTCCCCCCCCGATACCCCCTCCCCCTAAAAAAGCAAAAAGAAAATCATGAAATTGTGGATGGCTTTTCGGCCACAAATAAATATTCCTGACAGTGTGATATCAAATCTTGCAGAGATGAGTTTGCGAGGTTGGGTCATATCTGCGGGCTACAAAGTCAACTTTTATAGTAGTCCGCTACATTTATATCTGGGCTGGAGGTTTGAGGAATACTCCGCACGTGCACGACGTGTTACAGCCTACAAGTTACACATGGGTTTTGTGCTTTGTTTTTTTTTTACAACACAGGTGTGACGAGTTTGCTCATAAATTGAGTTCAAATTACATTGTAACTTTTGGGAAAACGCCGAACAAGCAGGGCATGCTAGACACCGTGACATTGGAAGTCTATTGTCGCATACAAGTCGTGTGTTTGCCACTTACCATTATGTGTTCTCATAAAATGCATGCTAAGTATGAGAATAACCTTTGAGCGTGCACTGAACAAGCAGGGCGTGCTGAAGAATGTGAGCTTGAAAGTGAAATGTAGCACAGGATTGGTGGCTTTGCATCTAACATTATGGGTGTCCTGTTCATAAAATGTGAGCAAATCAGGAGAATAAGTGCTTTAAACAAGCAGGGCATGCTGGAAAATGTGAGCTTAGAAGTCTGATGTATAGAAATTGAGACTTTGCCCTTGCCATTATGTGCCCTTATAAAACATATGCAAATTATGAGAATAACCTTTGAACAAACACTGAACAAGCAGGGCATGCTGGAAAATGTGAGCTTAAAAGCGTGACATAGAAGAGGGGCGGTGACTTTGCTGCTAACATTTTAGGGGCTCATAAAATGCATTCAGATCCTGAGGAAAAGCTTTGAACAAGCAGGCGATACTGGAAAGCGTGAGCTTAGAAGTCTGATCTAGCACAGGGGTGGTGAATTTGCAAGGCTTTTATGAGCACATATAATGCCAGGGACAAGTTATGAGAATAATCCTTGTGCTAAAACCGAACAAGCAGGGCATGCTGGCAAACTTGAGGCTATGTGCAAATGCAGAATTGATTCAAAGACGCTGCTGTTGAGTCCAGAAAAATAAACCAAGCACGTGGATGAGATTTCTGAAATCTCATCGCTTTTGTTGACACTGTACAACACCGATTCTTACTTGCATAAAAAAGCAGCAAAAATGCTGCGTGCGAACATTGTTGTAAAGCCAGATATAGCAGAGGCAGACTTTGCCTCTGGCATTATATGTTTGCATAAAATGCATGCGAAACATGACCGGAAGCTTTGGAGAAACACTGAACAAGCAGGGCATGCTGGAAAAGTCTGATGTAGCACGTTCATAAAATGCATGCGAAACATGAGCGGAAGCTTTGGAGAAACACTGAACAAGCAGGGCATGCTGGAAAAGTCTGATGTAGCACGTTCATAAAATGCATGCAAAACAGGAGAGGAAGCTTTGGAGAAACACTGAACAAGCAGGGCATGTTGAAGAAAAAAAGTCTGATGTAGCATGTTCATAAAATGCATGAAAAACAGGAGAGGAAACTTTGGGGAAACACTGAACAAGCAGGGTATGCTGAAGAAAAAGTCTGATGTAGCATGTTCATAAAATGCATGCAAAATATGAGTGAGCTTTGTGGAAACACTGAACAAGCAGGGTGTGCTGAAAAAAAAAGTCTGATGTAGCATGTTCTTAAAATGCATGCAAAACATGAGAGTAGGCTTTGGAGAAACACTGAACAAGCAGGGCATGCTGAAAAAGTCTGATGTAGCATGTTCATAAAATGCATGCAAGATATGAGTGAGCTTTGGAGGAACACTGAACAAGCAGGGTATGCTGGAAAAGTCTGATGTAGGACATTCATAAAATGCATGCAAAACATGAGAGGAAGCTTTGGAGAAACACCGAACAAGCAGGGTATGCTGGAAAATGTGAGCATAGAAGTTTGCTGTAGCATGCTCATAAAATGCATGCAAATTACTGCAGCTCTGGAGGTGTACAGGGACTGTAGACTGCGTGGATGTTCACAGCGCCATCATATGGTCATGTGCATGAACCGCTAATGAAATAATTAGTGTTTGCTGCCACCTTGAGGCCGAATTAAGAGAAAAAAAAAAACCCTTTTACCTACAGTATAATAAATAGCTGTCGGGAGCGCTGCACACCCAGAGTTAATTGCAGCTGCAGCGAGTGAGGCTCTTGTAGATTTGTCACCCCGCTATGCAGCCTGGTGTTAAAATCAAAGCAGGCACCAAACAATTAAAAATAAACCGCTAATTGTTTGCATCCTAAAAAAAAAAAGAGGACACAATGTTAATAAGGTTAATGCCGCATTGTTAGCAGCGCCGTCTAGGTCCTAGTTTGCTTAGAAAGCAAGGTGCCGCGGGGGGGCGGCCAGATAGCTTTGTCTCATTACTTTTACCCTGCTGGAAAGGAGAACGTACGTGTGCCGGGGGATCAGCCGCAGCGCTGCGCAACTTACACATTCATGTATTCAGGGGAAGGAACATCAGTGTATCTCACCTTGTATTTTTAAATGTCCACCTTTGACAATTGATCCAGTGATCAACTGAGTCGGGATCCTGGCAGCAGGTGTTCAGTTTCCCTGCAGCGCCATCCCTGGAGAAATTAAGTGTTAGGGTACCGTTACACCTAGTGATGCACCAGCGATCCCGACTAGCGATATGACGCATTGTGCATTGAAATCAATAGGTCATCCCTGCAATGTTTGGAAAGACTGGGTCCTCCAGAGTGGGACCTTTGTGCCCACCCTACATTTTGGCCCTCCTTAGAGGGTTGGCAAGGTCTGAGATACTGAGGAGCTATTTATTTGGCTACCGCTGCTTAGATTTTATTGAAGTGAATCGGGACCTGAGCTACAGTACCCGAGTATAGTCACTACACGGTGTACAGAGAAGGGGTGTTTAGGCTCCATACACTTTCGGTGGGGTTGCTGGGTATGGGAACCCCACGGATCTGATTTTGATAACCTATCAAAAGGTCAAAACAATGTGCGCCTCACAGCACTGGCTTTATCCCTTAGGCCGGAGTCACACTACAGCAAGATACGGCCGAGTCTCGCTGGTTAAAACCAAGCTCTGGCACCGGCACTCCGGAGCGCAGCGTGCAGCTCCATGTATTGCTGTGCGGCTGCACGCTGCACTCCGGAGTGCCGGTGCCAGAGCTTGGTTTTAACCAGCGAGACTCGGCCGTATCTTGCTGTAGTGTGACTCCGGCCTTACCCTGCAATCCAGAGGTTGACATATCATTAATGCAACCTTTGACGCCGAGCAGGGGCCCAGGATGTATGGGGTCCACATCCACCTCCAAAGCAGGTGGAATTGAGCATTATGTTGAGCTATTGGGCTGCTCAGAAGCCCCCTTCCGTCTGTGTCCACCGGTGCTCCTAATCCCCACACGTTCTACTGAAGCAAATCCATTACACCTGCAACCACGACTTAAAGGGGTTGTTCACTTTGTAGATTTTCTTTAAAAGAAAGATGAGTCCTCGTTTAACTTCCTAACAAATGTCATAAGGACTCCAATTTCTCACAATGCAAATTCTATTCATTTTTCCGACAAGCTGCAGTTCTCTTCACAACCATCGGGTGGCCACATGTAAACACACATAGCATAAACTTCTCCCGACATTGTATCCCAAAATCATATATACCGTATATATTTTTTTCTTCTCTTTTTTTTAAAAAACTAGTCATATCATGCCACATATCTTGGGATATGTTGGGCCAAGAGGAAAGAAAAGGAAACACAGTGCTCGTTTGATTCTAAGAGATCCCTGTTGGCTGCCATTATCATTTGGGGCTTATTATTGAATTCCAAGTGGACAAGGGTTCTGAGCAGGGAATCCCCTCTTATTATTTTCACATGCGCTAGCAGGGTAGACAACCACTTGAAGGAAGACCCCGTATGGCAGCAACAACCCCAGTGGGTTTTCCTTTAGGACACCTGCTGTTAAGGCTGCACCGACCACCAGAGGGTTTAAGGTAACCTCCTGTATACAGAGTGTGAAGGTTGGAGGGGTATACAGATACAATGTGCTTTATGGATGCAACATATAGCGGGCTGGGGGCCATGACTTCTGCAGGGGTCCTAGCACGGAGTTCCTGTTATGTTTGCTCATATCTGGTAAATGAATCCAGTTAACGACGTTTGGATGGGAGGTTGTCTTACTTGGCAGGATGTCGGTGGGAACTTTATCCACCTGTTTACTGCGCCCTCAGTAAGCGGCCAGTGCCAAGACTTGCCTGCTAGTATCTACAGTCCTCAGAAACAATTGTATTTTAATCTCTGTTTATGTCCTTTCTTCGCTCTCTTGCCCGTTTTTGCTTTTTGTCACAATGTCACAATGTCATAATTGGTCACAAAGTGCGTCGGCTTTAACGCGATTCCTCCTGGAGTGTGAATGGGGAGCGCTCATAATCGGAATCATAATGTACGACTTACTGTAGAGCACGGATCGCCATCCAGTGACCCTCATATCACCCGGGATCCCCATCCAGTGGCTCGGGACCCTCATATCACCCGGGATCCCCATCCAGTGGCTCGGGACCCTCATATCACCCAGGATCCTCATCCAGTGACCCTCATATCACCCGGGATCCCCATCCAGTGGCTCGGGACCCTCATATCACCCGGGATCCCCATCCAGTGACTCGGGACCCTCATATCACCCGGGATCCCCATCCAGTGGCTCGGGACTCTCATATCACCCGGGATCCCCATCCAGTGGCTCGGGACCCTCATATCACCCAGGATCCTCATCCAGTGACCCTCATATCACCCGGGATCCCCATCCAGTGGCTTGGGACCCTCATATCACCCGGGATCCCCATCCAGTGGCTCGGGACCCTCATATCACCTGGGATCCCCATCCAGTGGCTCGGGACCCTCATATCACCCGGGATCCCCATCCAGTGGCTCGGGACCCTCATATCACCCGGGATCCCCATCCAGTGGCTCGGGACCCTCATATCACCCGGGATCCCCATCCAGTGGCTCGGGACCCTCATATCACCCGGGATCCCCATCCAGTGGCTCGGGACTCTCATATCACCCGGGATCCCCATCCAGTGGCTCGGGACCCTCATATCACCCGGGATCCCCATCCAGTGGCTCGGGACCCTCATATCACCCGGGATCCCCATCCAGTGGCTCGGGACCCTCATATCACCCGGGATCCCCATCCAGTGGCTCGGGACCCTCATATCACCCGGGATCCCCATCCAGTGGCTCAGGATCCTCATATCACCTGGGATCCTTATCCAGTGGCTCGGGACCCTCATATCACCCGGGATCCCCATTCAGTGGCTCGGGACCCTCATATCACCCGGGATCCCCATCCAGTGGCTCGGGACCCTCATATCACCCGGGACCCCCATCCAGTGGCTCGGGACCCTCATATCACCCGGGATCCCCATCCAGTGGCTCGGGACCCTCATATCACCTGGGATCCTCATCCAGTGGCTCGGGTCCCTCCTATCACTCGGGATCCCCATCCATTCGCTCAGGACCCTCATATCTCCCTGGATCCCCATCCAGTGGCTCGGGACCCTCATTTCACCCATGGGCCCCTGATGTGTGGCTCCCAGCTGCCTGTTAAGGTGAGCAAGTACCCTTCTCACCTGTATCTGAGCCTTAAAGGAGCACTAGTACCATTAAGGGGCATTCGGCACAATATTGCTTGATAAAGACAGCTCGGTGGCTCAGTGGTTAGCACTGCAGCTCTTAGGTCTTGCGTTCAAATCCCACCATGGACCACATCTGCGGGGAGTTTGCATGTTCTCCCCGTGTTTGCAAGGGTTTCCTCCGTGTACTCCGGTTTCCTCCCACACTCCAATGACATACTGATGGGGAATGTAGATTGTGAGCCCCAATGGGGACAGCTTTGATAATGTCTGTAAAACGATGTGGAATTAATGGCGCTATATAAGTGAGTAAAATAAAGGGTATTATTGTCTTATAGATACTTAATACTATCTAATATATATTGGGACGACACTCAATTATTACTTTGTAAGGGGCTACTCTTGGCCCAAGTAATTCATAAGGTGGGATTCAGGCCCTTGTTATTTTAGAAAGTGGGAGTACATTATAAGGGATGACATGGCTCACAACCATTAGAGCTGAAGGCGTCTCTCAAAGTAGGACAGGTTGGTGATTTAGGAGACGTAAATTACGGTAATACATAAGATGAATCCATGGCATCTAGCGCCCCCTAGTGCTGTGTCTTGTAGATGCTGCTACCACTTTAGTTCTCTTTGTGTAGTGTGCCCTACACATTGTATTGCTTTGGTAACATATAGTAGACAAGGATGTGAATGGCAAGAAGGACTTTTCATCTTTGCAAATGCTAGCAATCTCGTGCATAGCTTTATTCGCAGTGCCCTGATCTTTAGGGACATGTCGAGACAAGGGTCTGAACATCTATTATGGTTACCTTCAACTGAGCTTAAAGGATTATTCCCGAAAAATCAAGCTATTCCCTATCTATGAAATGGGTTAATTTGCTGATCGCTGGGGTTCTAATTCCTGGAGCCGCCAATTTCTGGACGTTCCATAGATAATGAATGGAAAAGAAGATGCACAATGTCACCTCCACTCCATTCAGCATGTGGGTACAAAACCCTGTTTTTGACCTCCCAGAATCCCAATTTTTGCATTTCATATTCCCAGCGACCAGCAAATTAAATTCTATAGATAGGTTCCCTGCTGACTTTTTATGTTTCCTTTAAAATGCCCCAGTGTTTCAGCATAAAACATATCCAGCTGCAATAATGCAGCGAGCGATGGCTGAGGTTCAGGCAGCTTGAATTTCATGTCATGTTCTCTTTAACTGAGAATGTGTCAGTGAACCGATTCAGACAGAGCTCTGTCTTTTTCTGAGCTGATTAATATCCATATCAAAGTATTGCTCTACTTTGATGTGGTCATAAATCAGCTAAGAGGAGCTCATTAAAAGACAGATAAGAGAGTTACAAACTCTCCGCAGAACAAGCTCATTGACAGATTCTCAAAAAAAATCATTGTGTAGCTAGCCAAATATGTTGCAGTACGGTGGCTCAGTGGTTATTAGCACGGCAGACTTGCTTGATAGCTCAGTGGTTAGCATTGTAGACTTGCATGTGGCACAGTGGTTAGCACTGTAGACTTGCATGTGGCACAGTGGTTAGCACTGTAGACTTGCATGGTGGCTCAGTGGTTAGCATTGTAGACCTGCATGGTGATTCAGTGGTTAGGATTGTAGACTTGCATGGTGACTCAATGGTTAGCACTATAGAAATGCATGGTGGCTTGGGTTAACACTGTGACTTGCATGGTGGCTAAGTGATTAGCACTGTAGACTTGCATGGTAGCTCAGTGGTTAGCATTGTAGACTTGCATGGACTCTTACTGGTTAGCACTATAGACTTGCATGTGGCACAGTGGTTAGCACTGTAGACATGCATGGTGGCTCAGTGGTTAGCATTGTAGACTTGCATGGCGACTCAGTGGTTAGCACCGTAGACTTGCATGGTGACTCAGTGGTTAGCACTGTAGACTTGCATGGTGGCTCAATGGTTAGCACTGTAGACTTGCATGGTGACTTAGTGCTTAGCACTATAGAATTGCATGTGGCACAATGGTTAGCACTGTAGACTTGCATGGTGGCACAGTGGTTAGTACTGTATACTTGCATGGTGGCTCAGTGGTTAGCATTGTAGACTTGCATGGTGACTCAGTGGTTAGCATTGTAGACTTGCATGGTGACTCAGTGGTTAGCACTGTAGACTTGCATGGTGGCTCAGTGGTTAGCACTGTAGACTTGCATGGTGGCACAGTGGTTAGTACTGTATACTTGCATGGTGGCACAGTGGTTAGTACTGTATACTTGCATGGTGGCTCAGTGGTTAGCATTGTAGACTTGCATGGTGACTCAGTGGCTAGCATTGTAGACTTGCATGGTGACTCAGTGGTTAGGATTGTAGACTTGCATGGTGGCTCAATGGTTAGCACTGTAGACATGCATGGTGGCTTGGGTTAACACTGTGACTTGCATGGTGGCTAAGTGATTAGCACTGTAGACTTGCATGGTGGCTCAATGGTTGGCACTGTAGACTTGCATGGTGACTTAGTGGTTAGCACTATAGAATTGCATGTGGCACAGTGGTTAGCATTGTAGACTTGCATGGTGGCTCAGTGGTTAGTACTGTATACTGGCATAGAGACTCAGTGGTTAGCACTGTAGACTTGCATGGTGGCTCAATGGTTAGCACTGTAGTCATGCATGGTGGCTTGGGTTAACACTGTGACTTGCATGGTGGCTAAGTGATTAGCACTGTAGACTTGCATGGTAGCTCAGTGGTTAGCACTGTAGACTTGCATGGTAGCTCAGTGGTTAGCACTATAGACTTGCATGGTGACTCAGTGGTTAGGATTGTAGACTTGCATGGTGGCTCAATGGTTAGCACTGTAGACATGCATGGTGGCTTGGGTTAACACTGTGACTTGCATGGTGGCTAAGTGATTAGCACTGTAGACTTGCATGGTGGCTCAATGGTTGGCACTGTAGACTTGCATGGTGACTTAGTGGTTAGCACTATAGAATTGCATGTGGCACAGTGGTTAGCATTGTAGACTTGCATGGTGGCTCAGTGGTTAGTACTGTATACTGGCATGGTGACTCAGTGGTTAACACTGTATCTTTTCAGCGCTGGGGTCTTGGATTCAAATCCCACCTAGGAGTTTGTATGTTCTTCCCGTGTTTTGGTGGATGTTCTCTGGTTTCCTCCCAAATTCCAAAAACATACTGATAGGGAATGTAGTTTGGGAGCCCCAATGGGGACAGTGATGATGGTGTCTGTAAAGACCAAGTAAAAAATAAATAATTGCAATACTGAGGCCATAGAAGGCAAACGTGCACATTTTTAATGAAAACCAGTTGCAAAAATGTTTTTTTAAGCCACATATACATGCATTTAAGTAAAAAAAAAAAAAAAAAAAAGCCCCTGAAATTCATGCTGGGACTTTCTGCTACGTGAGGGGGGAGAGAGCTGCATTTTCATCATTCAGTTAGTTGATAGTAACATAGAGATTAGTGAAGTAGCAGAAGTAAAGTTGGTTTTGTGGAAGCTGCGCGTCGGGGTAAGAGGCGTCCTGATGTGGTGGGGATGCACAGTACCCGTGCTGTCAATCAGCGCTCTCACAGGATCTCCCAGAGCGCTGTATCCTCCTCACACACGTCTCACCTGCACCAGATATGTAATGAGTGCGTGTTGTGAGAGATGTTCACTCAGGTGTAATATAATCAATTCCAAGCATATTTAACCAAGGCCAACTTTGTCGGAATTTTGGCAGTCACTTGTTTTCTTAACACAGCAAATCAAATGTAACTCACCAACGAAGATAGCTAACCTGCCAACTCCGTGTACACAATTATCATCTGACGGGAAGATTGCAGGTGTTTCCATGGATACGCTTCTCTTTAGTCGAAAACCATAGAGGACCATCGACGGGACGCAATACAGAATGACTCTACCGTCGAGCATTTGTTTTTAGGTAGTGAGAAATTTTGATTCTTTTCTATGTTTTTTTTTATTATTTTTCACTGATTTTCTTGTTTTTTTTTTTCATTTAATTTTGGGGACATAATTGAATTACCTTTTAATGTCGTTGCAGGGTGGCCACTGTAAGGAGTCGTCTTTAAAAGTTTTCTTCGGCAATTTTGTTTCATTACCTTACTCTGTTATGCCATCTGTACATGCAGAATTTGTTTTTTGGAGGGTATTTTTAACTCCAAGAATACTTTACAAGACAGCAAACCGTCATCAGGCATAACCCTTTGCTTCCTTTTCTCATGGTATTGTCTGAAGTTAAAAAAACAAAACAAAAAAAGCTTTGTGTTTTTTTTTCTTTTCAAAGACAGCGCCCCTTTTAACAATTGGCTGCTTGTGGTATTGCAGCTCAATCCAATTCAAAAGCTGCAATACTAGGTGTAGACTAAGGGCAATGTTTGGCAAATAAGCACACAGTGACTGTGACTGATGTCCACCGATTCCACTACTTTACCAGACTTATAGGGTTTCTTTTTAGCTTGTTTTCTTGAATTTGGGGCTAAAAATCATTTTTTGATATTGGGTTTCATTAAAAATTTTGCATCGTTTGGCTTCTCCGGCCTCTGTGTTACGTAGCCTATTACTGGCTACAGAATGAGTTATTTGAGGATGTATCACCTAGATCATTCTCTTGGGGAGTTTGTAAAATTTTACAGCAGAACTAGCTCACTGACAGATTCTCAGTGGGCTCAATCTGATGGAGAGTTTGCAATTCTTTTATCCATCTCTTTCTGAACTCCTCTCCGCTGATTTACAACCACATCAAAATCGAATGTGTAGGGAAACAAAGAGTCTGTAAGGTGCAAAAGTTTTAATAAAACCCAATTGCAAAAATAATTTTGACATGCATTTAATAATAAACAAAATTGTCCCCAAAGATGTGCAACAGATGTCTGTCCAGCCTCTGTTTGAAGACCTCCATTGAAGGAGCACTCACCACCTATTGTGGCAGCCTGTTCCACTCAGTGATCACCCTCACTGTCAAAAGTTTTTTTTCTAATATCTAATCTGTGTCTCCTCCCTTTCAGTTTCATCCCATTGCTTCTAGTCTTTCCTTGTGCAAATGAGAATAATGATGATCCTTCTACAATGTGACAGCCCTTGAGATATTTGTAGACAGCTACAGTTGTGGCCAAAAGTATTGACACCCCTGCAATTTTGTCAGATAATACTCAGTTTCTTCCTGAAAATGATTGCAAACACAAATTCTTTGGTATTATTATCTTCATTTAATTTATCTTAAATGAAAAAACACAAAAGAGAATGAAGCAAAAAGCAAAACATTGATCATTTCACACAAAACTCCAAAAACGGGCCAGACAAAAGTATTGGCACCCTCAGCCTAATACTTGGTTGCACAACCTTTAGCCAAAATAGCTGCGACCAACCACTTCCGGTAACCATCAATGAGTTTCCTACAATGCTCTGCTGGAATTTTAGACCATTCTTCTTTGGCAAACTGCTCCAGGTCCCTGATATTAGAAGGGTGCCTTCTCCAAACTGCCATTTTTAGATCTCTCCACAGGTGTTCTATGGGATTCAGGTCTGGACTCCTTGCTGGCCACCTTAGAAGTCTCCAGTGCTTTGTCTCAAACGATTTTCTAGTGCTTTTTGAAGTGTGTTTTGGGTCATTGTCCTGCTGGAAGACCCATGACCTCTGAGGGAGACCCAGCTTTCTCACACTGGACCCTACATTATGCTGCAGAATTTGTTGGTAGTCTTCAGACTTCATAATGCCATGCACACGGTCAAGCAGTCCAGTGCCAGAGGCAGCAAAGCAGCAAAGCAACCCCAAAACATCAGGGAACCTCCGCCATGTTTGACTGTAGGGACCGTATTTTTTTCTTTGAATGCCTCTTTTCTTCTCCTGTAAACTCTATGTTGATGCCTTTGCCCAAAAAGCTCTACTTTTGTCTCATCTGACCAGAGAACATTCTTCCAAAACGTTTTAGGCTTTTTCAGGTAAGTCTTGGCAAACTCCAGCCTGGCTTTTTTATGTCTCGGGGTAAGAAGTGGGGTCTTCCTGGGTCTCCTACCATACAGTCCCTTTTCATTCAGACGCCGACGGATAGAACGGGTTGACGCTGTTGTACCCTCGGACTGCAGGGGAGCTTGAACTTGTTTAGATGTTAGTCGAGGTTCCTTTTCCAACATCCGCACAATCTTGCGTTGAAATCTCTTGTCAATTTTTCTTTTCCGTCCACATCTAGGGAGGTTAGCCACAGTGCCATGGGCTTTACACTTCTTGATGACACTGCGCACGGTAGACACAGGAACAGTCAGGTCTTTGGAGATGGACTTGTAGCCTTGAGATTGCTCATGCTTCCTCACTATTTGGTTTCTCAAGTCGTCAGACAGTTCTTTGGTCTTCTTTCTTTTCTCCATGCTCAATGTGGTACACACAAGGACACAGGACAGAGGTTGAGTCAACTTTAATCCATGTCAACTGGCTGCAAGTGTGATTTAGTTATTGCCAACACCTGTTAGGTGCCACAGGTAAGTTACAGGTGCTGTTAATTACACAAATTAGAGAAGAATCACCTGATTTTTTGAACAGTGCCAATACTTTTGTCCACCCTCTTTTTTATGTTTGGTGTGGAATTATATCCAATTTGGCTTTAGGACAATTCTTTTTGTGTTTTTTCATTTAACACAAATTAAATGAAGATAATAATACCAAATAATTTGTGTTTGCAATCATTTTCAGGAAGAAACTGAGTATTATCTGACAGAATTGCAGGGGTGTCAATACTATTGGCCACAACTGTATTGTCTCCTCTTAGCCTTCTTTTTTGCAGGCTAAACATTCCCAGATCCTTTAACTGTTCCTCGTAGGACATACAGGTGCTTTTCACAAAATTAGAATATCATTAAATAGTCAATTTATTTCCGTTCTTCAATACAAAAAGTGAAACTCATATATTCTATAGAGTCACTACACACAGAGTGATCTATTTCACGTGTTTATTTCTGTTAATGTTGATGATTATGGCTTACAGCCAATGAAAACCCAAAAGTCATCTCATAAAATTAGAATAATTAACAAAAAACACCTGCAAAGTCTTCCTAAGTGTTTAAAAAGGTCCCTTAGTCTGTTTCAGTAGAGTCCACAATCATGGGGAAGACTCCTGACTTGATGTCCAGACAGCAGTCATTGGCACACTCCACAAGGAAGGTAAGCCACAAAAGGTCATTGCTAAAGAAGCTGACTGTTCACATAGTGCTGTATCCAGGCATATTAATGGAAAGTTGAGTGGAAGGAAAAAGTGTAGTAGAAAAAGGTGCACAAGCAACCGGGATAACCGCAGCCTTGAAGGGATTGTTAAGAAAAGACCATTCAAAAATTTGGGGGAGATTCACAAGGTGTGGACTGCTGCTGGAGCCATTGCTTCAAGAGCCACCACACACAGACGTATCCAGGACATGGGCAACAAGTGTCACATTCCTTGTGTCAAGCCACTCATGACCAATAGACAATGCCAGAAGCGTCTTACCTGCGCCAAGGAGAAAAAGAACTGGACTGTTGTCAGTGGTCCAAAGTGTTGTTTTCGGATGAAAGTAAATTTTGCATTTCATTTGGAAATCATGGTCCCAGAGTCTGGAGGAAGAGTGGAGAGGCCACAATCCAAGCTGCTGGAGGTCTATTGTGAAGTCTCCACAATCTGTGATGGTTTGGGGAGCCATGTCATTATTATTATTATTATTTATTGTTATAGCGCCATTTATTCCATGGCGCTTTACATGTAAGGAGGGGTATACATAAAAACAAGTACAATAATGTTAAACAATACAAGTCATAGCTGGTACAGGAGGAGAGAGGACCCTGCTCGCGAAGGCTCACAATCTACAAGGGATTGGTGAGAATACAGTAGGCGAGGGTAGAGCTGGTCATGCAGCGGTTTGGTCGATCGGTGGTTACTGCAAGTTATAGGCTTGTCGGAAGAGGTGGGTCTTCAGGCTCTTTTTGAAGGTTTCGATGGTAGGTGAGAGTCTGATATGTTGTGGTAGAGAGTTCCAGAGTAGGGGTGATGCGCAAGAGAAATCTTGTATGCGATTGTGGGAAGAGGAGATAAGAGGGGAGTAGAGAAGGAGATCTTGTGAGGATCGGAGGTTGCGTGCAGGAAAGTACCGGGAGATGAGGTCACAGATGTATGGAGGAGACAGGTTGTGGATGGCTTTGTATGTCATGGTTAGGGTTTTGTACTAGAGTCTCTGGGCAATGGGGAGCCAGTGAAGGGATTGACAGAGGGGAGAAGCTGGGGAATAGCGGGGGGACAGGTGGATTAGTCGGGCAGCAGAGTTTAGAATAGATTGGAGGGGTGCGAGAGTGTTCGAGGGGAGGCCACAGAGCAGGAGGTTGCAGTAGTCAAGGCGAGAGATTATGAGGGCATGGACTAGGGGTTTTGCAGATTTTTGGTTGAGGAATGAACGGATTCGTGAAATATTTTTGAGTTGAAGTCGGCAGGAAGTGGAAAGGGCTTGGATATGTGGTTTGAAGGAGAGATCAGCGTCAAGGATTACCCCGAGGCAGCTAGCTTGTGGGACTGGGGAGAGTGGGCAGCCATTTACTGTTATGGATAGGATTGTTGGGGGGGTCACGTGAGATGGGGGAAAGATGATGAATTCTGTTTTGTCCATGTTAAGTTTCAGAAATCTAGCAGAGAAGAAGGATGAAATAGCAGACAGACATTGAGGGATTCTGGTTAGTAGGGAGGTGATATCTGGTCCAGAGATGTAGATCTGTGTGTCATCAGCATAGAGATGATACTGAAATCCATGAGATTCTATGAGCTGTCCCAGGCCAAAGGTGTAAATGGAGAAGAGCAGGGGTCCTAGGACTGAACCTTGTGGGACTCCGACAGATAGGGCGCGAGGTGAGGAGGTGGTGTGTGAGTGGGAGACGCTGAATGTCCGGTCTGTTAGGTATGATGAGATCCAGGATAGGGCCAAGTCTGTGATGCCAAGGGATGAGAGGGTCTGTAATAATAGGGAATGGTCCACTGTGTCAAAGGCAGCCGACAGTTCCAGGAGGAGGAGGACAGAGTAGTGTCGCTTGCTCTTGGCGGTTAAGAGGTCATTGGTGACCTTAGTAAGGGCAGTTTCAGTGGAGTGGTGTGACCGGAAGCCAGATTGTAAGCGGTCGAAGAGGGAGCAAGAAGAGAGATGGGAGGACTGTTCAAGGTAGACGTGTTGTTCCAGTAGCTTGGAGGCATAGGGGAGAAGTGATATGGGGCAATAGCTAGATACAGAGGATGGGTCAAGAGAGGGCTTTTTGAAGATAGGTGTGATGGAGGCATGTTTAAAGCTTGAGGGGAAAACACCAGTTGTTAGTGATAGGTTGAAGAGATGGGTTAGGGTTGGGATGAAGACTGTGGTGAGGTTTGGGATGAAGTGGGAAGGGATCGGGTCAAGTGCACAAGTGGTGAGATGTGATCTTGAGAGTAGAGTGGAGAGTCGATCTCCTGTAATGGTGGAGAAGTTGGTTTTGGAGGTGGAGGGCTGGGAAGTCGGGAGGAGGGGCTCTGGGGGTTGTTGACCAAAACTGTCTCTGATGTTATCAATCTTCTACTTGAAAAATGAGGCAAAGTCTTCAGCTGAGTTGAGTGGGGAGGGAGGAGGTGCTGGGGGACGGAGGAGAGAATTGAAGGTGTCATCTGCTGGAGTAGGTCCTATGTGTTTTATCAAGACCAAAGTCAGCACAGCCGACTACCAGTAAATTTTAGAGCACTTCATGCTTCCCTATGCCGACAAGCTTTTTGGAGATGGAAATTTCATTCTCCAGCAGGACTTGGCCCCTGTCCACACTGCCAAAAGTACCAATACCTGGTGTACACACAACAGTGTCACTGTGCTTGATTGGCAGCAAAATCACCTGACCTTAACCCCATAGAGAATCTATGGAGTATTGTCAAGAGGAAGATGAGAGGCACCAGACCCAACAATGCAGATGAGCTGAAGGCTGCTATCAAAGCAACCTGGGCTTCCATAACCCCTCAGCAGTGCCACAGGCTGATCGCCTCCTTGCCACGCTGCATTGATGCAGTAATTGATGCAAAAGGAGCCACAACCAAGTATTGAGTGCATTTACTGAACATACATTTCAGTAGGCCAACATTTCAGATTTTAAAATCATTTTTCAAGCTGGTGTTATAAAGTATTCTAATTTACGGAGATAATGACTTTTGGGTTTTCATTGGCTGTAAGCCATAATCATCAACATTAGCAGAAATAAACACATGAAATAGATCACTCTGTGTGTAATGACTCTATAGAATATATGAGTTTCACTTTTTGTATTGAAGAACTGAAATAAATTCACTTTTTGATGATATTCTAATTTTGTGAGAATCACCTGTACTTTGCAGTCTGCACACCATCTGTCACGATCCATTTTTGGATCTGTGTCAGAGTCTGGACTCTCTTTTTCCTTTCTGGCCCTCAGGGGTTAATATTGGTTTTTGCCCCCGGTGGCCGCTGGCTTTACTGCATGGTGATTCATTATCTATGCAGGTAGGTGCCACTCCCTCTTCCCTTTATAAGGCCACCTGGTGCTGCAATTCACTGTTGGTAATACTGGTCATTTGCTAACCAACCTTGGTGAAGACTGGACCTACCTGGTGCAGAGGGGGTTCAGCTTATCTGGAGCAGTGGTGTTACTACTGGATGCTGATCGGGTGCCTTACTCTGCTGCTTGGAGCATTGTCAGCAGATAAAGCTAAGTTTTGGTTTTTAGTTGCTTTAACCCCATGGTGTCTGTTTTGTCTTTCTTTTTGTGTTATTGGTGCAGTTCACTTTATTCCCTGTCTCACCTCCTGGGGAGGGGTTTGGGGGTTTAGCTCAGGGCTAACCAGGAAAGAGGGACAGGCCGGGGACTTGGGCCTCACTACCATCAAGTGTACCCCCAAGTTAAGGACAGCCAGGGCACCCCCTTAGCCTGAGGGGCAGTTCAGGGGCCCAGGTTCCTCGTCCCGTTTTCCCACTACTGCCCCGTGACACCATCCTGGTAGCTCTTCTCTGAACTTTCTCCAGTTTTAAAATGGCTTTTTTTCAAATATGGTGCCCAGAACTGGACACAGTATTCCAGATGAGGTCAGTTCAGTGCTCCTTCCCAACTTGTTTTCTATCTATCGCTGCTCTTTTTTCTATGAATCCAGAGCTGTCAATCAAGAAAGATGAGGGTAGAGATAGATGCAAAACAAGACAGTGCTATGCACTACTTGGCTACGACAAGGGTGCACGTAGCACTTGAGCTTTTCTTTAGTAGTCATTTTGTGCTGACAGATTCCCTTTAAAACTTGCAAAATGGATTTATACAGGACATTATGTGTACATTTCGTCAGTCTGTACTCTCCTGGCTTGTTCCTCTTCCTAATCATACATCACATAAACCTTCTTTTTAAAGTCGGCATCTCCCGTAATACTACCTTGAAGTGATAAGAGCATATGGTTTGTTTTAAACTTCAATGGTTTCATGCGGACTGTGCGTATTAGACTAAAAATATAACAACAATCCCTGGGGGCCTTAATCTAGGGGGCACATAGTTGGAAATTAGATAGTTTTAGAAGATGTGTTTAACTTGCTCTTAAGGATGCAAACGTTGCAGAATGTTGCCCAAAGTGGGTCAAATGCCCAGGAGAAATATTTAAATTGTTCAATGGAAGAGCAATACACATGTTTTATCTGGATCCTAGAGCAACCTGATTTTGGCCATTTGGGGTGTACAAAAGCTGCAGGCTTACACTAAGGAGGAACCACAGGTGGCACGGTGTTAGAGTTTGTTAATACTGTACCGTATGACTTCTTTATGTTATGTCAGTTATCTTACTGTATCCTCCATGTTGTGATGACGAAGATGATGGCTGTTGTATGTTCAAAGTAAACCATTTCATTTTCCCACATTATCTGAGGGTTCGCAATTCTGCTGAAAGCTGAAATCTGCAACAGTCACTCTCAAGTAGGAAGAAAGATTCAAACTTTGGGGCACAGTAGGGAAAAAGAGTTGGCACCTCTATGACATTATACACCATTTCAGCTATAGCAGTTGCCAATATTTGTTGCCCACCATTGGAAATTTGGCAACGGCCAATGGACCATATAGGTTGTCTCCTGTCATCATCATTATAGGGGTTGACCAGGGCTACAATTTTCATGACCTATCTTTTTGATGGATTATCAATAGAACATCAGCGTAGCTCTAACACCAGGTGACCCCAATTGATCATTTGTTCATCCGGCAGCCGAATGTACACAGTGTACAGCACAGCTCTGAACTTTGTGTAGTAGCCGTTCCTGGGAACTCCTGCTCAGCCCTTCAGTAGTAGCTGAGATGCAGTACCCAAGAGTGATCACCACACAATGTACAAAGTTGTGCCGTTCCGGCTCTATTCATTGTGTACATCCGGTGGTGATAATAACTGATGAACCACTAATCTTCTATTGACAGCCTATCTTTTGAATGGATAACTATTTATCCCTGGATATTCCCTTTAACCATCCAGATGCTAATGGCAATGGGGAATGTGAGTTTACGGGCTGAGTGTGGGGTCAGTTGCCTGACAGAGCCATACTATTATCCCAAATTTCTTGTGAGAATTGTTGAAGCTTTTTTCTAATCACCGCTCTGCCCACGTCCTCAACTGGTGGGAGAAAAGCTATTTCTAGAAAACAAAAAACACCCACTTGTCTTTGTGCGTCTTAGTTAAAATTATTGCGATGCATAATGGAGTTATTACACTCCGACATCTATAATATAACAATCAGCTTTTCCCACCCAGAAAGAATCGACACTAAATATAAATCCTTCAGTCATCATTTTCTTGAAAAATTCTAAAAAGATGTAGGAGAGCATCACCTGAGTTTCCTAAAACCCTGATTGCCTGTATATTTTTTGGGAGGACGTCCCACTTGAGATGGTTGGGGCTGTAAATATTGGCCTCATGAATTGGTTGTCAGCGGTCCATCTTAGAATACGCGACACTGTGTCCGAACCTCTGTTGCTCATTCTACTATATTATGTTTTTTATCTTGGCGGACGGTTACAGTGTCTTGGTAGATGTAGGATGTAGTTTTTTTTAATTATATACATATACCGTATATAAGTAATGGCATACAGTATGTGTGTGTGTGTATATATATATATATATTAAAAAATATACACATAGCTAAATGAATTGAAATATAATGTATATATAGAGAGAGACATTTGTGTGATTTTATATATATATATATATATATATATATATATATATATACAGTACAGACCAAAAGTTTGGACACACCTTCTCATTCAAAGAGTTTTCTTTATTTTCATGACTATGAAAATTGTAGATTCACTCTGAAGGCATCAAAACTATGAATTAACACACGTGGAATAATATAATTAACAAAAAAGTGTGAAACAACTGAAAATATGTCTTACATTCTAGGTTCTTCAAAGTAGTCACCTTTTGCTTTGATTTCTGCTTTGCACACTCTTGGCATTCTCTTGATGAGCTTCAAGAGGTAGTCACCGGAAATGGTTTTCACTTCACAGGTGTGCCCTGTCAGGTTTAATAAGTGGGATTTCTTGCCTTATAAATGGGGTTGGGACCATCAGTTGTGTTGTGCAGAAGTCTGGTGGATACACAGCTGATAGTCCTACTTAATAGACTGTTAGAATTTGTATTATGGCAAGAAAAAAGCAGCTAAGTAAAGAAAAACGAGTGGCCATCATTACTTTAAGAAATGAAGGTCAGTCAGTCCGAAAAATTGGGAAAATTTTGAAAGTGTCCCCAAGTGCAGTGGCAAAAACCATCAAGCGCTACAAAGAAACTGGCTCACATGAGGACCGCCCCAGGAAAGGAAGACCAAGAGTCACCTCTGCTGCGGAGGATAAGTTCATCCGAGTCACCAGTCTCAGAAACTGCAGGTTAACAGCAGCTCAGATTAGAGACCAGGTCAATGCCACACAGAGTTCTAGCAGCAGACACATCTCTACAACAACTGTTAAGAGGAGACTTTGTTCAGCAGGCCTTCATGGTAAAATAGCTGCTAGGAAACCACTGCTAAGGACAGGCAACAAGCAGAAGAGACTTGTTTGGGCTAAAGAACACAAGGAATGGACATTAGACAAGTGGAAATCTGTGCTTTGGTCTGATGAGTCCAAATTTGAGATCTTTGGTTCCAACCACCGTGTCTTTGTGCAACGCAGAAAAGGTGAACGGATGAACTCTACATGCCTGGTTCCCACCATGAAGCATGGAAGAGGAGGTGTGATGGTGTGGGGGTGCTTTGAAGGCATACTGAACCAGCATGGCTACCACAGCATCTTGCAGCGGCATGCTATTCCATCTGGTTTGCGTTTAGTTGGACCATCATTTATTTTTCAAAAGGACAATGACCCCAAGCACACCTCCAGGCTGTGTAAGGGCTATTTGACCAAGAAGGAGAGTGATGGGGTGCTACGCCAGATGACCTGGCCTCCACAGTCACAAGACCTGAACCCAATCGAGATGGTTTGGGGTGAGCTGGACCGCAGAGTGAAGGCAAAAGGACCAACAAGTGCGAAGCATCTCTGGGAACTCCTTCAAGACTGTTGGAAGACCATTTCCGGTGACTACCTCTTGAAGCTCATCAAGAGAATGCCAAGAGTGTGCAAAACAGTAATCAAAGCAAAAGGTGGCTACTTTGAAGAAACTAGAATATAAGACATATTTTCAGTTGTTTCACACTTTTTAGTTAATTATATAATTCCACATGTGTTAATTCATAGTTTTGATGCCTTCAGAGTGAATCTACAATTTTCATAGGCATGAAAATAAAGAAAACTCTTTGAATTAGAAGGTGTGTCCAAACTTTTGGTCTGTACTGTATGTATATATATATTTATATATACAAGTGCATCTCACAAAATTAGAATCATCAAAAAGTTAATTTATCTCAGTTCTTCAATACAAAAAGTGACTCTCCTATATTCTATAGAGTCATTACACACAGAGTGATCTATTTCACGTGTTTATTTCTGTTAATGTTGATGATTATGGCTTACAGCCAATGAAAACCCAAAAGTCATTATCTCAGTAAATTAGAATACTTTATAACACCAGCTTGAAAAAAAAGATTTTAAAATTCAAAATGTTGGCCTCCTGAAATGTATGTTCAGTAACTGCACTCAATACTTGGTCGGGGCTCTTTTTGCATCAGTTACTGCATCAATGCGGCGTGGCATGGAGGCAATCAGCCTGTGGCACTGCTGAGGGATTATGGAAGCCCAGGTTGCTTTGATAGCCGATTCAGCTCGTCTGCATTGTGGGGTCTGGTGTCTCTCATCTTCCTCTATGACTTTTCTATGGGGTTAAGGTCAGGCGAGTTTGCTGCCAATCAAGCACAGTGATACTGTTGTTTGTAAACCAGGTGTTGGTACTTTTGGCAGTGTGGACAGCGGCCAAGAATGATATTTCCATCTCCAAAAAGCTAGTTGCAGAGGGAAGCATGAAGTGCTCTAAAATTTCCTGGTAGTCGGCTGCGCTGACTTTGGTCTTGATAAAACACAGTGGACCTACACCAGCAGATGACATGGCTCCCCAAACCATCACCGTCTTCCAAACATTGTATTATAATCCTGTACCTCTTTTCCTCTGGAGCACATCAGCCATATTGAAGTTTAAGCCCCAAAATGCCCCCATTATTAAAGCATGGAACCAGCATAAGGATTGTCATTCTCTCTATAGAACTGTTTGTGTCCGAGAATTGCACAGGCTTATGCGGATTCAATGGGCGCCGTGTACTGCTCCCCCACCTCATTATGTAGTAGGAAGACCTGCTTAGAGGGATTGTCTATGAGTATAAAAACATGGCTGGACAGCCCATTTTAACTGGAATAAAATGATCAAAAGTGGGCAATTCCTTGAAGGATAATTTCAATAGGATCCAGTTTCCCTAAGGAAGTGGAAATTTGTCAGTATTATGGCCACTTGGAAGAGTCCTAAACGATAAAGTAGTATAGTGTAGCTGTACTGTGGATGAATCTACAGGTATGGACTCCATCCAGTCACAGTATATAGGCCTCATGTCTGGAAACAGTTACAATGGTTACCAAGCATTCCATAGTGTCCCCACATTCCATAGTGTCCCCACATTCCATAGTGTCCCCAAATTCCATAGTGTTCCCACATTCCATAGTGACCCCACATTCCATAGTGATCCCACATTCCATAGTGTCCCCACATTCCATAGTGACCCCAAATTCCATAGTGACCCCAAAATCCATAGTGACCCCAAATTCTGTAGTGACCCCACATTCCATAGTTACCCCACATTCCTTAGTGTCCCCACATTGCATAGTGATCCCACATTCCATAGTGTCCCCGCATTCCATAGTGTCCCCGCATTCCATGGTGACCCCACATTCCATAGTGTCCCCACATTCCATGGTTACCCCTCATTCCATAGTGTCCCCACATTCCATAGTGTCCCCACATTCCATGGTTACCCCTCATTCCGTGGTGAATCCGCTTTCCATAGAGACCCCACATTCCATAGTATCCCCACATTCCATGATTACCCCTCATTCCATGGTGACCCCTCTTTCCATAGTGACCCCACATTCCATAGTGTCCCCCACATTCCATGGTTACCCCTCATTCAATGGTGACCCCTCTTTCCATAGTGACCCCACATTCCATAGTGTCCCCACATTCCAGGGTTACCCCTCTTTCCATAGTGACCCCACATTCCATGGTTACCCCTCATTCCATGGTGACCCCTCTTTCCATAGTGACCCCACATTCCATAGTGTTCCCACATTCCATAGTGTCCCCCACATTCCATGGTGACCCCTCTTTCCATAGTGACCCCTCTTTCCATAGTGACCCGACATTTCATAGTGACCCACACATTCCAGGGTTACCCCTCATTCCATAGTGTCCTCACGTTCCATAGTGACCCCACATTCCATAGTCATCCCACATTCCATAGTGTCCCCACATTCCATGGTTACTCCTAATTCCATGGTGACCCCTCATTCCATGGTGACCCCACATTCCATGGTGACCCCACATTCCATGGTGACCCCTCATTCCATAGAGACCCCACATTCCATAGTGTCCCCACATTCCTTGGTTACCCCTCATTCCATGGTGACCTTTTTCCATAGTGTCCCCACATTCCATGGTTTACCCCTCATTCCATGGTGACCCCTCATTCCATGGTGACCCCTCATTCCATGGTGACCCCTCTTTCCATATTGACGCCACATTTCATTGTGACCCCACATTCCATAGTGTCCCCACATTTCATAATGACACCACATTCCATAGTGATCTCGCATTTCTTAGTGTCCCTACATTCCATAGTGTCCCCACATTCCATAGTGTTCCCAACTTCCATAGTGATCCCACATTCCATAGTGTCCCCACATTGCATAGCAACCCCACATTCCATAGTGTCCCCACATTGCATAGTGACCCCACATTCCTTAGTGTCCCCACATTCCATAGTGTCCCCATATTGCATAGTGACCCCGCACTCCATAGTGACCCCACATTCCATAGTGTCCCCTCATTCCATGGTGACCCCTCTTTCCATAGTGTCCTCTCATTCCATGGTGACCCCTCTTTCCATGGTGACCCATCTTTCCATAGTGTCCCCACATTCCATGGTGACCCATCTTTCCATAGTGTCCCCACATTCCATGGTTACCCCTCATTCCATGGTGACCCCTCTTTCCATAGTGTCACCACATTACATGGTGACCCCTCTTTCCATAGTGTCCCCACATTCCATGGTTACCCCTCATTCCATGGTGACCCGTTTCCATAGTATCCCAACATTCCATGGTTACCCCTCATTCCATGGTGACCCCTCTTTCCATAGTGACACCACATTCCATGGTGACCCCTCTTTCCATAGTGTCCCCACATTCCATGGTGACCCCTCTTTCCATAGTATCCCCACATTCCATGGTGACTCTTCTTTCCATAGTGTCCCAACATTCCATGGTTACCCCTCATTCCATGGTGACCCCTCTTTCCATAGTGTTCTCTCTTTCCATAGTGTCCCCACATTCCATGGTTACCCCTCATTCCATGGTGACCCCTCTTTCCATAGTGTCACCACATTACATGGTGAACCCTCTTTCCATAGTGTCCCCACTTTCCATGGTGACCCCTCTTTCCATAGTATCCCCACATTCCATGGTGACCCCTCTTTCCATGGTGTCCCAACATTCCATGGTTACCCCTCATTCCATGGTGACCCCTCTTTCCATAGTGTCCCCACATTCCATGGTTACCCCTCATTCCATGGTGACCCCTCTTTCCATAGTGTCACCACATTACATGGTGACCCCTCTTTCCATAGTATCCCCACATTCCATGGTGGCCCCTCTTTCCATAGTGTCCCAACATTCCATGGTTACCCCTCATTCCATGGTGACCCCTCTTTCCATAGTGTCCCAACATTCCATGGTGACCCCTCTTTCCATAGTGTCACCACATTCCATGGTGACCCCTCTTTCCATAGTGTCACCACATTACATGGTGAACCCTCTTTCCATAGTGTCCCCACTTTCCATGGTGACCCCTCTTTCCATAGTATCCCCACATTCCATGGTGACCCCTCTTTCCATGGTGTCTAACATTCCATGGTTACCCCTCATTCCATGGTGACCCCTCTTTCCATAGTGTCCCCACATTCCATGGTTACCCCTCATTCCATGGTGACCCCTCTTTCCATAGTGTCACCACATTACATGGTGACCCCTCTTTCCATAGTATCCCCACATTCCATGGTGGCCCCTCTTTCCATAGTGTCCCAACATTCCATGGTTACCCCTCATTCCATGGTGACCCCTCTTTCCATAGTGTCCCAACATTCCATGGTGACCCCTCTTTCCATAGTGTCACCACATTCCATGGTGACCCCTCTTTCCATAGTGTGCCCACATTCCATAGTGACCCCACATTCCATAGTGACCTTACTTGGAAGAATTGAAGGCAGAGGCCTTGTTGGTTGCTAAGGGCAAATCGCCCTATTCTTTCGCAAATGTTCATACCCCTCGGAGCAGTCTTTCTTCTTTCCTATTGTTTTTATGTCTTTTTTTTTTCCACATGAGACCACATACATTTTTGGGAAGTGAAATACTGTTCTTTTTTTTATTTTATGGCCAACAGGATAATGTCCAGACGATTAGTCACCGAGAATTGATTTACTTCAAAAAATAAAAGCCCGTCTTCTATTCTTTCATGATTTTGCGACATGGAGGTAGAGGAAGTTGTGTCTTATTGTTTGTCTGCACCAGAATACACTTGTGCACGTCGGGGCTGCGTGCTTTCAGCACAACAGCCAAATGGACCATTTTTTTAAGATTTTTTTTTCATACACACATAAAAGCATTAGTGTCTGATGGTCGGAGCAGATTTTTTTTTCCCATTATTACTACACTATACACTTACATGACAGTTTTTACCAAAGATGTAGTATTTTAAATATTAGTGAGAGCTTAAGAGTAATTCCTAGACGGATCTCTCACTCTCAATTTATGAATAAGATACAGACTTTTCCATTATTGAGATAGATGACAATTGGTGCTTATAAGTTCTATGGATGGGGGAGGAGCTACAATCAGACACACATATTCTACTTAAACAACAGTTCGGCCTTCAAAAAACTAAGAGCCCGTTTCATTATTGTGTTGGTGCCTTTTTTGTCTACTTTTTGGTGTTTTTGCCTCTTGTTCATTTGCACATTATTCTTTCTTTTTATTTAAAGTTTTCTATATACAGTATGTGCTCACCCGGGTTTTTTTTTATGATATTTTTTATGTTCATCATTGGGAATGGGGTTTAGATTTTCCAGATGTTTTCAGTTGATTCATCAAGGTCGACGTTTTTAAAAAATGTGCCGTTATTGACGTCTGAAATGATTTGCGCAAATTTTGCGACAACTTCGTAAAACATAGCACTTTTTCTTTGAATTAAAATGTCGCTGAAAAATGTAAAGTCCGCCCCCCAAAAAAGGAAAAAAATGTTTTGATTACTTGCAAAAATTCATCAACCGCGTTCGATGTTTTGAAGACTTTGTCGCAAAAGAAAAATCAACGAATAACACAAGACAATAAAAAAAGAAAACTTAAAAAAAAAAAAAAACTTAATCGAGCGCTGGATTTGGACTTGTAAAATTTTTCTTCGGCGTGCTCAATGATATGCTCGAGTCCCCGCGGCTGCATGTCTCGCGGCTGATCGACTGCAGCAACACATGCAAGGATAGCCTAACAACCCGGCAATCCCTGCGTGTGTTGTAGCTGTCGAACAGCCGCGGGGACTCGAGCATATTATTCGAGCACGCCAAAGACACTCGGCTAGCACCCGAGCATGCTCAGATAACACCTTATCCCAGCATGTAACGACTTTTGGGCTATTACTGAATTTTAAATTGTTGATGTTTAAAAAGAATATGGATGCTCCTTTTATAAATCCGAGAATGCCGCACAGATGACTCAATGAGGGGAAAAAAAAGTCCTTAAAATCTAATTAGGCAAAAGTTGCATTGAAATATTTTGAGAGGAAATGATTAAAAAAAACTTCATTGCTTGCAGTAAATTTAATTTTTTTTTTTTTTTTAAACCAAAATGAAAGCTAGAATTGATGGCTAGAAAACCCCACCTTTACCCCTATGGCCCGTGTGCAGATAAAAACCTTAGGAATTTTTATGAAATGCCAGGTAAAGTAGGTGTACACTATCAGTTTCTGCATTTAGGCTTGAAAATAGCAAAATATTTCTGTACTTATACAGTGTCCAAAAAAAAAATAAAAATTAGTGAGAAAATACATTAAATTTATCTCATCCCTAAAGAAAATACGCATAAAAAAATCTTTTGCACTGCGGAATACGTCCTTCACAGTAATGCGTCTATTCGCCGTGGCACCTGTTTTATTCCAGTTTATTTTTATTTTTTTTTCGGGGGGGGGGGGATCGCACAATGAACAAACAGTTCGAAAATTTTGTCAAAAACTGTCAAAAACATCACAAATGGCTTTTGATGCCCAAGACGCAGAGACGGACGCCACGCCATATGTAAATTCCGAATCCCCACCGCGGACACTTTTGTTTTTTTGTTTTTTTTTACTACGTATCGTGTATTTAAATCTCCTTTTCCGAAAAATATCTTCCATATGCCATCCTAGCAGCGGAATCCATCGGCGCAGAGATTCATTACGGGAAGGCGACGTTCCTATAAAGAATTAATCGTTTCTATGTGTTCATCCCCGCGATTGGAAAATATTTTGGTTTTAACCTTTTCATGCCAGGCCTCGGGCCACCCTCGACTCGCTGCCGAGTGCATTAACCCCCCACCACCACCACCGCCACCGCCACCGCCTCTCCCATAGGCGCCGAACTGGTTAATGTTGCAGATGTCTTTTTATTGGTGGAATTTTTCCCCCTTCATTTTGCTGTGACAAGCGAATGTCAGAGCAGGCAGCCTGCCAATTCTGTGATCTGCCGCCTCGCTTCAAAATGGAGGCAGGAGGGTATCCATTTTCATCACTGAGATGACAGCGCCTCGGTCTTTCTGGCCATCTGGAATGGTGCGTTCTAAAAAAAGAAGGAAAAAAAAAAGGAAAAAGAAAAAAAAAGTGGGAGAGAAAACAGAACTTAAAAAATAAATAAATAAATAAAAAAAATTACAAATGTGTGTTTTTGTATATATTTTTTTGTTTTCCTACTCTCCAAACTCAACAAACTCTTAGCTGCATGGACGTCAAGCCTTTGTTTTACGATGGGATGTTTATACGCGCCATAAACAAAATATAAATGTGCTATTTTTTTTATTTAGAATCCGCTACAGAATTCTTTGTAGAACGAAAATGTGTTTTTCTGGCAAACTTTACAGCTAAAGCACACATGTAAAAAAAAAATAATATATATATATATATCTCCATATACCCGCCCTGCATGCTGGTGGTCTCCATCAGATCCAGGTTTTGAAGCTTCTTTTCATGTGTCTTTGAAGGGAATGTATACTGGGAGTGATATGGTGATTATTGTATTTTCTTTGATTGTTTTAATAGTTCCAAGAAGCGAAATATTTAATGGGAAGATGCAGTGAATGTGTTTCCCTTATTGGATACATGGGAATAGACTGGAAAGGAAAATAGAAATAAAATATAAACCCGTATTAAGCTGTTCTTGAATGGCGTTAATCCCAAGTGATTAAGCAGATATGAAAGATTGAATTATTCTGGTAGCCTACGCAAAAAAAAAAAAAGTTGACGCGGCCATGAGGTCGTGTTTATGAGAATCTAGACTGTTGGTGGTTTTTTTGGATAATTGTTAATAATGCATTAAGCAAGTAACCAAATAACATGCATTAAAATGAAAAAATAAAAAGCTGAGTTGAGAATTAAAGGGCAATGCCATTCACTCCTCATTACAGTTACGTAATAAAGAAATCTTAGCACTCCTTGTGTATCATTGTAATACAAGAGCATAACTACTATAATACTGCCCCTATGTACAAGAATATAACTACTATAATACTGCTCCTATGTACAAGAATATAACTACTATAATACTGCCCCTATATACAAGAATATAACTACTATAATACTGCTCCCTATGTACAAGAATATAACTACTATAATACTGCCACTATGTACAAGAATATAACTACTATAATACTGCCCCTATATACAAGAATATAACTACTATAATACTGCCACTATGTACAAGAATATAACTACTATAATACTGCTCCTATGTGCAAGAATATAACTACTATAATACTGCTCCTATGTACAAGAATATAACTACTATAATACTGCTCCTATGTACAAGAATATAACTACTATAATACTGCCCCTATGTACAAGAATATAACTACTATAATACTGCCCCTATGTTCAAGAATATAACTACTATAATACTGCCCCTATATACAAGAATATAACTACTATAATACTGCCCCTACGTACAAGAATATAACTACTATAATACTGCCACTATGTACAAGAATATAACTACTATAATACTGCCCCTATGTACATGAATATAACTACTAAAATACTGCCCCTATGTACAAGAATATAACTACTATAATACTGCCCCAATGTACAAAAATATAACTACTATAATACTGCCACAGTGTACAAGAATATAACTACTATAATACTGCTCCTATGTACAAGAATATAACTACTATAATACTGCTCCATGTACAAAAATATAACTACTGTAATACTGCCCCTATGTACAAGAGTATAACTACTATAATACTGCCCCCTATGTACCGGAATATAACTACTATAATACTGCTCCTATGTACTAGAATATAACTACTATAATACTGCTCCATGTACAAGAATATAACTACTATAATAAAGCTCATATGTACAAAAATATAACTACTATAATACTGCCCCTATGTACAAGAATATACCTACTATAATACTGCTCCTATGTACAAGAATATAACTACTATAATACTGCCTCCTATGTAAAAGAAATATAATTACTATAATACTGCCCCTATGTTCAAGAATATAACTACTATAATATTGCTTCCTATGTACAAGAATATAACTACTATAATACTGCTCCTATGTACAAGAATATAACTATTATAATACTACTCCTATGTACAAGAATATAACTACTATAATACTGCCCCTATGTACAAGAATATAACTACTCTAATACTGCTCCTATGTACAAGAATATAGCTACTATAATACTGCCCCTATGTACAAGAATATAACCACTATAATACTATAATACTGCCCCTATGTACAAGAATATAACCACTATAATACTATAATACTGCTCCTATGTACAAGAATATAAAGATTATAATACTACTCCTATGTACAAGAATATAACTATTATAATACTACTCCTATGTACAAGAATATAACTACTATAATACTGCCCCTATGTATAAGAATATAACTACTATAATACTGCCCCAATATAACCACTACAATACTGTCCCTATGTACAAGAATATAGCTACTATAATACTGCCCCTATGTTCAAGTATATAACTTTATAATACTGCTCCTATATACAAGAATATAACTAGTATAATACTGCCCCCTATGTACAAGAATATAACTACTATAATAATGCCCCCTATGTACAAGAATATAACTACTATAATACTGCTCCTATGTACAAGAATATAACTACTATAATACTATAATACTGCCCCTATGTACAAGAATATAACCACTATAATACTGCCCCTATATATAAGAATATAGCTACTATAATACTGCCCCTATGTACAAGAATATAACCTCTATAATATTATAATACTGCCCCTATGTACAAGAATATAACCACTATAATACTGCCCCTATGTATAAGAATATAACTACTATAATACTGCTCCTATATACAAGAATATAACTACTATAATACTGCCCCTATGTACAAGAATATAACCACTATAATACTGCCCCTATGTATAAGAATATAACTACTATAATACTGCTCCTATATACAAGAATATAGCTACTATAATACTGCCCCCTATTTACAAGAATATAACTACTATAATACTATCCCTATGTTCAAGAATATAACTACTATAATACTGCTCCTATGTACAGGAATATACCTACTATAATACTGCCCCTATGTACAAGAATATTACTACTATAATACTGCCCCCTATGTACAAGAATATAACTACTATAATACTGCCTCCTATGTACAGGAATATAACTACTATAATACTGCTCCTATGTACAAGAATATTACTACTATAATACTGCCCCTATATAATATACAAGAATATAACTACTGTAATACTGCCCCTATATACAAGAATATAACTACTATAATACTGCTCATATGTACAAGAATATAACTACTATAATACTGCTCCTATGTACAAGAATATAACTACTATAATCCTGCCCCTATGTACAACAATATAACTACTATAATACTGCTGCTATGTACAAGAATATAACTACTATAATCCTGCCCCTATGTACAACAATATAACTACTATAATACTGCCCCTATGTTCAAGAATATAACTACGATAATACTATAATATTAACTTTTCTGAACACTTGTTATTTCTGCCTTTATTTGTAGGTTTACGCACCATCAGCGAGCACTGCCGACTACAATAGGGATTCACCAGGTTATCCATCCTCCAAGCCAGCTTCCAGCACTTTTCCTAGTTCATACTTCATGCAAGGTAAACATAGTGTTGTAAATGAATATATCACTCATATTGTAGTGTGCAAGAAAACCGACAGACTTTAAGCATGACTTGCGATATGGTGCGTGATATTTTGCTTTTTTGTGCTGTTCCTAATGTTTTTTTCTGTAGGTTCCAGTGTATGTAGTGAACTCAGGAACTAAGTGCACTGCACCCGGGGAAGGCGCTGGCTGTGTATTACTGCTGGCACCTATCGCAAGTAGCTCAGATCACAGCTGTTTCGGCATTGTCTGACGTTAACTTTTAAGTGGCAAATTCTTAGTGGGGTAACCGTTTTGGACTCCAATTTTCCCGTTTCTTGCATGACATTAATATGCGGTTCTGACGGGTTGTCATCGCAAGCGGGGGCTTACTGAAGACCCCCTTCAGTGCCATCTTGATAGTAGTCCATGATTTTTTTAAGTATGGTACAAACCATCAAATAATTGCAGGTACAAGGTTTATAAAAACTAAGAAAAGTAAAAAAAAAAAGTTGAAAAAAAAGATAAATATATATGTGTGTGTATATATATACAACATCACCTCGGTTTTTTTTTTCATCCAAAACCAAAGAAATTAAAAATGTAACAACATAACATTATTCAGTGTCGCCGCATCTGTAAAATCTATCAAAATATCAACTTTTTTAACCTATAAGGAAAATGCCATAAAGAAAAAAAAAGTTGAGTTGCCATAATTGTTGTTTTTTTCCACACCTTTCTTAAAAAATGCGATAAAAAGCGATCAAAACATTGTATGTACTCCAAAATGGTACCATTAAAAATTACAGCTCCGCTCCTAAAAAACCCCCCCAAAAAATAAAATAATTCTTTAGATAGCTCCATCGACAGGAAAATAATAAAAAAAAAGTTAGGTGTCTCGGAAAATGCCAGCCCAAGCCAAAATTTTTTTTTCCAAAGTCTAGAATTTTTTAAAACCACTATAATAACAATATAAAAAATATAGAAGTTTAACATTACTGTAATTGCGCTTACCTAAAGCACTGCCAGGTAATTTTTAGGATGCTATGGATGCCGTAAAATGACGAAAAGGCAAGGAAATGAAAATTGTCTACGCCCTTAAGGGGTTGATGCACAAGCAGAAATGGTCGCCCTGAGGGAGCCCAAAACCCTTTCTGCCATGTAGAATGGCATCAGTATAGTCAAATGCATATGGTAGTGGGGTGCCCCTTACTGATTTTTTTGGGGGGCCCACAAATTTGAAATGACATCTTTGGAGGCAAGGGAGTATTCGTGTAAAAGGTGTCAGGTTTTAATGACGGCCATATTGGTTGTCACCCAGCTTTTTAAGGACCCGATATAATGAAAGGTATAGCCTGACAGTAGAGGACGACTCAGTGATACTCAGTTGTATTTTTGGATGCCCCTCTGGTGTATACAAGGCAGCCATAGACCTGTAGTGTTGTGTATACACAAGTGTATCTGTTTTCCTTCTCTTGTTCTTCATTGGTACATTGTTTCCTTCTCGCGGCTGTGGTCACATATTGTGCATTACTCCTTCTCCTCGTAGAAGTGTTTTCTCATTGCTGCTTGTCGTCTTTTCTTAGATGGTCACCATAGCAGTGACCCTTGGAGTTCGAGCGGGATGAACCAAGCTGGGTACGGAGGGATGTTGGGCAACTCTTCTCATATTCCGCAGTCAAGCAGTTACTGCAACTTACATCCGCATGACCGTTTGGTAAGAGCATTTTATCATATCAGACCTTTTTCTTCATAAAGAGATGTTCCAGAAACCATCAAGTGTCTTAAAACAATGTATAAGTCACCACTTACCCAATTTAGTGATGTTGCTTTTGAATCTGCCATTCGCCATGCTTTACACTACAGCACTGCTTCTACAGATTGACAGAAATGAGAAGTAAAATCACAGAAGCCCAACAAAAGCTCACATCAATCCAGAAGGATCAGGTTTCAAATCACCTACAGCAAAGAGATATTCATACAGTAAATTGGAGATGGAGACAGATGATAGATAAATGATGGCTGGCTAGATAGATAGATAGATAGATAGATAGATAGATAGAGCGAAGGAAATAAGTATTTGATCCCTTCCTGATTTTGTACGTTTGCCCACTGACAAAGACATAAACAGTCTATAATTTTAAGGTTAGGTTAATTTTAACATTGAGAGATAGAATATCAAAAATAAAATCCAGAAAATCACATTGTATAAATTATATAAATTTATTTGCATTTTTCAGTGAGAAATAAATATTTGATCCCCTACCAACCATTTAGAGTTCTGGCTCCTACAGACCAGTTAGACGCTCCTAATCAACTCGTTACCTGCATTATAGACAGCTGTCTTACATAGTCACCTTTATAAAAGACTCCTGCCCACAGATTCAATCAGTCACACTCTAACCTCTACAACATGGGCAAGACCAAAGAGATTTATAAGGATGTCAGGGACAAGATCATAGACCTGCACAAAGCTGGAATGGGCTACAAAACCATAAGTAAGACGCTGGGTGAGAAGGAGACAACTGTTGGTGCAATAGTAAGAAAATGGAAGAAATACAAAATGACTGTCAATTGACATCGACCTAGGGCACCATGCAAAATCTCACCTCGTGGGATATCCTTGATCATTAGGAAGGTGAAAAATCAGCCTAAAACTACACAGGGAGAACTTGTTAATGATCTCAAGGCAGCTGGGACCACAGTCACCAAGAAAACCATTGGTAACACTTTATGTCATAAAGGTTTAACATCCTACAGTGCCCTCAAGGTCCCCCTGCTCAAGAAGGCACATGTGCGGGCCCATCTGAAGTTTGCCAATGAACACCAGGATGATTCTGTTAGTGATTGGGAGAAAGTGCTGTGGTCAGATGAGACAAAAATTGAGGTCTTTGGCATTAACTCAACTCGCCGTGTTTGGAGGAAGAGAAATGCTGCTTATGACACAAAGAATATCATCCCCACTGTCAAGCATGGAGGTGGAAACATTATGTTTTGGGGGTGTTTCTCTGCTAAGGGCACAGGACTACTACACCTCATCAATGGGAGAATGGATGGAGGCATGTACTGTAAAATCGTGAGTGATCACCTCCTTCCCTCTGCCAGGACATTAAAATTGGGACGTGGCGGGGCCTTCCAGCAAGACAGTGACCTAAAACACACAGCCAAGGCAACAAAGGAGTGGCTCATAAAGAAGCACATTAAGGTCATGGTGTGGCCTAGCCAGTCTCCAGAACTTAATCCCATAGAAAACTTATGGAGTGAGCTGAAGCTCCGAGTTGCCAAGCGACAGCCTCAAAATCTTAATGATTGAGATATGATCTGCAAAGACGAGTGGACCAAAATTCCTCCTGACTTGTGCGCAAACCTCATCATGAACTACAAAAAACGTCTGACTGCTGTGCTTGCCAACAAGGGTTTTACCACCAAGTATTAAGTCTTGTTTGCCAGAGGGATCAAATACTTATTTCTCACTGCAAAATGCAAATAAATGTATATAATTACAATGTGATTTTCTGGATTTTATTTTTGATATTCTATCTCTCAATGTTAAAATTAGATTAAATCAGCAAGGGACAAATACTTATTTCCCCCACTGGAAATAGATGATAGAAGGATGGATAGATGGATAAGAAGCAGCACTTTCACTCCAAAAATATGCAAAATTGATGTTATCTTACAAGCCCATGCAAACGGCGTTTCGGCAAAGATCCGTTCTCAAGTATCTATGTATATAATTAACTTGTAATATCTTTATATCCTGTCCCATCCAGATGTGTCCAGATCCCAGAATTCCAAGCGGCAGAAGTTCACTGACCGCCATATTGGGACACCCAAGTGATGGGTGTCTCAATATGGAAACTGCTGGTGGTGCCAGCCTCTTACGCGGTACCACCAGCGGAACACCGTCGCACCACACACACACACACACACACACTGTATATACCATACGCACACACACTGTATATGCCATACGCACCACACACCCACTGTATATGCTGTACACACCACTCAGACACACTCTGTATATGCTGTGCGCACCACACACACACACACACACACACACACACACACACACTGTATACGCCGTATGCAGCCTCTTGCGCGGTACCACCAGCGGAATACCGTCGTGAACACGCCACCGCCAGGATAAGCCAAATTATTCACTGACCACCGCCATCTTTGTATTGGAGGAGCGCATGTGCAGTTTTAATGTGACCGCCACTATCTGTCTGCACAAAGATGGCGACGGCACAGTGAATCATTCGGCTGATCCCGGCAGCAGATGCGCGACGTATCTACAGGCAGAGGAAGCCGGTCACATTAAAGGGGTTTTCACATGAACGAAAGTTCATTTTAGAAATTGTCTGTGTCTGATCATGTACGGAGCACACCACATCTCCTGGGCAGGGGAGGAAGCAAAAGACAATACTGACATTACAGCAGGGGATCACAGAGGATTCATTTTCTGAGGTAAAATATTTCCCTGATTGTTTTTAAACAATATTTTACCTCATAAAATGTATCCTCTGCGATCTCCTGCTGTAATGTCAGTATTGTCTTTTGCTTCCTCCCCTGCCCAGGAGCTGTGGTATGCTCTGTACACGGTCAGACACAGGGGTGAGAGAGACAGGGAACAGGGGAGAGACAGCTCAAACGGGACAGCACATGAGGGGAGAACACAGCACAGGAAGGAGAGAGACAGCAGACAAGGGGATAGCACATGGGGTAGACAGGTCAAAGAAGAGATCACAGATGGGAGAGGTCAGCACATGGGGAAAGAGAGAGTGGATAGGTGGGTGAGCACATGGGGGGGGAGATTCTCAATGCTGCAAAGCCTGCCTCCATCGTGACATTACCGCCCTCCATCTAGTTATTGTATAATTGTTTACATGGGTTTGGAATAAAACATCAGTTTTGAATAGAAAGCGGCAACTTTCACTTTTATTTAGTGATCCGGTGGTCCGGGGACCATGGTGTTTGTCTCTGCACTTTACTGGATTGGTGCTGCTTTCCATTTATTATCTAGATAGACGGGCAGATATAAGATGTCAGGAACATCCTGATAAAAGACCTCAGCCATTAGATCATGTGCAGATGCCACCACATTTTTCCAGCACATCTCTCATATGCTCTGTCGGGGTTCGGATGGAGCCTCGGCACAAGCTCCAGTGTTCTGGATAAATCCGCCAGGTGAGCTGCACAGATCCCTGTCTGCAATCTGAAGTGTAACCGAGAGTGAATTCTTCTATTCCCTGAAAGGCAGTAGAGCCAAATTAAATGGTCTTATAAAACTGTTAAATCCACAAGATGTACAGCAGGGGAGTACAAACATAGATTTTAGATTTTACAGTAAAGACTTTTGGATTAGCAAACCACAAACAAAGTGATTTACATGGAATTACATCCATAAACTTGAAGAGAGAAGCAAAGCCTACATTTTCTTTCTTCTTTACTGTAGTCACAAGGATAAACGACTCCCAAATCACCAGGAAGTTTTCACTGTGCGTGTCAAGGCACTCAGCCTACAAATTAATTAAGAACTAGCAAGATCAGAGCTTAAAGGGGTTGTCCACCATCGAGACCCCTTTTTAATTAAGCTGCTCCCCTGTGGCATCCAATAAAATCCAAGTGCATCCAAGTGCATGAACCACCAAGATGTTGGGGCTCTACTAAGGCAATAGCTCATCATAGCAATGGCTCCAGCTAATAGGGTTGTGTCCCAATGCCGAGACATTTCCAAAGTGGACAAATCCCTTAGACTAGTGTTTCCTAAACTCCAGTCCTCATACCCCCCCCCCATGTCATATACAGTGCCCAGATGGTAGTGCCAAATCGCAGTGCTATACAATGGTGAAATGGTAGTGCCAGGTAGTGACAAATCATGCTATACAGTTGTAGTAATGGCCCGGATTGGGGGGTGGTCCACTGCTTACCGCGACCAGACGACACAGAGACAAGACGGAGGCAGATTTCAGTTGCAACAGGTCCGAGTTTATCGGCCGCCTTCCTGAAGACCGAAGCCATACACCGCAGCACCTTCACAGTTCTCTGTCTCCAGGCCCGGGTACCTTCACCTCTCCTTCAGTCGTAGTGACGTTCCTCGCGGATCTTTCGCTGGGGCTGTCCTAGACCTATCTACCGCCAGCGCTTCACCTGCCCGAGGTCGTCGTCCAATCGGTACCCCCAGGGCCTCGTCTGTCCTGCGGTTCTTGGTGTCAGGGCCACCCCCCTGACTGTCTCTTCCTGACAGTCCCCTGGTCGAGCTCTCCACCATTGTCAGTCTTCTGTCCTGAGTCTTCTCCTCTTGAGCTCCTCCCGGGACTAGCCTCACCTGGAACCCTGTCCCTGTCCTATTTATCCCCTTCCTCGGGAATTTCCCTCCTGGGTTCCTGTCTCCCCGCCCCCCATGACTAAGTGGTTTCCTAAGCCCTAAGCTGATGTCAAGCCCTGAACTACGCTCCCCCCTGCCATCTTGTGGTCAATTCTAGGTATTGCACTCCCTTTTCCATCTACCCCAGCTGTCTCCCTTCTGTCATTACTACCATCCGTCTCCAGTGCACAAACCATCCCTTCTACCTTCAGTCAAGTCTGTCCGTCAAGTCACCTTCTCCACACTGTGCCCAAATGATAGTGCCAAGCAGTGCCAAATCGCAGTGCTATACAGTGGCCAAATGGTAGTGCCAAATCAGAGTGATATACAGTGCCCAAATGATAGTGCCAGGTAATGCCAAGTCACAGTGCTTTATAGCGCCCAAATGGTAGTGCCAAAATCACAGTGCTATACAGTGCCCAAATGGTAAGGCCAGGAAGAGCCAAGTCACAGTGCTTTATAGTGCCCAAATAATAGTGCCAGGTAGTGCTAAATCTCAGTGTTGTACAGTGGTCAAATGGTGTCACCAGGTAGCGCAAATCACAATGCTTTATAGTTTCCAAATAATTACAGCAGGTAGCGTCCAATTACTGTACCATACATCACCCAAATAATAACGCCAGGTAGGGTGTACCCGCAGTGCCATACAGTGCCCAAGTAGCAATGACAGATATTTCTTTATCACTACAAACAAGGTCATACACACAACGTCATCCTCCTGTTCTCTGCGCTGGCTGTTGTCTTCCTGTTTGCTGGCTGTTTCTCCTTCTTCAGATCGTTATGGTGAATAAGGCTAAAATAAGTCAGGATAGGACCTGGAAATCCAAATCCATTGCACATCTTCACCCAGTGCTCAGTGCGGACACTTGAATCTGGATGGCCACCCGACTTGCATCATTTTTTTTTGTCAAAAAGTTACTAATTCTCTGTATCAGGAGTCCCCCACCCTCCATTTCTGCTGCAATGCCAAAGTGAAGTCTTGCAAAGTTGGTTGGCAACCTCGAGGAGAGCAGTTACAGTGGTTGGCTATTTAGTCTTGGCAAAAGAGGAGTTTCAAGGACTTAGTTACCCAGCAGAGAGTTTTTGAAACCCTCTAGGTCTCCTTTAAATAGCTTTACACATGTCTGAGATGTTTGATGAGCGAGATTATATATTAGCTAAAATAATAGCCCTGGGATGAGAAGAAAAGACATAATGAAGGAAATTAAATGCCGACAAAGAAACTTCCGCATATCAGACGGCGGAACGAGATCATAAAAGATGTGTCGTGTGTGTAACGTGCTCCGTCATTGTGAGTGTGTGCATTGTATGAGGACTTGCTGAATCGCGTCCTTCTTTTTCATCCTTACAGAGCTATCCATCACACTCCTCAACAGACATCAATTCTAGTCTTCCTCCAATGTCCACATTTCACCGGAGCAGCACCAATCACTATAACGCCTCCTCCTGCACGCCGCCTGCCAATGGAACAGATAGTATTATGTGTAAGTGTTCTCCTCCTTCTACCAGAACTTCCTAAAACGTCAACATTTCCATTACCCAGACAAGCTGTCAAGTTCTTGACAAACACTTGATCATAGTTCTTGTTTGACTCATTTCTTAAAGGGATTGTCTGTTTTTAAAAAACTTTTTTTTTTCATATAAAGATGATGTAATTCTGAATTATTAGAAGCTTCTATCTGTTCCGGATCCACATCTCTTGGCCAGACTGAAGAGCGTTTATAAAGAGTGTCCCTCTTTATAGAATTTCTAAAGTAACTCTATAATTTGGTTTATGTAGTAGATGAATATAGGTTCAATTACTGTATTTTTCAGGCTGAATTCATTTTTAAACTTCTGAGAACAGCTAAGTTTTGTCTCATTGGTTTCTGTGACAGTTATTTCTTTGAATGCTTGGTGAGATAGGGACACAGTACTGTCTGTGCCTATATTACACTGAGAGACATGAAATTAGTACTATCTATACTTGTAAAGTTACATGAAGAAACAGGAAAGCAGTACTATCTGTACTTCTATTGTTACTTGGGGAAAGAGACGAGAGCAATACTACCTATACCTTTAAAGTGACATGGAGAAACAGGAAAGTAGTACTGTCTGTACCTCTTTTATTACTTGGAGAGAGAGGAAAGCAATACTATCTATACCTTTAAAATGACATGGAGAAACAGGAAAGTAGTACTGTCTGTACCTCTTTTATTACTTGGAGAGAGAGAAAAGCAATACTATCTATACCTTTAAAGTGACATGGAGAAACAGGAAAGTAGTACTATCTGTACTTCTATTGTTACTTGGGGAAAGAGACGAGAGCAATACTACCTATACCTTTAAAGTTACATGGAGAAACAGGAAATAGTACTATCTGTACCTCTATCATTAAAAAGAGAGACAGTAAAGCACTACTATCTATACCTATATTGTTACATAGAGAGACTGTAAAGTACTACTATCTGTACCCATATTATTACATAGAGAGACAGTAAGGTAGTACTATCCGTACCTATATTATTACATAGAGAGACAGTAAGGTAGTACTATCTGTACCTATATTATCACATTGAGAGACGGTAAAGTACTATTATCTACCTATATTATTACATAAAGAGACAGTAAGGTAGTACTATCTGTACCTATATTATTACATAAAGAGACAGTAAGGTAGTACTATCTGTACCTATATTATTACATAGCGAGACAGTAATGTAGTACTATCTGTACCTATATTATTACATAGAGAGACCGTAAGGTAGTACTATCTGTACCTATATTATTACATAGAGAGACCGTAAGGTAGTACTATCTATACTTATATTATTACATAGAGAGACAGTAAGGTAGTAGTAAATGTACCTATATCATTACATGGAGAGAGAACAAGGCAGTAGTCTCTGTACTTATTTCTTTACATGAGAGACAGGAAGGTAGTACAATCTGTACCTATTTCCTTTAAAGGAGAGACAAGATGGTAGTACTATCTGTGCCCATATAGTTACATAGCAGATTGGAACTTAGTATATCACCCCTGATGAAACTGCACTTGGGAGCAGAATAGCGCATAAGGTTTCTTTCCCTGTATTTCCTGACTGTCCTCACTCACTTGGCAGTATCGGTTTGATTCTTTTTTTTATATTTTTTGGCATTTAAATACAAGCATTGTTGTTTTTTTTATCTCCATTTATCAAGCATGCCACTTTTAATATTTATATATTTCTTTACTTTTTCGTTACTGTTTCACTATTGTGCCATTTTGTACATTTATTAAATTGGTATTTGAGGTATAGTTGAGGGTCTTTCTGCATTTTTTTTATAGGTAGGTTATACAGGTTACCTCCTCTTTTGTTTGTGTGTGTTTTTAATCTGTGTGTTATTTAGTATTTTTTTAGCAAATTATTTTTTTATATACAGCTGAAACCAGAAATTTCAATCCACTGTATAAAAAGACACATCTACATGTTTTTCTTAATATCTGACATGAAATCAGAATAAACCTTTCCCGTTTTTGGTCAATTAGGATTACCGTAATTATTAATATTTGCCAAATGCCAGAATAATGAGAGAGAAAGTTTTAATGCATTTTTATTACTTACTGCAAAGTGAAAAGTTTACATACACTAAGATTACTATGCCTTTAAACAATTCTGGACTGCCTATATGATGATGTCATGTGTTTGGAAGCTTCAGATCTGTTTTTTTGGCAACATCTGATTTAATTATAGACACCTGTGGATGTATTTTAATGCACACCTGAAACACACTGCTTCTTTGTGTAGCATCATGGGAAAGTCTAAAGAAATCAGCCAAGATATCAGGAACAGAATTGTGGACTTACACAAGTCTGGCTCATCCTTGGGTACAATTTCAAGATACCTGAAGGTGCCTCGTTTACTTGTACAAACAATTATACGCAAGTACAAACAAGATGGGAATGGACCTGCCATCCCCTCAGAAACGAGAAGGTTTCTGTGTCCCAGAGATGAACATGCTTTGGTCCGACATGTGCATATCAACTCAAGGACAAAAGCAAAAGACCTTGTGAAAATGATGGTGGAGTCTGGTAAGATTGTGTCAATATCCACAGTGAAATGAGTACTGTACCAACATGGGCTGAAAGGCCACTCTGCAAGAAAGAAGCCATTACTCCAAAAGAAACATAAAAAAGCCAGATTAATGTTTGCACAAGCACACAGGAACAAAGACCTTAATTTTTGAAGACATGTCCTGTGGTCTAATGAAACTAAAATTGAACGTTTTGGGCATAATGACCATCATTATGTTTGGAGGAAAAAGGAATAAGCTTGGAAGCCTAAGAATACCATCCCAACTGTGAAACACGGTGGTGGCAGCATCATGTTGTTGGATTGTTTTGCTGCAGGAGGGACTGGTGCACTTCGCAAAATAGTTGGCGTCATGAGAAGAGAAGATTGTGTCAATACTGAAGCAACATCTCAAGACATCAGCCAGGAAGTTAAAGCTTGGGCGGAAATGGGTCTTCCAAATGGACAATGACCCGAAGAATACTGCCAAAATGGCAACAAAGTGGCTTAAAAATAACAAAGTCAATGTTTTGGAGCCCTGATCTCAATCCTATTGAAAATGTATGGGCAAAGCTGAAAAGGCCGGTGCGAGCCAGGCGACCTACAAACCTGGATCAGTTACACCAGTGTTGTCAGGAGGAATGGGCCCAAATTCCGACCAACTATTGTGAGAAACTTAGCAGTATCTTGAATGACAGGGAGATAGTACTACTTGTATCTGCACCATTTATAGCAAAATACAGGGATATGGTACTATGTGTGCCTAAATACTTTACATACAGTATAAGGGTGGAATTATTATCTATAGCTACATCAATACATGAAAAAAACAGGTGGACCTCTTTTTGTCTACCTTATCATAGAGTGAGACAGAGAGGCAATGATGTTCGTCCCCACATCATTACGGGAAGACAGTACTGTACTATCTGTGCTAATATATTGTACGGGGACAAATCACACAGCTAGAGGCAGGGACAAGTTTTGGGTGACATTAGCTGTTGTGATAGACAAACAATGCTGAATGAAAGGATCAAGTGATCCCTACCTACTGTCTATTGTGTCTGTAGAGAGTTCGTACTGTGGCGATAAGGTAATTGTGGGTGCCTGTACCACAGAGGAAGCCTGTGTGATGGTGATATGTTGTGAATTCATTTTCCCCTTCACCATTGAGGTCTGATGAACTCCCTCTTCTGGTGAAGGAAGGTAGTGAGGCTGATTACCAAACAGCTGAGCAGAATGATGATGACTGGGTGACTGGAATTGCTGACTGGATATAAGGCAGCCGACGCCCTTCTGCCTTGTGGGTGATTTCTCTGAGGGATTGTTTGAGACCAGTCTGATTCCTGCTCCTCAAAAGCTAAGTTTTCTGCTCTTCTTTTTGCATTTTTGTTTTGGTTTTGTTTTGCCTTGTTTTGCTGGATTTCTGCCATTCCCTGCTGGGGTGAGCTGAATTCCTTTTTGCTCTGTCTTCAGAAAATACCTGGGTACTGATATAGTCTTTTTGAAGCTTAGCGTCTTCAGGGCTTTTTTCCCTATCAGTCGGTTGGCTCTTGTTTGTATAGGGTTTTGGCGGATTGCAGACAGCAGCTTTCCTATCCTGTCCTATTTAGTTAGCTTGGGCCCCATCATTTGCTCAGCCTATCTTTCTATCTGTGTTAGTGTTTTTTCATCTTGCTTCACCGTCATTATATGTTGGGGCTGCCTATTGCTTTGGGGTCTGCTCTGGGGCAGGTTAGATTTCCCTTTCTGTCTTTAGGCTATGTAGTTCTCCGGCTGTGATCGAGGGGTCTAGGGCACCGTAGGAACCCCCCACGGCTACTGCTAGTTGTTGTTGTTAGGTTCAGGGGTCTGCAATCCGATAGCTGCCAACTTCTCTGGTTTTCTGGACTTAGCTAGTATTTCTGTTTTTGCCTCCTACGGTGACTCATTCATAACAGTGATATATCCGCTAGAGAGAGGAATCCTCCTACTCCAGGTTGTTCTCATTCCCACGTTAGTTGGTGTTGCTAGTGACCTTCCGTCATTTGAGGTCAGATGCTGTATGATGGTGTCCGGCAGCTGCCGAAAGGGGCCTCATTTTTATCTTTCTAGGTTACACTGAAAAAGACTTTGTGTTGCTTTTTCCAGCGTTGGTCGTTGTCCTGAAAGGAGATGATAGGCTGCTTCATTACCGAGCTGAATCTCCATTTCCCATCTATCTGTATTCACCATTTTTGACATCTGTACAGTATATTAATTATTCAAGTGCGACATCGAATTCTTCAAACTTTCTTTCTTCACGTATGAAGTAACCTCACAAGCTCCCAACTGTGACAACATATTTAGAATTGGACTGTGAGGTCGCGTTCATGCATCTGTTGTAATTGATAACAAATCTCATACTGTTTGTCTTCGCTTTGTATCTGGAGCCATTCTGTGCAAAAATCAGTGGTCTTTTTCGATACAGAGGCGCTATGAGGGGCCTCTCCACTGCCTCTCCTCTCTTCTGTCCTCTGCTGTTGTCAGTGCTGGGTTTCACCTCCTCTCTCTGGGAGAACAGCAGCTGAGAGTCTCGATGGAGATGGAGCTTGTCTCCGCTTTGATGTCATAACTCCGAAGTGCAGACTGAGGCTCCGACTGCTTCTCCATACACATATTACACCGATAATACTCTACATTATGTCTGGCTTTGTACTTTCTTTCTTTTTCTCTTTCGTTCTTTCTTGCTTACTTTCTCTTTTTTCTTTTCCTTCTTTTTCCTCCTTTTCATCTAATTTAGCTTTCTTTTCTTTTACTTTCTTTGTCTTTTTCACCCTTCTTCCTTCATTGTCTCAATCTGCAATGATCATCCCACAACTAACATAACTAAGTCATCCATTTATTTATAAGTAATGTAATGTATGTACACAGTGACTGCACCAGCAGAATAGTGAGTGCAGCTCTGAAGTATAATACAGGATGTAACTCAGGATCAGTAATGTAATGTATGTACACAGTGACTGCACCAGCAGAATAGTGAGTGCAGCTCTGGAGTATAATACAGGATGTAACTCAAGATCAGTACAGGATCAGTAATGTAATGTATGTAGACATTGACTGCACTAGCAGAATAGTGAGTGCAGCTCTGGGGTATAATACAGGATGTAACTCAGGATCAGTACAGGATCAGTAATGTATGTAGACAGTGACTGCACCAGCAGAATAGTGAGTGGAGCTCTGGAGTATAATACAGGATGTAACTCAGGATCAGTACAGGATCAGTAATGTAATGTATGTACACAGTGACTGCACTAGCAGAATAGTGAATGCAGCTCTGGGGTATAATACAGGATGTAACTCAGGATCAGTAATGTAATGTATGTAGACAGTGACTGCACCAGCAGAATAGTGAGTGCAGCTCTGGGGTATAATACAGGATGTAACTCAGGATCAGTACAGGATCAGTAATGTAATGTATATACACAGTGACTGCACCAGCAGAATAGTGAGTGCAGCTCTGGGGTATAATACAGGATGTAACTCAGGACCAGTAATGTACATACACAGTGACTGCACCAGCAGAATAGTGAGTGCAGCTCTGGAGTATAATACAGGATGTAACTCAGGATCAGTACAGGATCAGTAATGTATGTACACAGTGACTGCACCAGCAGAATAGTGAGTGCAGCTCTGGAGTATAATACAGGATGTAACTCAGGATCAGTAATGTAATGTATGTACACAGTGACTGCACCAGCAGAATAGTGAGTGCAGCTCTGGAGTATAATACAGGATGTAACTCAGGATCAGTAATGTAATGTATGTACACAGTGACTGCACCAGCAGAATAGTGAGTGCAGCTCTGGGGTATAATACAGAATGTAGCTCAGGATTCAGTACAGAATCAGTAATGTAATTTATGTACACAGTGACTGCACCAGGAGAATAGTGAGTTCAGCTCTGGAGTACAATACAGGATGTAACTCAGGATCAGTACAGGATCAGTAATGTAATGTATGTACACAGTGACTGCACCAGCCGAATAGTGAGTGCAGCTCTGGAGTATAATACAGGATGTCACTCAGGATCAGTACAGGATCAGTAATGTAATGTATGTACACAGTGACTGCACCAGCAGAATAGTGAGTGCAAGACAAACAATATAAAGAAATCATCATAAATAAAAAAGTCAATATAGTATGAAATGTACTAAATAATTATTGTGTGAACAGATTGTGTTGAAGTGGAAATAAACAATAAATAAAATGAATAAACAAAATGAATCGGATGCATAAGATTGCATTTTCTTTCCTGGTAAAAGAGATTATGCTTGTCCGTGTAAGCCACACTTCTAAATCAGGATTTTGGTTTTCTTAAAACAGTGCTAGGGCAGGTGCTAAAATAAGTATGAATTCAATTGTTATTTAAATTAGATTGAGAGTTTGTCTTTGATCATCGCTAAATTGGTGGCTTATATCGCACATTACATAAAATTACCACAAAATTACATCAAAGATTACAACAAGATTGAACAAAGACCAAAACAGAGAAAAGTCAATATAATGGTATGGTCGCCCCCCCGACGCGCGTTCCAAGAACATATGTTTAATAGACATGTAATATATTCTCATATAATAAAATATAACATAGTTTAATAGTAATAGAACATACACTTAGCCTGAATATGTTTTTTATTGTTTAAATAGATTCTCCTCCCAAACTTGATTTTCCATACACGTGATTACTTTGACAGACAAGTGCCCTCTTTTACCAGCAGTTAAGGAGTGCAGGAGATCTTTTTTTTGTGTAAATATATGTGATACAATGCCATAAAACAGCATACAATAAATGCTATGGTGATATAACAGATCGAGGGTTACAGTTGTGCCTACAGGAGGCGATGGCAGCCACAGTGAAAACTATCATTTGCTTATCAAACCTCACATAGCAATGGAGCTGGGAGCCTCGGGCTTTGATTTGAGGTTTTGCAGCCTCTAAGAAACAGTTTCCTTATTAAATGGCAATGAATAGGGTTGAAGGACAGAGCTAAGACGTATCAGATGATTTCAGGGGTGTGAAGCTTGGGAGCATTCCCTAAGAGTGATATATGGTTTCATATCAGGTGCAGCACAAGAGAAGACTTCTTGTGAAGAAATATAGTGAGAGGAGGGAAAACAGAAATCAGATGTGATTGGGGTTTATTGTTAGACATCATCCTTGTCCACCACTCCATTAAGTAAAACTTTATATTTTTTCTTTGTGGCTCTTTTCTCTTGCGTTAATCTTCTTATTCTCTTGCAAATTTTGGTTTATTGAAAGCAACAAAAATTGGCTACATCGGAGCACCGCTCAAATCATCCTTTATACAAACCCCCATTCTCTGTGTTTCCTTACAATCTTAATTTTTGGCATTTTTTGGCCATGACTGCTCCATACAAAAGTGCTGTGTTAGGATTAATCTTGCCAGTACCCTAACTTGACCTCACTAGGAGATGCTTATTGAGGATTGACTTTTTTTATATAACGGCTGATTAAAAATGTACTTAAGGAAAGTTCAAGGACAATTCTAAAAAAAAAAAAACATGTAGCTTCTTCCAGCGCCTCCACATGGCCCATCTCTTCCCACCATGTGGGGATGCCGACCTACTTACTGCCACGGCTGCAGCAATGTCCCCAAAGGCTGTCTCCTCCTCCTATGTGCGCTCTGCACTGTGGCCCAGCGGCATGTCTAGTATGATGCTCATGCAATCGCTTCCCTGCTTTCAATGGGGCAGTGCACGCACATTGTAAAATACCCCTCCAGCTGTCAGCTGGGAGTCATTTAATTAAAGTAATCACCTGTAAGATGTCTTCCAGCCAATAGCTGGGAGGCATTGTGTATAAAAGGCACCCTTCCCAATAGGGAGGTGCCTGAGCAACCCCTGTAGTTTAGTGTTAGGTGTGTTGGTGTGTGCAACTATATGTTGCCAGGTCCCCCATCCTTAGTCTGTTAAACTTATTCCCGTATCCTGGGCTCTCGTTAGCCTAGTATAGATTGTCTGTTTTTCTGTGATTGCTACGGCGGTATCCTATTCCTGAAACCGCATCTGCGGTACCTATACCCGGTCTCCTGATCCCGGTGCGGCCAGTCATGTATCTGTTGTCCCAGGTCCTAGTGCGGCCAGCTCCAGAACTTTTTCCTGATCACACGCGTAGATATCTTAAATAATTAAATTACCCGTACAGTCTGTCAATGACCTCGGTTTACCTGTGTCAACGAGCCCAACCCCTGAGATTGGCAGCTGCAGTACAGACACCTGCCGAGGAGTGGTTCCTGGCGGCTACCTGCAGCCCAGTCTGTCCCCACCATCAGGAGCTCCAGCAAACACCAGGTAGCCGCTTAGCTACGCCTCTTCCTAGACAGGTTCGGCCTGTGGCACAGTGGGTCCATGGACTACATGCACCACCTGCGGGCGTGACTTTCTACTTTTGTAGATGGCCATGCCGGGTTTCCATATAGAGATCCCAGCTTGCCACTCCTTGAGTAGAATTAGAGAAATTGTGTATTTATTCATCTCATCAGATATTCTAGACTTGACTATTGGGATCCCCACTAATATTGAAAACACGGGTCCCACATACCACTGAGAATGAACCATTTGGGACCTCCTCCCTATTCATTTCTATGTGTCTTCAGAGCAGTAGTCATACATGTCCACTTACATTCTATGTATACAGGGAACCCTGGACCTCTATTTTGGTGATTGGTGGGGGTCCTAGAGGTCGAATCATCACTGGTTATTCATTTTTTCCATATGGGTCTAAGAGACACATAATGCATATGTGTTATGACTGTACCTATAGATATTGAACAGAGCGGTTCTCACGCATGTGCTCTATTGCTCCATTCATACTGGGGACGCTGGATCCACATTAGTGATTGGCGGGAGGACTAAGGAGTCAGATCCCACTATCATATAGGGTCTATGAGAGTGATAGTGGGCACTACTCCTCTAGGCAGAGAATGGAGAGGTATAAAAATGAAGGTGGCTTGCAGCACTCCAATATTGAACAACTACAAGGGTAACATAGGCACAAAAAGGACGCACAGTCAAAAAAGTTCCAAGGAGTCCAAAAATTTCTATGGTATGCTTGAAAAAGACCAACGGTTGGTTGAAACGTCGCATCTATGGCATGATTAATGAAACCTTGAAGTTTTTTTTCACCTCATTTAGACGCTGTCTCTTTCTTCTAATGAATGGAGAGGTGACCACACGTGTACTACTGCTCTTTTCATACAAGAACTCCATTCTTGGCCGGGGTCCCAGTGGTCTTGATTGATGGGCATCCCAGCAGTCATACATTTATCCCCCATGTTATTGATCTGGCTAGGTCATGCCTTACAGTAGTTGCCGTGTTGGGCTATAGAAATCTAAAAAAAAAATGGACTTTGAGACCCTTTGGAGCCAAGTTGTGACTACTTCTCCTGCACCCTGCATGACTACATCTCTGTTGTTGTCCAGGTGCCCTAATATTGAGTAAAATTGTTGAGTTTTCTGCTCTACTACTGGAACCTATCACATATAGCTTTGTGAATGTTTCCATTTAAACCACATTTTAGATTTATTTGCTATTTGTAAAAAAAAAAAAAATCAAAGTCTGCAAAAGTTACTGACGATTTAAAAACCAATGAAAAGGAAGCGTACGCTCGCGAGCTGCAATAAATCTATAGCGGCCATCATTTACAGCACTCAATCCCTCTACATTACACGTATTTGCTGGAGGAGTAGTTACGGCCCAGTCTTGAAAAATATTTGGTTGACTATCGACATTTACAGGCTTTTCGGGAGCAATAAACTATCCACGATCGTGTATTATTTTTAATCTGGTCAGCCTCCTTTTTGGCCGTTTGCCACTGGTATGAAAGCTGTCTTTAGTCTTCCGCAGTTGATTTTACTTCCCGTCATTTACAGTTGCAAAACTTAAAGCATTGCCAGCCGGGCTCCAACATAGTTTTGTCTGTTTTGGGTTATTCCACCGCATGGTTTACATTAGTCTCACGATTCTCACTTTTTGAAAATGTGTATTGAGTTTGAGCACTGGTTCAATAGAAGTTGAGACACCAAGATCATGTGAGAGGTCCACCGGTTCGTGATATGACGATTCAACTATCTCACATGATTTAGTGGCTGACTTGTTGACGACCATTATCATGACTTTTATGGAAGACGGCGGGGATCAGAGGGTAACATTTTTGATGAACAGAAACTAGAGGTCTTGACAATTTCTATAGGAACATTCACTTTGGCATTTTTGGAGTGGTGGTGTAGGGGGTGGAGAAAGAGATCTGGCATTAGTGGGGTCGTGCTGAGCATAGCTAACCCTGAGCACTTTATTGTCCATCCTCCTGGTACTAATTACTTCTTCCAGTGAATGGATAGGAGGTCCCCCAAGTGTAAAAAAAAAGAACAGTGCGACTAAAAAAAATGCAATGACCACCCACGCATTATATAGCTATCGGACAAATGAATATAGACTGATCACTTGGCTGAGTACTCCTGTGTTCTCTATGAGCCGCTACCAGATTCCCCTGTCCTCCTCCCGACTTCTGTGTCCTGCCCTAGACTCCTTTGTTCTGCTCCTGACTCTTGTTTCCTCCTCCAGACTCCTTTTGTCCCCCTCCAGACTTCTATAGCCTGCTCCAGACTCCCTATGTCCTCATCCAGACTCCTTATATCCTCTTCCTGACTCCTTATATCCTCCTCCAGACTCCTGTGTCCTCCCACAGACTCCCGTGTCTTCCTCCAGACTCCTGTGTCCTCCTCCAGACTTATGTGTCTTTCTCCAGACTCCCTATGTCTCCCTCAAGCCTCCTATCCTCCTCCAGACTTTTCTGGCAGCAGCTTATGTCCAGGGTGACAAAAGGATCAGCCGCTGAAATTCACTCGCCCAAACTCTTCTCTCTCCCAACATCTGTCGATTGAGAGTCGGAAAAACCCCAATTCAAATTAGACAGTCTGCTGAACCTGCTGATATCCGTGCTTTTGAATGATTCCTGTCTAATGTGTACTTAGGGAGAAGACCCCACAGGGTCAAGGAAAAGTGGCCATCTCTCAGTCTTTGGCTCTGACATCTGCCAATACTGCTGCCCAAACATGAATAATGTCTAGGTTGCGGGGTAGTGAAGAACCCAACAGGAGCACAAATCTCCATAGACCACAAGATGAGATAAAACACTAAACTTTTTGCTCATGTAGTAGAGAAGTACTGCATGATGTTTCGTTCTTTTCTTTTATAAGTCTAGTCCTACATAGCAGCTACTAGGAAACTGAGGCCTCTCCAAGTTGTGGTTGAAATCCAACTGGTCACACCATAAATTGACTGTAAGACAATCTGATAAATCTGCAACATCAAACATGGGCTGCGAGTTTTGGCCACAGTACCACTGGTGGAGTCATACCCTTTAGGCTCTTCTAACTTCTATAGATAGTCACACGTTTCTGATCTCCAAGACCATCCATTCTTATCTTGGTCTCCAGCTTTAATTCCACCAATCACTGTAAATGATAGAAATAATCTACAATTGAATGCTAACCCATTATGAAAATGATTACATTTAACGCTTATGGCTTAGTGAGCAGTAATGTCATTAAATCAGTAGGCTTTATTAACTTAACATCGACCCTGCCTTCAACTGCATTCTATAACGAAGATCAAAGGTGGACATACTCAAGATTGTTTTAAAGTAACCCAAAAAGTTAAAAAAAAAAAAAAATCAGAACCTATAAATAATGGCCATAAATACAGTATAGTCCACTAGAATTATTTTTATTTTATTTTTCAAATTGATTTTTTTACTATATATACAGTATATATATAGTTCATCATTTTTTTATCTACTCACATTCTGTAAATCTCTTTATTATTAAATTCATTATTTTCTTTTTATTTAGTTAATTATGTTCCTTTTAAATATCGGAGATTTCCTTCACAGTAGCCATAGGGCCTATAGGATCCTTAGTCAGGAAGTGACATCTACATTGTGAGCATGCTCTATGACATGCGCAGAGGTCACAATGCAGAGAGAGGAAGGATGAGCTAAGTTTTAACATCAATTATTGTTAGTGGTGAATCCTTTTGTTTTCTAATCTCATCTATGAACTTGAGGATAAATTACCAGAAAAATGGTGGAACTTACCAAAATGTTGGGTCAAATTTGAAGCAACGGAAAAGTTTATCTTGGAGATCCCTGAAATCCTACCACAAATTTCTTTTTTGGCTCATCCAACTTGGCTAAGAAGTATAGCTGTGTCATTAACTTTCTCAAATATTTTAATGTCATGCCAAATATTTAATTTATTACACCATTAAAGACTACAGAGTGGTGTGAACCAAAGATGGCCCTCTTATCAAGAAGTCAACATGGTCAACAACTTTTTAGTTAGGATTTCCCAAAAAGAGTCCATTGTCATAAATTATTGGAAAACCTTGACAAGAATTCGTTTTCATTATAACTACTGTAAGATAGTTGTAACCATTGGACAAAATTTTGTTATCCAACTTATCCTTCTAGGACACCAGATGGCACCAAAATATGGGGTTGATTTGAGGCAATTTTGAATGAGATGTGTAATTTGAAGGTGGCCGAAGTGTCTTAAGTCATGACAGTCACATCGGTTCTGACTCCAATATTGACCTGTACCGATAAAGTTGCCCAGTAGAATTGTGATGGAACGATCAGTCTTCATAGACAGTAATGGTGATCTTTTGAAATGCTGTTGAGCAAATGTTGATGTTTTCGGTGACCGTAGACATCAACTAAAATCATGGGTCAGTCTAATCATGTAGCACAATAGAAATGTAGATTAGTCGAAAGCTAGAGTTGAGCAAAGGATTCAGCTGGTCCTAGTTCACCGGCCATATCATTAGTCTAGAGTACAAACCTCCTCCTACCTGTCAGCAACCCCAGCTTCCGTTTTGATGAGTAGGCCCAGTGTGATGTCATGCGTGTTTCAACCTGCAACGATGATGTTACACCTTGCCTACTATTCAGAGGTGGGGATGCCGGCCGGTAGGAGGAGGTTTGCACAGCTCTGGACCACCAATGTGGCTGCTGGACCATAGTCCTGAAAATCTTTTTTTCTCGACTCTAATGTTACCTGAATCTGATGATTTTAGTAGCAGGGTAGTTTGGAGTTCTTTCTTGACCCCGATGTTGGGGAGTAACAAGGATCAGGTAGTTGGTTTTCAATATGGCCAATCCTTTTGATAAACCGCCACCAAGTTGTCTGACAGCAGCTGTCCATTAATAACACATGCAAACAAGCAAAAGCATGTGTACGTGTGAGTCAGGAGGAATAGTTGTCACCCGGTGTGTGTGGCCAGCTATAGCTTTGGAAATAAGCCTACGTTGGTAGAACGCCCCTCGTAAATATCATTGACAATACTTTTTCTCAGAGCTCTTGCAAGGTAAATTTGTCGTCTCACAAGGCGGGTCCAAATTATCTGTTTACAGGAGAAGTTCATGATTGTGATGATCTCCCGTCCACCCAGCGTGGAGACTCTGGGGTTTCCCGGGCATCAAATACCATAATTACAGCATAAGTGACTGAGTAACCTGCCGAGTTTATATTTTGTTCATACAAATGTAACATGAATATATTTGACATCTACCTCAGCAAACAAATTAATGCTAATTAAAGATTAATGCGATATAATTAGCATTAAAATGCGATTACATTATGGGTAAGTGGACCAGGAATAGACACCTGTAACGTGGCTCCCTGCTTCTTGTAATACTCCCGCTTTTGTTTTCACAGCAAACAGAAGCAGCGGAGCAGCGGGAAGCTCGCAGACCGGAGATGCGCTGGGAAAAGCTCTGGCGTCAGTAAGTGCTTAACCATTTCCAATATTCGCTGAGGTTTATTGGCAACAGTTTTACATTAAATTTGTAGATAGCTAAGAATGTAGCAGTGCTGAGTCTGTCATTGGCATAGTTCAGGATGATTTCACATTGTTATCGGCTTTACGTGGGGCTGCAGATAAAGTCAGCTCAGCTCTGCTACTTGTGCACATAGAAAGTAGAAAACGTGATTCCTAGTTAATTTCTAGCCAGGTACCCCAAAGTCAATCACTTCTGTAGGTGTTCTGTATGTAAGTAGGTAAATTGGAATGACAGGTTGTCTTTGGTTTAGTGACAACCAATATGGCTGACATAATATCTAGGGGACAACCAATATGGCTGACATTACATCTGGAGGACAACCAATGTGGCTGGCATTTACATCCAGGTCACAACCAATATGGCTGACATTACATCCAGGTCACAACCAACATGGCTGGCATTATATACAGGTCACAATCAATATTGCAAATATTACATCTAGGGGACGACCAATATGGCAGATATTACATCCAGGTCACAACCAATATGTCTGACGTTACATCCAGGTCACAACCAATATGTCTGACGTTACATCCAGGTCACAACCAATATGACTGACATTACATCCAGGTGACAACCATTATGGCTGACATTACATCCAGGTCACAACCAATATGGCTGACATTACATCCAGGTCACAACCAATATGACTGACGTTACATCCAGGTGACAACCATTATGGCTGACTTTACATCCAGGTCACAACCAATATGGCTGACATTACATCCAGGTCACAACCAATATGGCTGACATTACATCCAGGTCACAACCAATATGACTGACGTTACAGCCAGGTGACAACCAATATGGCTAACAATACAGCCAGGTGACAACTAATATGGCTGACAGTACATCCAGGTCACAACCAATATGGCTGACATTACATCCAGGTCACAACCAATATGACTGACATTACATCCAGGTGACAACCAATATGGCTGACATTACATCCAGGTCACAACCAATATGACTGATGTTACAGCCAGGTGACAACCAATATGGCTAACAATACAGCCAGGTGACAACTAATATGGCTGACAGTGCATCCAGGTGACAACCAATATGGCTAACAATACAGCCAGGTGACAACCAATATGGCTGACATTACATCCAGGTCACAACCATTATGGCTGACATTACATCCAGGTCACAACCATTATGGCTGACGTTACATCCAGGTGACAACCAATATGGCTAACAATACAGCCAGGTGACAACCAATATGGCTGACATTACATCCAGGTGACAACCATTATGGCTGACATTACATCCAGGTCACAACCAATATGACTGACGTTACAGCCAGGTGACAACCAATATGGCTAACAATACAGCCAGGTGACAACTAATATGGCTGACAGTACATCCAGGTGACAACCAATATGGCTAACAATACAGCCAGGTGACAACTAATATGGCTGACAGTACATCCAGGTCACAACCAATATGGCTAACAATACAGCCAGGTGACAACCAATATGGCTGACATTACAGCCAGGTGACAACCATTATGGCTGACATTACATCCAGGTCACAACCAATATGACTGACGTTACAGCCAGGTGACAACCAATATGGCTAACAATACAGCCAGGTGACAACTAATATGGCTGACAGTACATCCAGGTGACAACCAATATGGCTAACAATACAGCCAGGTGACAACCAATATGGCTGACATTACATCCAGGTCACAACCATTATGGCTGACATTACATCCAGGTCACAACCATTATGGCTGACGTTACATCCAGGTGACAACCAATATGGCTAACAATACAGCCAGGTGACAACCAATATGGCTGACATTACATCCAGGTCACAACCATTATGGCTGACATTACATCCAGGTCACAACCAATATGACTGACGTTACATCCAGGTCACAACCAATATGACTGACATTACATCCAGGTGACAACCATTATGGCTGACATTACATCCAGGTGACAACCAATATGGCTGATGTTACATACAGGTGACAACCATTAAGGCTGCCATTACATACATGTGACAACCAATATGGCTGACATTATATCCAGGTGACAACCAATATGTCTGACATTACATCCAGGTGACAACCATTATGAGTGACATTACATCCAGGTGACAACCAATATGGCTGACTTTACAGCCAGGTGACAACCAATATGGCTGACTTTACAGCCAGGTGACAACCAATATGGCTGATGTTACATACAGGTGACAACCATTAAGGCTGCCATTACATACATGTGACAACCAATATGGCTGACATTACATCCAGGTGACAACCATTATGAGTGACATTACATCCAGGTGACAACCAATATGGCTGACTTTACAGCCAGGTGACAACCAATATGGCTGACATTACATCCATGTTAGACGCCTGTATATGAGTTGAAACTTATTTATTTATATGAGAAACTTACGAGTCTTTTCTATATTTCAGATCTATTCACCCGATCACACCAACAACAGTTTTTCTTCCAACCCTTCAACTCCCGTGGGGTCTCCGCCATCTCTCTCCGGTACGATATGACGCCATATTTCCTGAGATAGCTACCTGTAAAGATGTCCGCCATCATCGAATCTATGGACTGAGTGTCATTACTGCTCCGTAGACTATATACATGTGCAGTTTCTAGTGGACCCAGTCCGTCCAGATGTGCCCCCTCCATCTGCCGCCCCCCAACATGTCCGCCATGTTCGCATGTGGCCGCGCTTCATAGGAGATCAGTAACTACAATACACTGAAATATTGCAGTGTACAAAAGATCACAGTTTCAAGTTCCCTGGGGAAAAAAATTTTTTTTTAAATATTAAAAATAAAGTATATTTTTACAGACCTTTAAAAAAATGTGAACGTTTTACCGCCCTATTTTTTTCCAGAATGTAAATAAAACCTAAAAAAAATCTATTTTGTATCGCCACGTGCAAAACTGTCCGAACTATTACAATATTATATATAATGAACCCCTGAAAAAAAAAGTAGAAATAGCAAAATTGCTGTTTTTTTGGCCCCTAATACATCCCTAAAAAAATGAAGAGATCAGAAAGAAGTATGACCCCAAAATGGTAGATGGCGAACCGACGCCACGGCGTGAAAGCAGCATTAGCCGCCTGGAAGTGTGACTGAGGCACCGGTGAAACGATCGGACACTTTCGAAAGCACATATGCTGCGCTGAACATTGCGCGCAGGCAGAAATCTGGAACATATGTATTATTGAAACACTTCCGCTAGGTGTTACGTCTGCGTTTACTATTGTTACATTACTGGAGCAGACTTTAGTGTAACCAGCACAGATGGCAAATTGGGTTCCCATGACCTACTGCTTCATCAGCATGATAGGAATCGGGGAGATGTCAGGTTCCCATCCCGTTACAATTCCTCGTCTCTTGCTAATTTTCATTCCGTCCATGTCCATCCAACGTGTCAATCTGTCTTTGATAATTACCGATATCACATTCGATTTTTATGATAAAAGTAAAAAAGTGACACTAAAATTCCTTCAATCTGAAAATCTGATAATCCTTCACCAAGCCAAGTTTTGCTACATTGATATTTTTTTTAATTTTTTAATTCATGTTTATGTTTTATTTTGAACTGATAATTATTCATGTTTATGTTTTATTGAAAAAAAAAAATTCATGTTGATATTTTTGGTGAAATTAGTTTTCCATTCGAAAAATATTTATATTTTATTTAAGGTCCTTTTGGAAGAAATGATATCGATTAATTTATTTTATGATATTTTTTCTTTTAGACAAAGTTGGAATGGTTTGCTATTGTAGGTCTTTCCAAGTAAAAAAATTCACCGTGAGATTTTATTTTGGACTAATTTTCAAAAAGTGCACATTGATTTCCTTATTTTAGGTCACTTTGTGAAAAAATTCACATTGATATTTTATTTTGGACTACTTTTAAAAAAGTTCATATTGATTATTCTATTTTTGACTGTTCAAAAAGTTTCATAAACTTTCCACATCTAGAATCTGATCAGACTAAACACACCGCTTATGTTCCGCCAATTCTTCGTCGTGCTCCGCCCTCCTGAGTAATTTGCCTCACCTCCAACATTATTCATTGCGGCTCAAAAAACTTGCAAAATCGATTTACTACTCAGAGGGTTAATACCTTTAAGTAGGAGAAGTAATCATCTTTAGTCCATAAGTGCCGGACCGGCCTAGGGGAATTATTACATTACAAGCCCTGGTCTTAAAAGACCCCCTTTTCATATTTACATGCAGAGAATGATAGCTATTTTAAGATTTAAGGGCCGACCACAGAAATGTGTCTGCTCATGGGAAAATTTCCTTCCTTGGATCAGACAGGAGCCTTTTTTTGGGTTCCTGGAAATAATTATGGGCATTAAGGACTGAAAGGGTTTTTCTGAGACCAGAAGAAAATGTGTCAATATTACAAGAATCCTATGTAAGATAGCGCTCACTGAATGTGTTGGGGGACACTCACTTGGAAATGGGATTTAGGCACACAGGAACGGTTTCTCACTTAAACAGACCATCAGGTTTATTTAGACACAGCATAAACTGGATAGAGTACAGTCCTTTTCGTTACATCCACGAAACATAATATGACACCAGTCTGTTCATGTAGCAGATACTCTTCTCTGCCATTCTTACAACCCCCTTATCCGAGGTTACCTTCCCGGAGCTTCACTGCACACACTGACTTCTTGTCAGTCGTGGCTGCCAGGGAAGCTGCCCTACTGGGATCACTGTCCCGGATGATGACTTGCTCAACAGGTCAAATCTGACAGTTCCAGACCCTCAGAAGGGCGGTAGCCTCCCCACAGTTATCCTTCACAAACTGTGCAGGTACATGGCCTCAAAATATGCTATTCAGGAAACTTGTCCTCTTGCAGGACCTTCTAACACAGAGACCATGTGACCAAACCATAGCCTCATTATAATGTATGAGATACACCCATTGATGGGAGGTGTGTGGTTAGCCAGACCCACCCAGCTCTCCGACCAACCCTGCAAGCCCAGCCCCTTATACACTAAGCAAGGTTCGTGGAACTACATGTCCCAGGGAAACATTCCAGGCTTACAGCGCAGAGGACCTCCTCCTCTGCGACACAACAATGCCGATCATTGTCTCACACCTATTATAACTGAACCTTTATCTCTCCCGCTGTTCCAGCTCTGCTTCTCCGGTGCTCCATTATACATCAGGAATGTGTTTAGACAGTCTGTCTTCGACCAAACTTTTTATGAATATGGAATCACCCTTTTTAAGAAGAAAATGTAATATCCTACAAGCATGCTGGCTAACATTTTTTGCCAAATTCTTCCGGAAGGAAATGAAGCAGAGAAAATGTTTTACCCATACATTGCCCTTTTGAGCTCCTTCACATCTTTTCCACACCCTATGTACCCGTCTCATGCACCCGCTGCATGGAAAAAGCTATCCGGAACTTTCACTGCTTTCCTTGAGATTACGGAACATTTTGGAAGGTACACGGAAGATTGGTGAACTTTTTTTTTTTCTTTCCCAGGAAAATCACATTCCGAAAGAGTTGAAAAGCAAAAAAACCTAAAAAATACTAAGAAATTCCTACAAAAATAGCCCAATGGTGCCGTCAGGTTGATAAATGCATCCGGTTTTTTTTTCTGGAACTTTAGGACAGATTGTATACTCTGAAACAGAGACTTGGAAAGCTGAAATCCCTCGCCGCGGTCGTTTTTTTGGGGAGGGATATTGAGTTGTTTTCTTGCTTTGGAGTCCCTCTTAGGTATTACCTACCGAGTCAATGAAATCCTTTGATAGGAAGCAGCCTGAAGGAACATGCTGGACCGCATCTCTGCTTTGCTACAAAAAAAAATACTTTTTTTTTTCCCTTAAGCATGTTTTTGGAAAGTCTCCATATGTCTGGTCTGCGCGAAAGAAAAAAATTTGCATATATACTAAACAACTGCAGAAGTTTTAACTAAGAGGATGCTTATGTGACTGTGTAGATAATTACTCTTCTTTTTTTTCCTCTCGTTTCTTTTAATTAGCAAGCACAGCTGTTTGGTCAAGAAATGGCGGACAGACTTCCTCCTCTCCTAACTACGAAGGCCCCTTACACTCTCTAGTAAGCCTCTGGTTTTTTTTTTATTTAAAGTGATATCATATTGTTTTTGGGTTTATGAGTGGTCATGTGGCGGATAAATGAAGGGTGCAATGGGAATATTTGGAGCTCAAAATGTTCCCAATTGCCAAAATTTTCAGCAATTTGATGGACTGTGACTATTAAGGTGCCATATTGCATCCTATCGTATGTATCTTCCCGTTATGTGTAGCACAGGTTATTCTAGCCATATACAGTAGGTTTCCTACCAATTGGAAATGATTCATGGAAATGTACAGAAGATGTTGCATGTGGGACAGACAACAAAATTTGTGGAAATGATAAAACCTCCTGAGATGCCAACAAACCATGCTGAACAATGGTGGGACCTGTTCATTCCTGGCATCAGCCAAACTATTGGACCAACCTGATTGACATGACATGAAGGACTTGGGACAATAGACAAATTTAATTTTTTTTTTTTTCCAAAATTGGGTCAAAAACTTGTCTACGGAAGTGGACAATACAGCTGAGTTTGATTTGTTACATATCGCATGTCCTGAGTAGTTTGGTTATAATTAGGTTGGATCTATACTAATTACTGTTATAAGACAATTAGGAAGAAAAGTTAGCTGCTTCCTCTTTCGCTGACTTAATCATGAAATTTGGTGAGCGGAAGCGGAATAGGAAGACCAAAAAAACTTGGAAGAATCGATGAAGGGAGACAGAACCAATGGATGACTTGTTGGCACATAAACTTATACTAATTTCTTTTGTAAATGAAATAGGAGAAGTTGGCTACTTCCTCTGTCATTCATGTCTCCGCTACTTTCTATATCTATAAAATATTTAATGACTCCCCGACTCTAGTGCTCTTCATGGCTATAGGGGAATGCTGAGACAGCACTTGCACCCCGTCTCTGACAGTGACTGAAGCCAAATGGTCGCAACTAGCGGACAGCATCAGTATTTTCAGGGAGCACAAACCAATAGAGATAAATGACGGAGTGGAATCAAAATTATAAAGATAAAAAATATATTTTATTATAATGAATTAAAACAACATGTCACATAACAATATATTCAAATAGGATACCAAATACAAATATTGGGACATAGAGACACAATGGAGCTAGCACATGGTATAGATTGCAAAGGTAAAGGTATGAGGTTACTTATAATCAATAATACCATTTATAATAGCTATCAAAACCACATAGATATCTGGCCAAGTTCCTACTACCTAATCCGTATGATAAGGGACAAAGATGACAATGTCCTAAAAATGGTGCAAACAATTTATACATACCGTGTCACTTATAAATATATGTCTATATATATATATATATATATATATATATATATATATAAAAATGCTAAGCACCATGAAAGTACAATATAAAGATATAAATCAATCCCTAATCATCATCATCAAAAGGCTGCAACAAATACAAATCAAACATTACCTGCAGTCATGAGGAATGGGGGGATAAACACCTGCTGTAACACACCTCGACGCGCGTTTCACCATTTCTGCAGTTTTGTCAGGGACTTGTTTCTCAGGTTGGACGACACTCCGAAGGAATGAGTTTGTATATCTATGTCTTGACTGCCTTACCATGTTTTATGAGTAGGTCAAACAGGAGGAGAAGTTAGCTACTTCCTCTTTCACTGTGATCATTACTAAATACCATTAGTTATTATCAGAACTCACAATGAGCTGGCTAAGAACACAAAGACAGAGCTACTTGATGACTGGGTGACACAGAAAGTATCCCCATGAAAGCTAATATAGCAGACCAAGCTGTCAAATAGCCACCCTTTCTATGGCTGATGACACCTTTTTTTTATCTAGTTATAGGGGGTGCGGAGATAAAGTTACACACAAGCTCTGGTGCTTTACAGGGGTCAAACAAAATGGTCCCGGGTGACAGGCAGTTCTGAATTGTCACAGACTCTTATCTCAGGATGGGCAGTGTAGGATAAGACTGTAGCAGTATTGATTTGCATTGTAAGTCAGACAGGAGAAGAAGTTAGCTACTTCCTTTTTCACTGACCTGACAAATGGATATCACTAGCGTTCATGAGGTAGGAAGGAAAGGTGTGCCTTAATGAATCTGAGTACCAGGGATATGTAAGAGATAGGACAGATCTTTGGGATAACATGGTAACAGAGTAAGTGACCCAATTATAACTAATATGGCCGACCATTACAAACTACTTCCTGTATCTACACACTAGCTAAATGCTTGTATCTCTCCCTGCTATATACAGCGTCTTCCATAATTACCTTTTTTTACACCAATATTTTTTTTTTTTGTTCCCACAGCAAAGTCGAATTGAAGACAGATTGGAAAGATTAGATGATGCAATTCATGTATTAAGGAACCATGCAGTGGGGCCTTCAACAACCATGCCAGGAAGCCACGGCGAGATGCATGGATTAATCGGACCATCTCACAATGGAGCTATGGGCGGCCTGGGGTCAGGATATGGAACTGGCCTTTTATCAGCAAACAGACATTCCCTAATGGTAAGCCTGTGAAGCCATTTAATCTGAACATGCGATCACTCACCTTCTCCAAGGGTTAACTGGTACATTATGAGGCTGCGGACGATCGTTATGGAAAATGACTCAGGCGACTCTATAGCTATCGTCTTGTGATATCATTTCAGCTGCACCCTATGTTTGTTTCTGGGCCAGTGCTGCTTCTCCTTCTACCCTACCTCGCACTTATCTTGCTGATTCTAATTTATGGCTGCTTTCTCACACATTTCCACATGTCCTATTCATCCCTGTTGTACGCTTTGGGGTCAGAATGGGTACTGGCTCAGTACCTGTAAAATAAGAAACGAGCTCCTGCTTCAATAGATGGGATTAGAGATACTCCGATCCTGGCTGTTTAACCCCCTTGGATGCTTTGATCTTAGTGATTGCAGAATGTAAATAGTTAAACACAGGGATGTTCCCAATTGCCTCCGCTAAATGGGGAACCATTCGGAATAAAACTCTTTGCTAAGATTGGAACTGGGTACACTGTTATGGTAAAAAGGTGCCCATCTCATTAGTCATATAGATAATGGGGATCACTTCTAACCTGCCCCCCAGCAGGACCTAATAGCTGTACCAAGATGAAATACCTGGGGACTATAGTTAGTCCCTCAGCTACCATAGCGAACTATCAGCATCCTGTTGTGTTGATGGGGGGGAGCTGGTTTGTACAAAGGGAGAACACTTTGGGCTTGTTCACATGTTGCATTTTTACCTCGTTTTTATTCCCACCATCAAAGTGAATGAGATATTTGAAAACTTAGGCCTACGCTGCTTCTTTTTTTGTGTTGCAGATCAGAAGCAAGCAGTTTCATATGTGCAGCACGTCAATCGTTTCAGCAATTTTGCAGCGTTTTCAGCTATGCACATGAATGGGGAAAAGTGTAATGAAAATCTGTATATTTTACACATTGTGTTTCCTGCTACGAGACACATACTTGGCACAAAAAATGTCTGCCTCATCTACTTATTGTGTGCACATACAATTTCACTGTTTAACCACTTAAATGCTGCAATCACTATGACCAAAGCATCTTAAGGGGTGACCGAAGTATGTACAACTGCTGGATAGAACTCTTTCCCAAATTCAGAGGCAAAATAAGGAGTTAATATGGGACAATCCCTGTAGGACTAATGATGACATGGAGCAGCGTTTAAGGAATTGTTTGGTCATTTAAAAATAGAATCATAGAATTATAGAATCGTAGAGTTAGAAGGGACCTCCTGGGCCATCTGGTCCAACCCCCTGCTCAAAGCAGGATTCGCTAAATCATCCCAGTCAGATGTCTGTCCAGCCTCTGTTTGAAGACTTCCATTGAAGGAGAACTCACCACTTCTCGTGGCAGCCTGTTCCACTCATTGATCACTCTAACTGTCAAAAAGTTTTTTCTAATATCTAATCTGTGTCTCCTCCCATTCAGTTTCATCCCATTGCTTCTAGTCTTTCCTTGTGCAAATGAGAATAAAGTTGATCCTTCTACAATGTGACAGCCCTTGAGATATTTGTAGACAGCTATTAAGTCTCCTCTCAGTCTTCTCTTTTGCAAACTAAACATTCCCAAATCCTGCAACCTTTCCTCATAAGACAGGGTTTGCAGACCGGTCACCATTCTGGTCGCTCTTTTCTGAACTTGCTCCAGTTTGTTGATGTCTTTTTTAAAATGTGGTGCCCAAAACTGGACACAGTATTTCAGATGAGGTGTGACCAAAGAGGAGTAGAGGGAAATAATTACTTCACGTGATCTAGACTGTATGCTTCTGTTAATACATCCTAGAATTGCATTTGCCTTTTTTGCTGCTGCATCACACTGTTGACTCATATTCAGTCTGTGATCTATTAGTATACCCAAGTCTTTTTCACATGTGCTGTCACTTAGCCCTATTCCTCCCATTCTGTATATGCTTTTTTCATTTTTATTGCCCAGATGTAGTATGCATTTCTCCCTGTTAAAAACCATTCTGTTAGTTGCTGCCCACTTCTCCAGTTTATTTAAATCTTTTTGAATCTCTCTCTTCTCTAGTATTAGCTATCCCTCCTAGCTTTGTGTCATCAGCAAATTTAATCAGTTTACCCTCAATTCCTTCATCTAAATCGTTTATAAAGATGTTGAACAATACAGGGCCCAGGACAGAGCCTTGTGGTACCCCACTTGAGACATTCTTCCAACTGGATGTGCAGCCATTTATGACCACTCTTTGGGTCCGATCACTAAGCCAGTTATGAATCCACCTAACAGTTGCCTTGTCCATTCCATACTTAGGCTGGTTTCACATTTGCGTTTTTTTTCGCGGTAATTTAGCGCTAAATAGCGCATGCGTTTTTTTTCCCTATACTTTGCATGGGATGCGCTTATGTGCGCATACACATGCGTTTGTACGCGTTTTACCGCACATGCGTATTTTTGCGGTATGCGCTCGGGCGCACAAAATGCAACTTGTTGCATTTTTTGTGCGTCCGATTTGCCTCAAAAAAACGCATGCGCGCAATGCGTTTTTTTACAGCAAGACACCCAATATAAGTCTATGGGTGCGCATATGTGCGCATTGGCATGCTTATGTATGCGTTTTTTTGCACATGCGTTTTTTTTTTGTTAACCATGGAATTTAGGGGTTTGGGTTAGAGTTAGGGTTAGTTAAGGGGGTTTAGGGTTAGGGTTAGGGTCAGGGTTAGGGTTAGGGTCAGGGTTAGGGTTAAGTATGGTTTGGTTAAGGGTTAGGGTCAGGGTTAGGGTTAGGGTTAGGGTCAGGGTTAGGGTTAGGGTTAAGTATGGTTTGGTTAAGGGTTAGGGTCAGGGTTAGGGTCAGGGTTAGGGTTAAGTATGGTTTGGTTAAGGGTTAGGGTCAGGGTTAGGGTCAGGGTTTGGGTTAGGGTCAGGGTTAGGGTTAAGTATGGTTTGGTTAAGGGTTAGGGTCAGGGTTAGGGTTAGGGTTAGGGTTAGGGTCAGGGTTAGGGTTAGGGTTAGGGTCAGGGTTAGGGTTAGGGTCAGGGTTAGGGTTAGGGTCAGGGTTAGGGTTAAGGTTAGTTAGGGTTTGGGTTAGGGTTAAGTATGGTTTGGTTAAGGGTTAGGGTCAGGGTTAGGGTTAAGTATGGTTTGGTTAAGGGTTAGGGTCAGGGTTAGGGTTAGGGTTAAGTATGGTTTGGTTAGGGTTAGGGTTAGGGTCAGGGTTAGGGTTAAGGTCAGTTAGGGTTTGGGTTAGGGTTAAGTATGGTTCGGTTAAGGGTTAGGGTCAGGGTTAGGGTTAAGTATGGTTTGGTTAAGGGTTAGGGTCAGGGTTAGGGTTAGGGTTAAGTATGGTTTGGTTAGGGTTAGGGTTAGGGTCAGGGTTAGGGTTAAGGTCAGTTAGGGTTTGGGTTAGGGTTAAGTATGGTTCGGTTAAGGGTTAGGGTCAGGGTTAGGGTTAAGTATGGTTTGGTTAAGGGTTAGGGTCAGGGTTAGGGTTAGGGTTAAGGTTAGTTAGGGTTTGGGTTAGGGTTAAGTATGGTTTGGTTAAGGGTTAGGGTCAGGGTTAGGGTTAAGTATGGTTTGGTTAAGGGTTAGGGTTAGGGTCAGGGTTAGGGTCAGGGTTAGGGTTAGTAAAGTCATGGTTTGGGTTAGTGTGAGGGGCCACCTAATGTTGGAAAAAAACGCAAATGCGGTAAAAACGCACTAAAAACGCATACAAACGCATAAAAATGCTGCGTTTTTTTCATGCATGCTCATAAAAATGCTTGAAAAAAACGCAGCAGTTGTATGCTTTTGTATGCATTTTTCAATGCGTTTTTTTGCGGGAAAAACGCGCTGCAAAAAAAAGCAAGTGTGAAACAGGCCTTAGTCATTTTTTCAATAAGGATTGTATGAGAGACTTTGTCAAATGCTTTGCTGAAGTCAAGATATACTATATCTACAGCATTTCCTTGATCCACTCAGTCAGTGATACCGTCATAGAAGGAAATTAAGTTAGTCTGACATGACTTATTAGTTACAAACCCATGCTGACTCTGTTTAATCACTTCATTCTTATCCAGGTATTGACATACATGTTGTTCAATAATTTGTTCAAAGATCTGGTATAGAAGTCAGACTCACTGGCCTATAGTTGCCTGGGTCCACCTTCTTCCCCTTTTTGAAGATAGGAACAACATTTGCTCTTCTCCAGTCTTCTGGCACTTCTCCTGTTCTCCAAGAATTTTCAAAGATTATGGAGAGGGGTTCAAAAATTTCTTCTGTTATCTCCTCCAGTACTCTGGGGTGTAATTTATATGGACCTTAAATCTTAAAGGGCTTAGCTATACAACTTTTGTTATGAAAATATACTACCATTCGTGTATACAGCTCCAATGTAGAGCAATGTGTCCCCATATACAGTGGCGTGTAAAAGTTTGGGCACCCATGGTCAAAATTACGGTTATTGTGAACAGTTAAGCAAGATGAAGATGAAATTACGGTATCTCTAAAAAGGCTAAAGTTAGTGATGACTCATTTCCTTTGCATTTTAGCCAAATAAAATAAAAAATATTGTCATTTTTACATTTTAAAAATTATAAAAAGGAAAATGGGCCGATGCAAAAGTTTGGGCATATTTGTGGGCTCAGATAACTTTGACCAAGTTTCAGACCTTAATTAGTCTGTTAGGGTTGTTCACTATCATCTTTTAATGTAAATTTCCCAGCTTTATAAAAACCCAGCCTCCTCTAACCTTATGCCAAAAACAGCAGCCATGGGTTCTTCTAAGCAGCTGCCTAGAACTCTGAAAATGAAAAATGGTGGAGGCCCACAAAGCAGTAGAAGTCTATAAGAAAATATCAACGTGTTTTCAAGTTGCCCTTTCCTCAGTTCGAAATGTAATTAAGAAATGTCAGTCAACAGGAACTGTGGAGATGAAGATAAGGTCTGGAAGACAAAGAAAAATTTCAGTGAGAGCTGCTCGTCGGATTTCAAGAAGCACAAATCAGAACCCCCGCTTGACTGCAAAAGACCGTCAGATAGAATTAGCAGATTCTGGAGTTGTGGTACATTGCTCTACTGTTTAGAGACACCTGCAGAAATATAGCTTTCATGGAAGAGTCATCAGAAGAAAACCTCTCCTGCGTCCTCACCATAAAAGTCAGCCTTAGTTATACATATTGCCTAAAAAAACAAAGGAAAAAAACAAAGGAAATATGTCATCTTTACCTTTATCCCTTCTAGAGATCATTTCATCTTCATCTTGCTTAACTGTTCACAGTAACAGTGATTTTGACCAGGGGGTCCCCAAACTTTTGCATGCCACTGTATACAGATTAAAAGTCTGATCCTAGAGGGGAAGAGATTAACATGTGACTGGGAGATCAGTAAAAAACGGTAAAGGATCACATCCCCTTCAATGATTCTGCTTTAGTTGATCGCTACTTTCAAGATCTCTGCTGGCTCTCAGTGAAGGGAAACCATCACTTATTACGTCTTTCTGGTTTACGTGGCTCAATCTGAAGTCTGTTTCACTAAGGAATCAAATCTTTTACAAATCGGACTGGTCATAGGTAAACCCGACATTGACTTTTCTACAAACACTACGTGGCACATTGGTAGCAGCTGGGAATGACTAGTAGTGAACAATCTCAGTTCTGCTACATCTGTAGCTCACTTCTCTCCGTACCCATCACACTTTAAAAAAAAAAAAAAAAAGTCAATGAGTTCATGAGAAAATTTAAAAAAAAAAAGGAAATGTAAGAACAAAGGGATTTTTTGGAGGCGCAGTCAGTTTTAAGGTTAGCCTTTGACCGGTTGATAAGTTCCACACTACACACTCCGGAGTGAAGAAAAGAAAATCGTGGAGGTGGGGGGGGGGTAGGCATCATGAAGGTTCCGGTAATTTCTTCCACATTGCTGTCTCCTGTACTTGAAACGCTCTATAACTTTGTAAACAGCTGCAGAAAAAAAAAGCAGAATTAGGAGGCGCAGGCGGAAGAATGAGGCCTCACTACACGCCCTGCACAAGTGCATCCGATCCAGGGAAAGCTGGGTGCACCTCCTCTTTCTCCAGATTGGCATCCCCCCCTCCTTGCTGTACGGCTGAAAAAAGTGGTCTCCGACTTCTTGCCAAACTACAATTCCCAGCATGTCCTGACAATAGCAGGGTCTTAGGGCATGCTGAGAGTTGTAGTATTGCAACCACTGGACATAAGCTCTATGCACAACTTTCTTGGAAACATGAAGAGTTTACGATATCTGAGAATTTTTTTTTTTTGGTGGGGGGGGATTTTTGGGCCCGATGCCCATTTAACCCTTTAGCTCTGGTTTCCGTCCTTTATTCCTCCGCTCGATACATTCCGCTTTGCTGACAATAGAATGTGACTCACCGTATAAATAAATGGAATGGTGCGGTATTTAGCGCATTACTAACCCGCGGGGGGTAGAAGAATCATTGTACTGTCACACAAATACACAGCACATCAGTCACATTACACAAACACATCACTCATCCCCCCCTTACCGCACACTGCCGGCCGTCTGCCCCCATCATTGCCTCATCCCCACACATGCACACACAGAGGTAGCAGAGCCGGAGAGGCACGAGAGAACGCTGGAGTATAATCTATCTATTATCTATCTATAATTTATCTATTTATCTATCTATTAACTATCTATTATCTATCTATCATCTATCTATTATCTATCTATCCATCTATTATCTATCTATTATCTATCTATTATCTATCTATTATTTATCTATCATCTATCTATTTATTATCTATATATCTTCTATCTATTATATATCTATCTATTATCTATCTATAATTTATCTATTATCTATCTATCTATTATCTATCTATCTATTATCTATCTATCTATTATCTATCTATTATCTATCTACCTATTATCTATCTATCATCTATCCATCATCTATCTACAGTATCTATTATCTATCATCTATCTGTCTATTATCTATCTATAATTTATCTATTATCTATCTATCTATTATCTATCTATCTATTATCTAGCTATCTATTATCTATCCATTATCTATCTACCTATTATCTATCTACCTATTATCTATCTATTATCTATCTATCATCTATCTATCATCTATCTATCTATTACACTGGTCAACAGCATTTTTGGTGCCAAAGATATTTCATCGAATTTAGGGTATTTTTGGGGTGCTGATTCTGAATATGCTATCAGTTTTGCCAGATTGGCTCAAGTTTTTGAGATTTTTGGTATCTTATTTATAGCACTTGTTGGTAAATGCGACGCATCATCTCATTAATTTCTTTGGATTAGTACTTGAACTGAGCAGTTCTCAATATAGTTTTGTGTTAATTAGTGTTCTAAAAGTTTGTTCATAGCTTGATTTTTGCACTAACTTTATGTTGTTGTCTGTTTTCCAGTGAAAAGCATGAACTCATCATGAAGAAGTTGTCTTAACGATCCAGACTCATTCTGTTACATTTGTGGTGAATACACACTGCCAAAACATAGAAGAAACATAACAGACTTCGTAAAAAAAGTGTATTTTGCCTATTTTGGGGTTATGCTTGGGGACCAAGACAAGTTTTGGGCACCACACATAGTGTGCAAAGCATGTATCGAATTATTACGAAAATGGAGCAAAGGACAAAGAAAAAGCTTCAAATTTGGTGTTCCAATGGTGTGGAGAGAGCCAAAAAATCATCATGATGACTGTTATTTATGGTAAACACAGGTACAGGCACATCTTCACAATGAGGGACAGGCCTTCTTGCAGATTCCATGTTACTCCCATTTTCGTTTCTTATGCTTATTGAATCCTTGCACTTGCACTGCACAGAAATAACAGTCATCATGATGATTTTTTGGCTCTCTCCACACCATTGGAACACCAAATTTGAAGCTTTTTCTTTGTCCTTTGCTCCATTTTCGTAATAATTCGATACATGCTTTGCACACTATGTGTGGTGCCCAAAACTTGTCTTGGTCCCCAAGCATAACCCCAAAATAGGCAAAATACACTTTTTTTACGAAGTGTGTTATGTTTCTTCTATGTTTTGGCAGTGTATATTCACCACAAATGTAACAGAATGAGTCTGGATCGTTAAGACAACTTCTTCATGATGAGTTCATGCTTTTCACTGGAAAACAGACAACAACATAAAGTTAGTGCAAAAATCAAGCTATGAACAAACTTTTAGAACACTAATTAACACAAAACTATATTGAGAACTGCTCAGTTCAAGTACTAATCCAAAGAAATTAATGAGATGATGCGTCGCATTTACCAACAAGTGCTATAAATAAGATACCAAAAATCTCAAAAACTTGAGCCAATCTGGCAAAACTGATGACATATTCAGAATCAGCACCCCAAAAATACCCCAAATTCATTAAAATATTTTGGACACCAGAAAAAAATTTTTTTTTCGTTGACCTGTGTTATCTATCATCTATCTATCTATTATCTATAATTTATCTATTATCTATCTATTATCTATCTATTATCTACCTATTATCTATCTATTATCTATCTATCATCTATCTATCATCTATCTATCATCTATCTATCTTCTATTATCTATCTATCATCTATCTATTATCTATCTATCATCTATCTATTATCTGTCTATTATCTATCTATCTATTATCTATCATCTATCTATCTATTATCTATCTATCATCTATCTATCTATCATCAATCTATCTATTTATCTATCATCTATCTTCTATCTATCTATCATCTATCTATTATCTGTCTATTATCTATCATCTATTATCTATTATCTATCTATCTATCTATCTATCATCTATCTATTATCTATCTATCATCTATCTATCTATTATCTATCTATTATCTATCTATCTACAAAAGAATACCACAGCATGTTGCAAATGTCCTACAAATCTGCTCAAATTGCCCGGTCCAGCTACTACATCAGTAGTCTGTGGGCTTCTAGTGTGGGAAACCATAAGTACACACAGGCTGTGTTGAGCCCCATTCATCAGAGTCCCTGCTCGCTGTCTGGGTTCTCTGGTGTCGGCGCTGGGAGTGGGCAGTCGGAGGTATGCGATTTGCATGCAAGTGGTCACATGCCGACTAGACATACATGGCCTCACTCTATACAAGTGAATTGAGAGAGGCCGGACACGTCTAGTCAGAATATGGCAGGTAGTGTGTAAATCGGATATTTGACTGCCCACTCTCGGCACCGTGTAATCCGTGCCATTTTGAGGATTCACAAGTCTGCAGTCACACACAGTGACTGTAGACTTAAGCCCCAAGCCTGGACCATCCCTATAAGCTATTTCCAGACCACCATTCCAAAGCAGTGATCTCTCCTGGAAAAAAAATAAAAACAACCCTATGAATTATTTTTCATGATTGGATCTTAACTACGGTAGTAGGTGACAGTAAAGAAAAATCAATTAACTTTTCTAACCCTGATAGAACAACTACATTTATTAGTCCAAATACCACAAGGGAAGCAAAAGAAGAAACATTTAAGGCTCCTACTGCTTTCATCATAGATTTATACAAAGTGTTTGCTGATCTAAATAATGGGATATGAGTGGAAATACTCTTTTTGGATAACCCCACATGTAAATGAAGATTTTCTAAAAATGTACTGATCTCTGGTGATCAGATGTGATCATATGGGGAAGCTGCACATTTATTCTGCAGTGGCCACTACAGGAGAAGTGTGGTATTACATGTTGCTCATGTAAATGAGCCCTAAAGAGCAGCAAGAGATGCTTTTTGCTCGGTCCGGTGAAGCTTACAAAACGACGACAACCTCCCTCAGTAATTTGTATGATGGCGCTATAGGAAATATATACGGTATATATAATTTATATGCTTTACAAATTACGTCCTTTTAGAAAAATGCATTCTGTCGCGGAGGTCTGTTCCACACTCTCAGCACCATCCCCTGCATTATATAACATCTTCTTTAGGTCTTGACTTTTTTTCTTTCTTTTTTTTCAAAGCCTGTTTGCTTTTAGTGGCTTCTTGCCGGGAACTTTTCCCACGTATAATGCTCAGCTCCCGTCCAAGTCCAATGAAGTCATGGAATATCCTGTGGAACGTAGTGTCATAGCTAATGAAGCAATTTACCAGAGCTGTGTGCTATAAAAAAAAAAGCAAATTCAGTATTTTTTTTTTTTTTTTATAAAAAGACATAAAGCTAAAGAAGTCCCGTCGATTTAAGCATAATTTAATTTCATTAAGTACATCCATCCTTCTGGCTTTGGAAATTAGCAATTTCCTAAGATGATTCATTTCAGGACTAAATTGAGCATTCAGCCGGCTTTCCAAGTTTTGATTTTTATTTAAAAAAAAAAAAAAATGTAATTTTTTCATTTTTTTTCCACTCACTTCCTCCTTTCATTTAATGATTCCTTTACTTTAGGGGAGTGAAAAAAAAAAGTGACTTGGAGCTAATGAAGAATTGTTGTCTCTGTGTGAGCGCCCCCCCTCCTCCCGGTCTACCCTGATTTTTTTTTTGTTTCCCCTGTAGCCTTGATCGGAAACAGCTGGCTTTTGTTTAAAAAGCTGTTTTGTGAAAAACTTCTAAATCTCGAGAAGCAGAGCTGAGATCATCAGTAAAGCAGGTGCTCAGGAGCAGGCTGGAATGTGTGCCGACCATTCACGGCTTAATGGGAAACTTTCACGGAGTAACGTGGACGCGGTATACGATACGACTGCATTTACGTAACTCCGCCATTTACAGATGTAGCAGAGGCAAATTGGGGGGGGGGGTTGGTCCCTTTTTTTTTTTTTTTTTTTTACAATGTTTTTTCCAATATCATAGCAAAACCTCTGCCTCATCTTATGATTTTGGGTGCAGCTTACAGAAATACTGCTGAGGACGCTCAGGCAGTGGTGTAACTAGAGTCCGATGGGCCCCGGTGCAAGATTTGGATCTGGTTCCCCTCGTCCACTGCCACATATTGGTTCTAAATCCTATAAAGACATGCAAGTTGCACCTCCTCCCCCATTATGTAGTAATGTCCCCCATCCTGAGCTCCTTACTGATACATATGTCCCTCATCCTGGGGGCCATCCTAGTATACAGTATATGTCCCCCATCCTGGTGAATTTGACCTCCACCCTGATGTATCTGTCCCATAGTGTGGCCCTATCCTGGTGTGTATATATATATATATATATATATATATACTGTATATATATACAAATATATATGTGTGTGTCCCATCCTGCTATACATGTCCCTCATCCTGGGCCCATCCTGATATATATGTCCCTAATCCTGGGCCCCATCCTGGTATGTATGCTCCCTATCTTGATATGTTTTTCCCTTCCTAGTATACAGTAGTATACAGTATATGTCCCTAATCCTGATATGTATGTTCTCCATCCTGATACATATATTCCCCATCTTGGTATATATATTTCCTATCCTGGTATATATGATCCCCATATTGGTATGTATATATCCTCCATCCTGGTATATATGTCCCATCCTGGTATATATGCCCCATCCTGGTATATATGCCCCATCCTGGTATATATGCCCCATCCTGGTATATATGTCCATTATCCTGGACCCCATCCTGGTATATATGTCCATTATCCTGAGCCCCATCCTGGTATATATGTCCATTATCCTGAGCCCCATCCTGGTATATATGTCCATTATCCTGAGCCCCATCCTGGTATATATGTCCATTATCCTGAGCCCCATCCTGGTATATATGTCCATTATCCTGAGCCCCATCCTGGTACATATGACCCTTATCCTGGACCCCATCCTATTACATATATTCCTCATCTTGGTATATATATCCCCCATCCTGGTATATATGTCCATTATCTTGAGCCCCATCCTGGTATATATGTCCATTATCCTCGGCCCCATCCTGGTACATATGACCCTTATCCTGGACCCCATCCTGATACATATATTCCTCATCTTGGTATATATATATCCCCCATCCTGGTATATATGTCCATTATCCTGAGCCCCATCCTGGTATATATGTCCATTATCCTGGTATATATGTCCATTATCTTGAGCCCCATCCTGGTATATATGTCCATTATCCTCGGCCCCATCCTGGTACATATGACACTTATCCTGGACCCCATCCTGATACATATATTCCTCATCTTGGTATATATATCCCCCATCCTGGTATATATGTCCATTATCTTGAGCCCCATCCTGCTATACATGTCCCTCATCCTGGCACCATTCTGCTACACTTGTCCCTCGTCCTGGGCCCAACCTGATATATATATGTCCCTAATCCTGGGCCCCATCCTGGTATGTATGCTCGCTATCTTGGTATATGTTTTCCCCTTCCTAGTATACAGTAGTATACAGTATATGTCCCTTTTTCTGATATGTATGTATGTCCCCCATCCTGGTATATACAGTATGTCCCTTATCCTGAGCCCCATCCTAGTATATATGTCCCCCATCTTGATATATATATTCTCCATCCTGATACATATTTCTCCCTTTCTGGTATGTATATCCCTTGTTCTGGTATATGTCCCCGATTCTGCAGTTGTTCTTTAAAGCATATAAAAAATATTGATTCTACTCACCTTCCTTCCACTCCTCCGCCGCGCAGCATCCTCTTCTGAAGCCAGCAGCTGACTTCAGCATGCAATCACCGGATCACATGACGTCACTGCCATGCTCCCCCCAATCACATGCACCCCATTGTCAGCTGCTGGCCTCTGGCCGTCAGCGTGTATTGCAGTGCACAGACTCTGCGGGTCTCTGTGCCGCCGTACACTTCAGTTTAATGTACACATGGAATTGAAGTATGTGCTGACTTCGGCGGACCCCTCACCCGCACAGGCCAGGTCATGACCTCTGTGACCGTGATCTTTATGCTCCTGGACTGAGGGCCAGTACAAGGAAAATGCAAACCCAGGCAGTGCACGCTATGGCACCTGGGGAGGCCACTCTACCCGGGTTTCATATAAAAAGCAGGCTCACAAACTTGGCCCGCTCAATAGAGCATGGGTGCCAGTTGTGTTACACAGTGGACCCCTACCTCTAGCGCTAATTGCAGCAGTTTAACATCTTGGATGCCATTGTCAATCATGACAGCGACATTTAAAGGGAACATATCACCAGGTGTTTGCTGCGTAATCGGACAGCAGCATAATGTAGGGACTGAGATCCTGATTACAGCGATGTGTCACTTAGTTTTCTGGGTGCAACAGTTGTGATAAAATCGCAGTTTTCTCTGCTGTAGCTCTAGCAGAGCTCGAACGCTGAGCTGTTTATAACCCCGCCCACACTGATTGGCTGCTTTCTCTGCATAACCCCACCCACACCACTGATTGGCTGCTTTCTCTGTATAATCCCACCTGCACCACTGATTGGCTGCTTTCTGTGTGCACTGTATATTGACAGTAAATTTCTAATCACTATTGACGGTATGGCTGGACCAGGAGGCACGAGACACCTAGTCTTGCAGTGATAATCTCCTGCTGATAAAATGCTGATTTTGTTGAAATGGGGCCTGGAAATGGGAGAAATTTTTGTTTCTGATGTCCATCAGCCGCCACGTGCTTGCTATGTTTGAACGTCTTATGAGCCTGTGGTTGGTTTCATAGTAGGTCGGTAATTGCATTGTCTTTGAACAAGTGATCGCAGGTTTAAGTCCCATAGGAAGACTAATAAAAAAATGAAAAATAGAAAATTATTTAAGAAAAAAAAAAAGTAAAAACCTCATGTCACCCCTTTTTCACCCCTTTGTATATAAAATCGAAACATTCAAAAGAAAATTAGCATATTTGTTATTGCCCTGTGCAATGCTTCCTATTAGAAGTTACTTAACAACAAGCTAATTAGAGGGTGTCTGACTGCTTAAGCCCCCGGCGATCAGTAGAACCTCATAGCAAGTGTTCTATTTTCCTACAGCACCCCAAGAGGTGAAATAAAGTATTACAAGCTTTCATTAACATGGAGGGCCAGTCTGTGTATGGGTTTATAGAACCAGACAAGCTCATAATTAGAAGGAAGGGTCAATTATCTTTCCAGAAACCGCGCCACCCGTGTCTATGTACAGTATTGCAACTCGTCCCAAACTAGACAGAACCAATGGACATAAGTTAGTGCCGTCTATTTCTAGAGAGTCTACGACCATCTGTGGTCACACGGGCATTGCTTTTCATCTCGACCAGGGTCTCGCTCGACTCATTCGCCCCCGATATGGCCACCACCAGCCATAACGTAAGATATATCATGTGTCCGAATGGGGAAAGATCCATCTCTGGATGTAATAGGAAGGAGCAGACCTCAGGGAGGAAACACAGGCTGCAAAGTAAAAGTTTGTGCATTGCTTCTTTCTTATGGAGCTGACAATTACTGGCAGCTTCTAACCAAGTGGGAATGGACGGGGAGAAAAATAATAATTTTTCTGCCTTGAGAGAAAATCTGCTTTGGAAGCCGGTCCTTCATATCACATCAGTAACCGCTGCTGCCAAAAAAAACTTCCTGCGCAGAAGCCTCCTGTGAGCTCCACGTGATGAAGAAATTATAGATTAGCTGAAATCACTTCCTCCGAACAAGATACTGGGCATCCATGTGTGTGTGGGGGGGGGGACCCAGACTGAGCCCAAACATAATCGGCGCTGGCCGCATGCAGCATGGCACTTACAGCGAACTGCAAGTCTCAGAATACTATCCACAGCAAGTTAAAGTGGAATTATCAACAGATTTTCGCAATATAAGCCGCATATGCAATTAAATAAATCTAAGACCTGATGAGCCTGGTGTACTTACTTTGAAAATCTGTATTAAAATGGCTGTATAATCATGATTTTGAGATGATAAAAGTATTATCCAATGCAGCTTAAATAGATCTGTGACCAGATTTCACAATATAAACCGCATATTCTATAAAAAAATAAATCTCAGAGCTGAGGATACTGGTGTGCTTACTTTGGAAATCCCTAGGTGAAAGGCTTTACAATGCTTGTTTTTGAAAGCTGGAGTCCAGCTATGTCGGACTCATAAAATGTTGATCTTAATGCCATGATTTTAAAGCCATTCTAGCGTGGATTTTCAAAGTAAATAAACCAGTGTCATCAGGTCTAATAAGTATATTTAATAATATACAGTGGTGTGAAAACATGTATGGCCCCTTCCTGATTCCTTAATCTTTTGCATGTTTGTCACACTTAAATGTTTCAGATCAAACATATTAGACAAAGATAACACAAGTAAACACAAAATGCAGTTTTTAAATGACGTTCTTTATTTTTAGGGGAAAAAGAAATCCAAACCTACAGAGCCCTGTGTGGAAAAATGATTGCCCCCCCCTTTTGAAACAAAAATTAACTGTGGTTTATCACATCTTTGGGAAACTGAGTTCAAATTCCCTAGCCACATGCTGGCCTGATTACTGCCACACCTGTTCTCAATCAAGAAATCACTTAAATAGGACCTGCCTGACAAAGTGAAGTTTTCACGATGTGACACGACCCAACGGGGGGGTCGGTCAGCGAACAGCGCAACACACACAACGGGATGGAAATGGGGAGAGGAAGGCCCTACTGATAGGGAAATTGGGGATGATCACCACCTGAGCTCAAACCTGAGCGTGTCCCTGCACTCCCTTAATGCCCTAAGTGGGTCCCCCTCCACCACTGTCAGGAAGCTCGTCCCTCGCTGTCACCTAGCACTGCCCTGGCTAGTGCACTTACCTGCATGGGGCACTAGCCTCACCACTGCAGATAGTACCACACAGGGACAGTGACAAACACAAAAGGGGCGAGGAAAAAATACCAAACTTAGCTTCCAGATTCCATGGTAAAGCTCCACACAGCAGTGACTCAGAAGCTGGACTCCAAACACCAGACACCAGAGAGCTGCCACTGCAAGGCTGGTCTCCATAGAGAACTCTAACACCAACAGCCAGCTGATGCATCAGGTGACCATGTAAAGGATGGTGGGAGTGGTCACCACCCACATCAGCTGACCCAGAAACACTGCAGTTACAGCAGATGGCCAGCAGGGGAAAACTGTCATTAACCCCTCGCTGGCCCTGAAAAGTAAAAAAAGCTACATTTAAATCTGCCACGAACCCAAAAATGGATCGTAACAGAAGAAGACCAGAAGATTCTCAAAAGCTAGACATCATGTCACGATCCAAAGAAATTTTGGAACAAGTGAAAAACAAAGTAATTGAGATCTATCAGTCTGGAAAAGGTTATAAAGCCATTTCTAAAGCTTTGTGACTCCAATAAACCACAGTGAAAGCCATTATCCACAAATGGCAAAAACATGGAATAGTGGTGAACCTTCCCAGAAGTAGCCGACAGACCAAAATTACCCAAGACAACTCATCCAAGAGGTCGCAAAAGACCCCACGACAACATCCAAAGAACTGTAGGCCTCACTTGTCTTAGTTATGGTCAGTGTTCATGACACCACCATAAGAAAGAGACTGAGTAAAAATGGCCTGCATGGCAGAGTTCCAAGACAAAAACCACTGCCGAGCAATAAGAACATAAAGGCTTGTCTCAGATTTGCTAGAAAACATCTTGGCGATACCCAAGACTTTTGGGAAATAGTCTGTGGACTGACGAGACAATAGTTGAAGTTTTTGGAAGGTGTATGTCCCGTTACATCTGGCATAAAAGTAACACAGCATTTCAGAAAAGGAACATCATACCAACAGTAAAATATGGTGGTGGTAGTGTGATGGTCTGGGGCTGTTTTGCTGCTTCCGGACCTGGAAGACTTGCTGTGGTAAATGGAACCATGAATTCTGCTGTCTACCAAAAAATCCTGAAGGGAGAATGTCTGGCCATCTGTCCATGACCTCAAGTTGAAGCGCACTTGGGTTATGCAGCAGGACAATAATCCAAAACACACCAGCAAGTTCACCTCTGAACAGCTTAAGAGAAACAAAATGAAGACTTTGGAGTGGCCTAGTCAAAGTCCTGACGTTAATCTGATTGAGATGCTGTGTCGTGACCTTAAAAAGGCGGTTCATGCTCGGAAACCAACAACGTGGCTCAATTACAACAATTCTGCAAAGAAGAGTGGCCAAAATTCCCCCAAAGCGTTGTAAAAGACTCATTGCCAGTTATCGCAAACGCTTGATTGCAGTTGTTGTTGCTATGGGTGGCCCAACCAGTTATTAGGTATAGGGGGCAATCACTTTTTCACGCAGGACCCTGTAGGTTTCGATTTTTTTTCCCCTTAATAATAAAGACCTTCATTTATAATCTGCATTTTGTGATTACGTCTCTTATCTTTGTCTAATATTTACATTTGTTTGGTGATCTGAAACATTTACGGTAAGTGTGACAAACATGCAAAAGAATAGGAAATTAGGGAGGGGGCAAACACTTTTTCGCACCACTATATGCAGCTTGTATTGTGGAAATCTGGTGACAGATCCTTTTTAAGAAAATGGGTAAATTCAAGCCCTTTATAGGGACATAGAAATAGTTTGTGGAGATGTTCCAGTGGTTTCCCATGGGCGGAGGACAGAATAGCTGTGCCCATTATTATAAATGACAGGTGGTCGGAAGGTCCCTAAGCAGACAGGAACATTTATTTTTGGGCAGGGTTTTTGCAAACTCTGCCCCTTTTTGGGGGGGGATTGTTTTGAAAACTTCAGGACAGTCCTAGTAAATCAAGTATGAGTGGTTCGGCCCCTGTTCCAGATTTTGCATTGGGACTACAAATACTGCGGAGCACAGACCTCTGCTTCTGGCATTCTGGGACTTGTAGTTCTACAAGGTGCTTTCCACCATGGCGTTTAACCTCTCTGCTCCTCGCTATCTATATTTTTCTTACTGTTGTCTTTAAAGACTAAACATTCCGGGAAGCGGCTTAAAGAGAATTTTTTTTTTTTTTTTTTTTTTCAGATTTAATGCCACTTTTAATGTCATTTTTTATTAAATCTCCTCTTTCCTTTTTTTTTTTTTTTTTTTTCCTGCTTTTGATCTTATTTATAGCAAAGCCACTTGACATATGGAAGCTATTATTATATAGGATGGAGATGAAAGGCTTCGCTGCATGGGGAATAATTTAGCCCAACAATACGCTCGTCTGAACCCGGCCTGTTTATTCGGCTGGAACATTGCCGTTTTTCTTATTTTTACTAGTACATTCTACAAACACATTCTTTTTATCCGGATATTTGAATAAAACGACGTGCAGTGTAATCCTGTGCAGATGTAGCAGAGCTGGTGTTGTCATTCCACAGTTTTAAGAGCTTTCTCCATTGATGGCCAGGAGGGAACAGAAAATAGGAGACATCTTCTGTGCCCCTCTATGTGAGTGGGCACCTAGCGGGAGGGTCTCAGCTCGGAAGAGGTGGGGTTAACATATTTCTGACTCCCAGGCACAAACAAGGCTGCCTGAGCCCGCTTCCAATATTATTGCATTTTTTTTATCATTATAAATTAGTTTTCTTACAGTAATTTACATACAAATATATATCAAATTTTGTGACAAATTTAGCTCAGCTACATCTACAGCTTCAGCCCTGCTGTATCTGACAAATTCAGCTCTGCTATTACACCTTAGCTTTCTCAGTGTACATTTGAGCAATTCGGCTTTAATGTTCAGTAACTGATGAAGTCAGCTCTGCTGCATCTGACTTGCCCTAGCCATTGCATATTGACCTTGTTACAAATGATTAATTCAGCATGGCACATCAAGCATAACACAGCTCTGCTGCATCTGCACCACCCTAACACTTTCCTCCATGCAATATCTAACAATTTCAGCTCTTCAACATTTTTATATGCAGATCTGCTTCCTCTGCTATAATAAATGCGATGCTTTAATGCATCTGACATATTTAGCTTTGGTAGAGAACCTCTTACAAAATCAGCTCTGCTGCATCTCTATATGAAGTGCACATATACAGTATCTCTAGTGCTTTACACTGATGCACAGTCCCAGTGACATGGAGGGGAAAGATCATATATCACATGGGGAACTTCCTGAAAGGAAATGTGTCATCAGAAAAATCACCTATTACCGTATTTTAATCAGATTTTTGTGTTCAATATTTTTTTTTCTATATCACGAGCTATATTTAAAATTAAAAATAGAAATCTTGCAATTTTCACATCGGCCACAGGGGCTTTTTTTAACTCATGTACATTGTACAGGAGGAGGAGGAGGAGGAGGTGAGCTGTGACATCACTTATTGTGAATGTGGATCCTGTGTTATCTACTGTATATAGAGGTGTTATCAGTCATTGTACAGGAGGGAGAGGTGAGCTGTGACATCACCTATTGTGAATGGTGGATCCCATATTATCTACTGTATATAGAGGTGTTATAAGTCATTGTACAGGAGGAGGAGGAGGTGAGCTGTGACATCACCTATTGTGAATGGTGGATCCTGTGATATCTACTGTATATAGAGGTGTTATCAGTCACTGTACAGGAGGAAGAGGTGAGCTGTGATATTACCTATTGTGATTGGTGGGTCCTGTATTATCTACTGTATATATAGGTGATATCAGTCATTGTACAGGAGGAGAAGGAGGTGAGCTTTGACATCACCTATTGGGAATGGTGGATCCCATGTTATCCACTGTTTATAGAGGTGTTATCAGTCATTGTACAGGAGGAGGTGAGCTGTGTCATCACGTATTGTGCATGGTGGATCCTGTGTTATCTACTGTATACAGAGATGTTATCAGTCATTGTACAGGAGGAGGTGAGCTGTGCCATAACCTATTGTGAATGGTGGATCCTGTGTTATCTACTGTATATAAAGATATAATCAATGACTGCACAGGAGGAGGAGGTGAGCTGTGATATCACCTCTTTTGAATATGGATCCTGTGTTATCTACTTATATAAAGATGTAATCAATGATTGCACAGGAGGAGGTGAGCTCTGATATCACCTATTTTGAATATGGATCCTGTGTTATCTACTGTATATAGAGGTGTTATCAGTCATTGTACAGGAGAGAGAGGTGAGCTGTGACATCTCCTATTGTGAATGGTGGATCCTGTGTTATCTACTGTATACAGAGGTGTTATCAGTCATTGTACAGGAGGAGGAGGTGAGCTGTGCCATAACCTATTGTGAATGGTGGATCCTGTGTTATCTACTGTATATAAAGATATAATCAATGACTGCACAGGAGGAGGAGGTGAGCTGTGATATCACCTCTTTTGAATATGGATCCTGTGTTATCTACTTATATAAAGATGTAATCAGTGATTGCACAGGAGGAGGTGAGCTGTGACATCACCTATTTTGAATATGGATCCTGTGTTATCTACTGTATATAGAGGTGTTTTCAGTCATTGTACAAGAGGGAGAGGTGAGCTGTGACATCTCCTATTGTGAATGGTGGATCCTGTGTTATCTACTGTATACTGTATAGAGGTGTTATCAGTCATTGTACAGGAGGAGGAGGTGAGCTGTGACATCACCTTTTGTGAATGGTGGATCCTGGTAATATACTGTATATAGAGGTGTTAAATGCTGTATATATAGGTGTTATAAGTCATTGTACAGAAGGAGGAGGTGAGCTGTGACATTGCTTATTATTATCAACTGCATGTGAATCTGTTACATGTCATTGTTGTCATGCCTCTGATGATTAGGAGCCAGAAAGGACAGAAAGTATTAGTCTGAAAAAACACCAGTGGCCAGTGAAAATATTTTATTTTATAATAGAGACTGGGATATGAATAAATACTTTAAAAAAAACAAACAAGAACCATGAAAAAGATTTAAACAATACATCATGTTCTGATCACTACACTATAAAGACTAATAGGAAGATGAAGCCGCAGGACTGGGAATAAGAGAAGCCGTTTTTGTCTCGCTGTACGGAGTGCTCATCTGCGAGCTATAGCAATATCTGTATGACCATTTCCCATGGATTGTAAGGAGGCACTTCATCTAAACATGGGAGGAAATTCGCTCCCTCCCGACTGTGCCAGGAGAGATTTTGGTAAGATAATTGGAAGTTACTTGTAGCACTCTTCATACGCCGTGTGTAACTGTTATAACATGGGGAGAATATAACTCCACATCTCGGAATCTGCATCATAGGAGGGAAATAAAGCACTGTAAGTACAACTAACATAGAAAGGATGGGGGAGCATGGCGTGGGAAACAGCAAATATGTGCTAGATGTGCTAGAGGCAGAAAGGGATGAATAAGGAGGATGTAGAGAGAAATGATAGAAAGAAAGAGCGAAAGGAAGAGGAAGAGAAAGAGAGTAAGAGAAAAAGTGAGACAGAGAAAGTGAGATAAAGAAAAGAGAGAAAGAAAGCAAGAGAAAGAATGAGAGAAAAAGAGTGAAAGAAAGAAAAAGTGTGAGTGAAAGAAAGAGAACGGAAGAAAGAGTGAGAAAAGGAAAGAAAAAAGAAGAGACAAAATTAGAGGGAGAGACATAAAAGGAAAGAAAAAAGAATGGACAAAAAAAGAGAAAAGAAATGGGAGTGCAAGAAAAAAGAAAGAGTGAAAGGAGGTAAGAATGAAAGAAAATAAGACATTTTTTATGTGAAAGGCTAGATTCACACATCTGTGTGTTACCAACTGAGAGAAGCGGAACGATTCTTTATCAATTGGCATCCTGATTGCGTCATTTTTTTTTCTCGCCCCTTTTTTTTTCTCCATTGAGCAGGCAGACTCTCTAAACTTTTTTTTTCTTATATTAACTCTTAACAATGGATCAATTAACAGCGGAGGAAACGTGGATGGAACGGTGAAGTACAAAGTGCAGTCTGTGTTCCCCGTTTTACCCGAGTCTCTCGGATCCCCATAGACTATAAAGGAGTTGTCTGAAACGAACAGGAAGTCTCGTACTAAATGTCCAACTATTTAATCTAACCACTTGTCTGATATATTTCAATTATAAATTCCCCACTGTCTCCTCTCTATCGTTCGGTCTGTGTAAAAAAAAAACAAACAACTTCTGATGACAATTCGTTTGAGTTTCCCATCATCCGCTGGGTATTCTCGTGATTGGGGGCTTCTGTCACTCTCACAGCTTCCTTTGCCATCATCAGGTGGGCAGTCACTTACCAGAGCTTCTTTCACCCCTAACCCCTGATAACGTCTTGTATCAGGAGATGATGGAGAAGCGACTGCCGTTTCTCTCGCCTCCGCCACACTTCTTCTGTCCCCACTTCCTGCTGCTTCCGTCTACACAGTTTTTGTCCCCCCGCTTTGTTTAGCCATCTTTGTTTTGGACAACACCTTTAAAGACTGAGCCTGATCTATGAAAAAGATGAAGATACGACCTGCTCTGATTCTTACGGACCGGAGTCGCGGACCCATTTTTAAAATTGTATATATGGATCAATAAAACTCCATGGGTCAGTGTGCAGTCTAAGAAAAAAAAGCAGACAACACTAGGATATGTCACATGGATGTGCGGCTGTAGACTTATCCGTAGGCTTCCATTCATCAAACAGTGGCCGAAAGAGTGTCCTTCCAGTCTCTGTCCGGCCGGTACATGTCGGTATACCGTGTAGCTCGTGGGCCACAAGTGGCCGTCTGGCTGCTATGGTGTGGCCTGTGGTCCGGAGGAGCTAAATGGCTCTAAACAGTGGGGTCTCGCACCACACGTCCACCATCTGGGAAAATAATATTTCTGTAAGGGCCATGGTACTGTGGGAGGGACTGTGGGAAAATAATACTTGTGTGGGGGCCATAGTACCGTGTGAGGGACTGTGGAAAAATCATACTTGTGTGGGGGCCATAGTACCATGTGAGGGACTGTGGAAAAATCATACTTGTGTGGGGGCCATAGTACTGTGTGAAGTGCTGAGGGGACATTTTCTTTTATGTGCGGCTTTGGAGCCATAATACTGTGTGAGGGGCTGTGGAGCCATAATACTGTGTGAGGGGCTGTGGGGCCATAATATTGTGTGAGGGGCTGTGGGGCCATAATATTGTGTGAGGGGCTGTGGGGCCATAATACTGTGTGAGGGGCTGTGGGACCATAATACTGTGTTAGCGACTGTGGGGCCATAATACTGTGTGAGGGGCTGTGGGGCCATAATACTGTGTGAGGGGCTGTGGGACCATAATACTGTGTTAGCGACTGTGGGGCCATAATACTGTGTGAGGGGCAGTGGGACCATAATACTGTGTTAGCAACTGTGGGGCCATAATACTGTGTGAGGGGCTGTGGGGCCATAATACTGTGTGAGGGGCTGTGGGACCATAATACTGTGTTAGCGACTGTGGGGCCATAATACTGTGTTAGCGACTGGGGGCCATAATACTGTGTGAGGGGCTGGGGGCCATAATACTGTGTGAGGGGCTGTGGGACCATAATACTGTGTTAGCGACTGTGGGGCCATAATACTGTGTTAGCGGCTGTGGGGCCATAATACTGTGTGAGGGGCTGTGGGGCCATAATACTGTGTTAGCGACTGTGGGGCCATAATACTGTGTTAGCGACTGGGGGCCATAATACTGTGTTAGCGACTGGGGGCCATAATACTGTGTGAGCGGCTGTGGGACCATAATACTGTGTTAGCGGCTGTGGGGCCATAATACTGTGTGAGGGGCTGTGGGGCCATAACACTGTGTGAGGGGCTGTAGGGCCATAATACTGTGTGAGGGGCTGTGGGACCAAAATACTGTGTGAGGGGCTGTGGGACCATAATACTGTGTTAGCGACTGTGGGGCCATAATACTGTGTTAGTGGCTATGGGGCCATAATACTGTGTGAGGGACTGTGGGGCCATAATACTGTGTGAGGGGCTGTGGGGCCATAATACTGTGAGAGCGGCTGTGGGGCCATAATATTGTGTGAGGGACTGTGGGGCCATAATACTGTGTTAGCAGCTGTGGGGCCATAATACTGTGTGAGGGGCTGTGGGGCCATAATACTGTGTGAGGGGCTGTGGGGCCATAATACTGTGTGAGGGGCTGTAGGGCCATAATACTGTGTGAGGGGCTGTGGGGCCATAATACTGTGTTTGGGGCTATGGGGCCATAATACTGTGTTAGGGGCTGTGGGGCCATAATACTGTGTGAGGGGCTGTGGGGCCATAATACTGTGTGAGGGGCTGTGGGGCCATAATACTGTGTGAGGGGCTGTGGGGCCATAATACTGTATGAGGGGCTGTGGGACCAAAATACTGTGTGAGGGGCTGTGGGACCATAATACTGTGTTAGCGACTGTGGGGCCATAATACTGTGTTAGCGGCTGTGGGGCCATAATACTGTGTGAGGGGCTGTGGGGCCATAATACTGTGTTAGCGACTGTGGGGCCATAATACTGTGTTAGCGACTGTGGGGCCATAATAGTGTGTTAGCGACTGTGGGGCCATAATACTGTGTTAGCGACTGGGGGCCATAATACTGTGTTAGCGACTGGGGGCCATAATACTGTGTGAGCGGCTGTGGGACCATAATACTGTGTTAGCGGCTGTGGGGCCATAATACTGTGTGAGGGGCTGTGGGGCCATAATACTGTGTTAGCGGCTGTAGGGCCATAATACTGTGTGAGGGGCTGTGGGGCCATAATACTGTGTTAGCGGCTGTAGGGCCATAATACTGTGCGAAGGGCTGTGGGACCATAATACTGTGTTAGGGGCTGTGGGACCATAATACTGTGTTAGCGACTGTGGGGCCATAATACTGTGTTAGTGGCTGTGGGGCCATAATACTGTGTGAGGGACTGTGGGGCCATAATACTGTGTGAGGGGCTGTGGGGCCATAATACTGTGTGAGCGGCTGTGGGGCCATAATATTGTGTGAGGGACTGTGGGGCCATAATACTGTGTTAGCGGCTGTGGGGCCATAATACTGTGTGAGGGGCTGTGGGGCCATAATACTGTGTTAGCGACTGTGGGGCCATAATACTGTGTTAGCGACTGTGGGGCCATAATACTGTGTTAGCGACTGGGGGCCATAATACTGTGTTAGCGACTGGGGGCCATAATACTGTGTTAGCGACTGGGGGCCATAATACTGTGTGAGCGGCTGTGGGACCATAATACTGTGTTAGCGGCTGTGGGGCCATAATACTGTGTGAGGGGCTGTGGGGCCATAATACTGTGTTAGCGGCTGTAGGGCCATAATACTGTGTGAGGGGCTGTGGGGCCATAATACTGTGTTAGCGGCTGTAGGGCCATAATACTGTGCGAGGGGCTGTGGGACCATAATACTGTGTTAGGGGCTGTGGGACCATAATACTGTGTTAGCGACTGTGGGGCCATAATACTGTGTTAGTGGCTGTGGGGCCATAATACTGTGTGAGGGACTGTGGGGCCATAATACTGTGTGAGGGGCTGTGGGGCCATAATACTGTGTGAGCGGCTGTGGGGCCATAATATTGTGTGAGGGACTGTGGGGCCATAATACTGTGTTAGCAGCTGTGGGGCCATAATACTGTGTGAGGGGCTGTGGGGGCATAATACTGTGTTTGGGGCTGTGGGGCCATAATACTGTGTTAGCAGCTGTGGGGCCATAATACTGTGTGAGGGGCTGTGGGGCCATAATACTGTGTGAGGGGCTGTGGGGCCATAATACTGTGTGAGGGGCTGTGGGGCCATAATACTGTGTTTGGGGCTGTGGGGCCATAATACTGTGTTAGCAGCTGTGGGGCCATAATACTGTGTGAGGGGCTGTGGGGCCATAATACTGTGTGAGGGGCTGTGGGGCCATAATACTGTGTGAGGGGCTGTGGGGCCATAATACTGTGTGAGGGGCTGTGGGGCCATAATACTGTGTGAGGGGCTGTGGGGCCATAATACTGTGTGAGGGGCTGTGGGGCCATAAGACTGTGTGAGGGGCTGTGGGGCCATAATACTGTGTGAGGGGCTGTGGGGCCACAATACTGTGTGAGGGGCTGTGGAACCATAATACTGTGTTAGCGACTGTGGGGCCATAATACTGTGTGAGGGGCTGTGGTACCATAATACTGTGCTAGCGACTGTGGGGCCATAATACTGTGTGAGGGGCTGTGGGACCATAATACTGTGTTAGCAACTGTGGGGCCATAATACTGTGTGAGGGGCTGTGGGGCCATAATACTGTGTGAGGGGCTGTGGGGCCATAATACTGTGTGAGGGGCTGTGGGGCCATAATACTGTGTGAGGGGCTGTGGGGCCATAATACTGTGTGAGGGGCTGTGGGGCCATAATAATGTGTGAGGGGCTGTGGGGCCATAATACTGTGTGAGGGGCTGTGGGGCCATAATAATGTGTGAGGGGCTGTGGGGCCATAATACTGTGTTAGCGACTGTGGGGCCATAATAATGTGTTAGCGGCTGTGGGGCCATAATACTGTGTGAGGGGCTGTGGGGCCATAATACTGTGTGAGGGGCTGTGGGGCCATAATACTGTGTGAGGGGCTGTGGGGCCATAATACTGTGTGAGGGGCTGTGGGACCATAATACTGTGTTAGCGACTGTGGGGCCATAATACTGTGTTAGCGACTGGGGGCCATAATACTGTGTGAGGGGCTGGGGGCCATAATACTGTGTGAGGGGCTGTGGGACCATAATACTGTGTTAGCGACTGTGGGGCCATAATACTGTGTTAGCGGCTGTGGGGCCATAATACTGTGTGAGGGGCTGTGGGGCCATAATACTGTGTTAGCGACTGTGGGGCCATAATACTGTGTTAGCGACTGTGGGGCCATAATACTGTGTTAGCGACTGGGGGCCTTAATACTGTGTTAGCGACTGGGGGCCATAATACTGTGTGAGCGGCTGTGGGACCATAATACTGTGTGAGGGGCTGTGGGGCTATAACACTGTGTGAGGGGCTGTAGAGCCATAATACTGTGTGAGGGGCTGTGGGACCATAATACTGTGTGAGCGGCTGTGGGGCCATAATATTGTGTGAGGGACTGTGGGGCCATAATACTGTGTTAGCAGCTGTGGGGCCATAATACTGTGTGAGGGGCTGTGGGGGCATAATACTGTGTTTGGGGCTGTGGGGCCATAATACTGTGTTAGCAGCTGTGGGGCCATAATACTGTGTGAGGGGCTGTGGGGCCATAATACTGTGTGAGGGGCTGTGGGGCCATAATACTGTGTGAGGGGCTCTGGGGCCATAATACTGTGTGAGGGGCTGTGGGGCCATAATACTGTGTTTGGGGCTGTGGGGCCATAATACTGTGTTAGCAGCTGTGGGGCCATAATACTGTGTGAGGGGCTGTGGGGCCATAATACTGTGTGAGGGGCTGTGGGGCCATAATACTGTGTGAGGGGCTGTGGGGCCATAATACTGTGTGAGGGGCTGTGGGGCCATAATACTGTGTGAGGGGCTGTGGGGCCATAATACTGTGTGAGGGGCTGTGGGGCCATAAGACTGTGTGAGGGGCTGTGGGGCCATAATACTGTGTGAGGGGCTGTGGGGCCATAAGACTGTGTGAGGGGCTGTGGGACCATAATACTGTGTTAGCGACTGTGGGGCCATAATACTGTGTGAGGGGCTGTGGGACCATAATACTGTGTTAGCGACTGTGGGGCCATAATACTGTGTGAGGGGCTGTGGGACCATAATACTGTGTTAGCAACTGTGGGGCCATAATACTGTGTGAGGGGCTGTGGGGCCATAATACTGTGTGAGGGGCTGTGGGGCCATAATACTGTGTGAGGGGCTGTGGGGCCATAATACTGTGTGAGGGGCTGTGGGGCCATAATACTGTGTGTGGGGCTGTGGGGCCATAATACTGTGTGAGGGGCTGTGGGGCCATAATAATGTGTGAGGGGCTGTGGGGCCATAATACTGTGTGAGGGGCTGTGGGGCCATAATAATGTGTGAGGGGCTGTGGGGCCATAATACTGTGTTAGCAACTGTGGGGCCATAATACTGTGTGAGGGGCTGTGGGGCCATAATACTGTGTGAGGGGCTGTGGGGCCATAATACTGTGTGAGGGGCTGTGGGGCCATAATACTGTGTGAGGGGCTGTGGGGCCATAATACTGTGTGAGGGGCTGTGGGGCCATAATACTGTGTGAGGGGCTGTGGGGCCATAATACTGTGTGAGGGGCTGTGGGGCCATAATAATGTGTGAGGGGCTGTGGGGCCATAATACTGTGTGAGGGGCTGTGGGGCCATAATACTGTGTGAGGGGCTGTGGGGCCATAATACTGTGTTAGCGACTGTGGGGCCATAATACTGTGTTAGCGACTGGGGGCCATAATACTGTGTGAGCGGCTGTGGGACCATAATACTGTGTTAGCGGCTGTGGGGTCATAATACTGTGTGAGGGGCTGTGGGGCCATAACACTGTGTGAGGGGCTGTAGAGCCATAATACTGTGTGAGGGGCTGTGGGAGCAAAATACTGTGTGAGGGGCTGTGGGCCATAATACTGTGTTAGCGACTGTGGGGCCATAATACTGTGTTAGTGGCTGTGGGGCCATAATACTGTGTGAGGGACTGTGGGGCCATAATACTGTGTGAGGGGCTGTGGGGCCATAATACTGTTAGCAGCTGTGGGGCCATAATACTGTGTGAGGGGCTGTGGGGCATAATACTGTGTGAGAGGCTGTGGGGCCATAATACTGTGTGAGGGGCTGTGGGGCCATAATACTGTGTGAGGGGCTGTGGGGCCATAATACTGTGTGAGGGGCTGTGGGGCCATAATATTGTGTGAGGGACTGTGGGGCCATAATACTGTGTGAGGGACTGTGGGGCCATAATACTGTGTGAGGGGCTGTGGGGCCATAATACTGTGTAAGGGGCTGTGGGGCCATAATATTGTGTGAGGGGCTGTGGGGCCATAATACTGTGTGAGGGGCTGTGGGGCCATAATATTAAGTGTTGGGGTGTGGTGGCATCACACTGTTTGTGAGGAGACTGTGAGGGGGGAGATGTTGATCGAGGCACATCTATACTTATATATACTTAAAAATCACAGATATTCACGTAAAAAACAATGACGATATAACCAAAATGTAAGAAATATATTTCATTGGGTGAAAGAATGCTATAAAAGACAAAAAAGACAAAGGACATATAAAAAATCATGATGACAGGGGAACAATAGTGAGTAGGCATACTATAATATAATAACTAAAAATCAATGATCATGTCAGCGGAAAAAGAATGTCACACTCAATGTGACTGCAGGCTTGTGCACGCTACAAGGATTCTCCAGTGCCGGCGATCATGTGACCGCTAGAATATGATTTGCATACTTCCGGCCACATTCCAGCTAGAAGAGTCAGTATAATTGCATTGAGTGAGGCTGCTTTGTATGTCTAGTCGGTACGTGACTGCATGTAGGCAAACTGCCTACTTGTAGTCACACGCCTGCCCGTTCTCGGCACAGGACAGTGACAGTGTGCACTGTAGGGAATTCACAAGTGTGGAGTCGTATGGAGTAACTGCAGACTTGTAGCCTAAAAATTGTCTATTATTCTACAGTTACAGTTGTACGGTGCGAGGAGTAAACCCAGTGATAAGAAGATGGAAGTTCTGCGATATCTCTCCGCATCCTCCTCCGCCGCTCAGACCTTGACGCGCGTTCTCCTCCCTTTTTTGCTACGATTTCCACTACAAACAAAAATTTATTACCAGTTAATTAAAAAAAAAAAAAACCTTTCCTGGCTGAATATATAGCTCGCCAGGTGCTCACTCTGTTACAGTTAATTGTGTGCGGATCCCACAGAAGACACTTTGTAACTTTTTCGCTCTGGTCCTGCCGCACCTCTACCTGCCGTATTAGCAATAAGCAGATTACATTGTAACACACTTCAATTAGGCCGCTAATTAATAACGCAGCTCAAGGCAAACACTTGGACACGTTGCGTTATCCTTTTTTTATTTTTTTTTTCTTTCTGAATATTTTGAATATTTTTTTTTATTTTTTTTTTGTGTATCACAGATGGGGGATTAGGATAGAACAAGCTTGGCAGCTGGATACGAAACAAATAATCTCAGAAATCAGTGTGATCTAAATCCGAACAACAGGAAAAATACTAATTAATCTTTTTTTTTTTTTTTCATTTATTTCAGATCACTTATACTCCAACCTGTGTCCGTAGACAGGGATCGCCCACGAGGGCTACGCCAACTAAACACATAATGAGAAAAAAAAATAAATAAATAATGTACAGTTATCCAAAAAATAAAAATAATGTACAATTATCCAAAAAATAATAAAAGTTGTAAAAATTAAATTAATAAAAAATTAAAAATGCATAAAAAAATAATGAACAATTAATGCAAATAAAAAAACATTCTAAAAAATGATAAACGTAAAAAGAATAAAGTAATGAAAAATGAATGGCCAATACATTTTTTAAAAATAATAAAATATAAAAATAAAAAAAAATATAAAAATCAATGTACGGTAAGTTGTAAAAAGTTATGAAAAATGAACAATACATTTTTTTAAATAATGAAGTAAATATTAAATTATATTATAATTTATCATATAAATATTCATTAAATTAAATAATTAAAAATTAATGCAAATAAAAATCAATCATACAAAATAATAAAACTTTCAAAAATATAAAAAGTAATGAAAAATGAACATGAAATACATGTACAAAAATACTACAAATTAATGCAAATAAAAACAATTATAAAAGATAATAAAAGTTATAAAAATTAAATAAATTATACAAAAATAAGCAATACATTTAAAAAAAAAATTCTGAATGAATTCAAAGACAAAACAATTCTAAAAAATAATAAAAGCTGGAAAAATAAAAATGTAATTAAAAATAGCAATAAAAATGTCAAATATAAAAGCTATTACAAAATGATTAAATAAAAATATTTGAAAATAATAATAATAATAATAATAATAATGATGAAACAAATTAATCAGGGACTGGACACAGTTATTGGAAACAGAATTTCCCTGGCATATTTCCCCAAATTGTTGTATCGTATTACCCCAAAAATTGGAAATATTTATCGTAACTGGAATATTTAATATTTAAAGGGGCGGTGCGCTCCCGATTAGGTCAACTGATCAAGTAACGGAGGATTACAGTAAAGATGGCGATCCTGAGATTTTTTTTTTTTTTTTTTGCTTTCCCTTGAAACAAAAGCTAAATGCCAAAATGGAAAATCCTGCAGGATTTCTGATAGCAGTGGGGGAATTGAGAAGCCCACAATTAAGCATATGGGCATTAAGATAATTGTCAGATCTGTTGGCGGACATGATAGAAGACAGATTGGTACGAATCAGTGCGCTCTACTGCAGCACCCAGGGAGACAATTTGACGTTTTACCTGCCTGAGTTACTCTTCCATATTTGTCACTAAATGTGCAACACCGCATCGCACCGAGCGTAAAGTGCTGTTTATGGAGCCTGGAATGCGCACAGCTCGAGAGCTCCCTCTAGTGCATCTCTCCTGTAACTGCAATAGAATCACTCCAGATTATCCAGTGTTCTAGAATGTTACCGAATTCATGTGATTCTAAATCCCGCTAGCAAACTTTGCCTTTCGATTCCACCCTCTTTTCAATATCTCTGCTTGCATCTAGTGTGATCTGAGCGTCATCTGTTTTTCTCGTACGTGGAGCAGTTAAAAAAAAAAAAGTTTCTCCACCTTCTCCATTCTCCCGAGTAGAGTCCGATATTTTCACGGGACCCATTGTTGATTTTGATCCAAAATCAGACATGTCTCTGAAATGTTCCGCAGGTCACTTGGCCCCATAGAATATCACAGGTACGAGTGCGATCCGTGAAAACCGCCAGAAACTCAGACGTGTGAAGGACGACCGGAGCGTTGTCATTCACTGATAGCAATACTGACTATGGTGCATATGACACTGCCATTCAGAATGATATCTTGGGCCAGCCTATTAATCCTTGAATGGATTTTTTTTTTCATCAGGTGGGATCTCATCGAGAAGACAGTCTACGAGGGAGTCACTCACTTGTGCCAAATCAGGTGTCAGTGCCGCAGCTACCTGTTCAGTCAGCCACGTCACCAGATTTAAATCAGTCTCAAGATCCATATAGAGGTAAAAAAAAACAATATTGTAAATAATATGCTGTGCTGTGATCGACGGCACCTCCACTGATCAGCTAATGCAGCGCATCAGATGTGGCACAGCACCATACATCCTGCAGTGGCTGCGAATGGTACTGCAGTCTCTCGCCCTTTCATTTCTATAGGACAGAGCTTTCAGTACCATTCACGACCACTACAGGGTGTCTGGAGCTGTGCCTCTTCTACAGCACTGTCTTTTTGGTTTTAAGGATAGATAATCAAAATCACTCCCATTTTCCAAGCTCCTGAATGGCAAATCTTCCACGTTATGTAATTAAACATTCCTTCATAACCGGGCAGATTTCCCATTCAGAAAGATCCAGTTTTATGTACAGCTCTCCAAAATGCCTTCACTAAAGTGTTAACGTAACATTCTAGCTTGCTGCCACCACTAGGGGGAGCTTAGTAGCTCACTAAGAATACTATCTGCATAAATCTGTATGCACTGAGCTCCAACTAGTGGTGACTATAGGTAAACAGAATTTGATCTTGTAGACATCTTTATAGCAATCCATCTTAATAGAGATCTAAATCCCCTGCCCCTAAAAGTTGCATAATATAACTTGGGTTGCCTACAGCCACCACTAGATGGCGCTTAGTCGTTTACTGCGCGCATAAGACTCATTATAGCTGCATAAATCTATGTGCAGTGAGCTCCCTCTAGTGGTGGCTGCATAAATCTATATGCAGTGAGCTCCCTCTAGTGGTGGCTGTATAAATCTATGTGCAGTGAGCTCCCTCTAGTGGTGGCTGCATAAATCTATGCACAGTGAGCTCCCTCTAGTGGTGGCTGTATAAATCTATCTGCAGTGAGCGCCCTCTAGTGGTGGCTGTCTAAATCTATGTGCAGTGAGCTCCCTCTAGTGGTGGCTGTATAAATCTATGGGCAGTGAGCTCCCTCTAGTGGTGGCTGTATAAATCTTTGTGCAGTGAGCTCCCTCTAGTGGTGGCTGTATAAATCTATTATTCATTTATTCATTTACTGCGTGGATAAGACCCATTAAAGCTGCATAACTCTATGTTCAGTGAGCTCCCTCTAGTGGCGGCCTTGCAAGTATTAATTTTTTCATAATAGACAATTTTGCAACAGTCTACTATTTTTCTGTTCCATTTCCACTGCATAACCAAAATGCTAATCTAGCTTCCTATACCAGAGTGAGCCGAGACTCACACAGTCTATATCACACGGGAGCTGTATACATTGGGCTGCACTGAGCTCCCCCTAGTGGTGGCTGCAGATAAGCAGAATTTTACCTTAACATACATCCTTATAGCAGTCCATTTTGATGCAAAGCTTTACTGTAAATCCAGTTTTATAATAAAATTCAGCCATCACTGGAAGGAATTTAGTGTATTAGTCAATTTAAAACCCAATAATCTATATACTGTGAGTGCCCTCTAGTGGTAGCACCAGGTAAACTCAATTCTATTTTTCTGTTACAGAGCTCCAAATCCCCTGCGTAACCTTGGAGTTTCATAATCAAATTCTAGCTTCCTGCAAAAACCACTAGGGGGAGCCGGGTAGCATACAGTCTATACCACTGACGTATAAAACTGTAGTGAAGTCCCCCTAGTGGTGGCTACAGATAAATGTCACCCTATATGTGGGAGCAAAAAATCAATTGGTTTTCTTTAAAAATCTTGCCTTTTATAGGCTCTTGTTGGGAAAATAATTGACTCCGATTATCTGCAGTCCGGTGTAAAATACGCCTTGCAGTGTCACTGGATATTACGTATCGTGATTGTACATGACAAACTGTGCTCTGCCGCGCCGGTGATTGTTCTGCCGACCATAAAGCTTTACTTTCCTCCTAGGTCTCCCAGCCGCTCTGCAAGGACAGAACTTGTCTCCAGGAAGCTCGGAAATCAAATCAGATGACGAAGGAGATGAAAATCTTCAAGACTCGAAAGGATCTGACGACAAGAAGTTAGATGATGACAAGAAGGATATCAAATCAATTACGAGGTCAAGATCTAGGTAACAGTATATAATAGCGTCGCTTCATTTAATTCCTTCACCGGATTTTGATGAAGTGAACAGAAAAGATTATGGAGAGACCATGTTTTTTTGTGTGGGATTTTTTTTCCCCCGTGGCGATTTTGCCTGGTGGAAACCTACGGGTCTAAACCGCACGTCTTCATATCGGAAATGTACTGGCAAAGACGCAGATCGGACACCGCTGTCTTCTATCGGGTGATTCTATCCTAAGGGCAACAGGAATCAGACGCCGGCTCTGTATCTTCTCCGCCACGTAGGTTGTACTCCGATATGCCGCCACGTTTTGGAGAAAAGCTATCGGGGACCATGAGGGTCGAGTCCAAGATGTAGCGTCTCCCCCCCGAAATAATGAAGTATCCCTAAACATCTAGATAATGAAAACTGAGCCCGCTTTGTTGAACAAACCCCAAAAATTAGCAGGACTGAAAAAACTGAAAGGGCTCAAAAGCCATAAGGAAATTGACATTAAAATGCTTAAAACTCAAAATTTCATTAAAATGAGAATGATGAATGGGAGATATAGCTTTGTTTTTTTTACCCCTTCCCTACATCTGACATACTATTACGTTCTGTGTCAGCTCCCCATTATTGATGCGGGCTCAGGAGCTGAGCCTGCATTGATAGCGCCTTAAATGCTACTGCCAGTCTCTGAAAGCATGTACAGCGCGGGGCCCTGGGTCACGACTTTCCAACGCGTCCTTCGGCCACCCCTTTCGACGCGATCTCGGGATACCGATGGATTGGCATAACAGCCAGAAATCTGCTGTAAATCCTCATGTCTGCCAAGGAAAGATCAACCTGTGGATAGCGTTCATAGGAGACCGGGATTTGTACTATATACAGCAATACTATAATGTGGCAGGAGGTAGTACAAGTGATCGGAAGATTGAAGGTTCAAGTCCTGTAAGGGGACTAGAAAATAAAAATAAAAAATTTTGGAAAATACAAAAAAAAAATGCATAAAAATTTTAATCATTTGCTAAAATAAAGGAATAATAATAGACAATAATAATAATAATAATATAAGAGCCCTATATACGGTATATATAAATATTTACATATCTGTAAAAGTCCAATGTATCAAACTAGAAAGTTAATTAACCCGACAGGTAAATATCGTTAAGTGAAAAAAAAAAAAAAAATCAAAATGCCAAAACTGCATTATTTTATATCTCAACTTTGGATGATGTTATTCAAAAGCTACAAGTCATCCACAGAAAATGAAAAAATAAAAAATAAACAGCCACCATTAGGCTATGTCGCAGGAAAAATTTAAAAAAAAAAAAAGTTTTGACCCTAGGAAGAAAGGGAGGAAAAAATGAAAATGCAAAAATCACCCAGTCGGGGAGGGGTTGAAAAGTAGGGATGAGCGGACCTGAGGAAGGTCAGGGTTCTGGTACCCAACCTGAACTTTATTCCAAAGTACATGAAAAAAACTCTTTCTCAGACTTCTCCCCGGAACTCTGAATATTGCGACGATACGAATGCAGAACTATTAAGTTCAGGTTCGCTCATCTGTATTGTAAAGTTGTAAACTTTTTTTTTATGCAGAAACTTTTTATAAACTTTTTGCACGCCCTGGTTGCCTCTCCTTCCATTGCGGTGGACTCCAGAAATTGTGTGGTTTGGCAGATTTTACATGTGATATAGCGGAGAGTTCGATATTGCTTAGAACTTTTCGAGCCCTTAATGTGCCCCTGGTTTTTTTTGAACTCCCATCCATCCTATTGCCTTCAATAGGAAAAAAAAAATTAAAGTAAAATTTGACATTTTTGTTCTTTTTTTTTTTTTTACCTTGGCTGCTCTGAACTCGGCTCTTGCTGCATCTCGCTGTGTTTTTGAGGATGACCATAAAGCCGCGGCGCACAGCTCCTTCCTTTTTTGCACTGCCTCGAACTATGTCAGGGTAGCGACTTCACAGCTAACTTTATTAGCGCCAGTGCTTTTGTGCGGGCGCTTGGCACTTTTTCAATCGGTCTGTTTTGGCACCGTAACCACTTATGGGACTAGGAGGACCCAGTGCACTTTTATCCGAGAGTCAAACGGTCGGCATGCTGGGCTAGTGAATGTCAGACTAGAGCTCCAGCCTCAATGGCAAGTGTCGCCCGCTCCGGGAGGACTCACAGAGGCGGCTTTTTACCCAGCAGGACGCACGCGGCGCAATAATAAGTAGCGTAGAATAGGATGATCGGCCGGGTTATTGCATTAACTAGGTTACTATAAGCCAGACATAGCAGAGCCGAGTTTGTCGCATGTAACCAGAGGTGTAGTTGGTGTAAAATTGGATAGCCTCTCCTCTCTGTACAATAAAGGGAGTTGTATGGCGAGCCACTCCCAAGATATGAAGTTGCAGCTCCATGTATATTCATACAATCGCTGTGCCACAAATGGGGTCACAAAAGCTGGCGTTTATGTAGATTTACACAACAGAGGGCGTTTGTATGCAGCTTTGAGGGTGTAACGGGGTATATAGATGAGCCTACCCTTATCTGCAAATCTCGCCAAGGACTCTAATTCCTCTTGATAGAAATTCAATACATGAGCGCGACATGCTAGAAAATCTATTGACAGGCTGCAACACACATCACCACCACTGGGTGGCCACAAATAGACACATATAGAATAAATGTCTCCTAACAGAGTGTGGAAGAATCATGTGTTTATTTTCGTGGCACTCAATTTGGGATCTGAACTACATGCGTGTGGCTTTTTTTTTTTTACTGTAGTACCAGGGGTTGTGCTGCTTCTTTTGATACTTTACCCCATTGATGTTGCATTGTGTTATTTGCGGTTCCGCACAATACACCTACTGCATTATCTGAACATTGCACCCTCAAAGAGTTAAAAATCAGAGTCAGCTCTGCTACATGGGGTACATAGGGAGGGCGGCAGTTCTGAGATCCCACCTCACACGTAAAAAGGCAATTGACACCTGAGGAGGAGGAGGGGAGTGCTGGTACCACCCAGGAGCGGGGCGTCCTATGCAGTGAACTGGGATTTGTGCAGTACATTTTTGCAGTGACTGGAATGTGCATAATATATTATTATATATATCGAGAATACAATGACCCCCAATGGTCCCTCTCCATAATCAATGTGCTCAACCTGACTCCTGTTCCTGTTGGTTTTACTGGAGAAAGTTGAAACTAAAATATTAAAACCCTAAATGTGTGTTTAAATGTCTCTATTCCAGTATCAAGCTGAAATTATCAGCTTCCTTTTAGAATTGTGGGCCCTGTGACAACACTACTTGTACACTGCCATATCATGGAACTACTGGGCCTTCTTTCATGAAAGTGGCCTTGAGCAGCAACAATGAGCTTTTAGAAGCGCATGGTCCGGAAGTGTTGTCATGGGGACATAACATTAAATCTTTACGACTGGTATTATTCTTGCATATTTATGGCTGTTTTTGATCTGCTTTTTGATTTCTTTTTATGAGTAATCATGTAAATGGTTTTGAAATTCAGGAAAAGCTTTATACACAGTGCAAGACCTAGAGAGAAAGCACACAACACAAAAATAGTAGACATGATCCAGCTCATTCAGGCCCCCGCAACCCATGCTCTTGCCCGTTCAGGCCCTGCACCTCATTCTACTCCCTGTTCAGGTCCTGCATTCTATGCTCCTCCCGATTCAGGTCCTGCACCCCATGCTCCTCCCTATTCAGGTCCCACACTCCATGCTCCTCTTTATTTAGGTCCTGCACCCCATGCTCCTCCCTATTCAGGTCCCACACTCCATGCTCCTTTTTATTTAGGTCCTGAACCCCATGCTCCTCCCTATTCAGGTCCTGCACCCCATGCTCCTGCCCGTTCAGACATTGCACCTCATTCTCCTCCCCGTTCAGGTGCTGCACTCCATTCTCCTCTCCAGTCATGTCCTGCACCCCATACTTCTCATCATTCAGACACCTGCACCACATGCTTCTCAACATTCAGGTCCTGCACCTCATGCTCTTTTCTGTTCAGGCCGTGCACCTCATGTTCCTCATAATTCAGGCCCCACACCCCATGCTCTTCCCCATTAAGCACCTCATGCTCCTACCCATGTAGGTCTAGCACACCATGCTTTTCATAATTCAGGCCCCCGCACCAAATGCGTCTCACCATTCAGGTCCTGCACCCAATACTCCACCACATTCATGCCATGTGCCAATTGCTCCTCCCCATAGAGGCTCTGCACCCCATACTCCTCCCCATTTGGATCCTGCACCCCATTCAGGTGCGGCAACCCATTCAGATCTTGTACCCCATGCTCCTCCACATTCAAGCCCTGTACCCCGAAGTTCCTCGCCATTCCGGACCTGCATCTTATGCTCCTCTCCATTCAGGCCTTGCACCCCATGCGTCTTATCACTCATGTCCTGCACTCCATGCTCCTCCCTGTTTAGCTCCTGCACCCCATGCTCCTCTCCATTAAGGTCCTGCGCCCCAACCTTCTTCCCATTTAGGCCATGCACCCAGTGCTGTGTCCCATATGGGGCTTGCACTAATTATAGCACAATTTATCAGTTTTTCTTGGACTGTTCTTTTAATATTACATTTTTAAACACAATTTTTTTATCCCAAGAATTAATTATCTTATTAATAAGTAATTCTTATCACAATAATTAAAGGGTTGCACCCTCCTTAAAATTTTGCACTGCACTGCATCAATTTGTGATCTGGCGCTTTGCTTGCACCTACACAAATCTAAAATTTAGGTGGCTGTGTTGGGTCAGGCGCAGTGCAGTGCTAAGAAAAATTTTTTAAAGGGGTCCTCCTCAAATATAATAGCTGGGTGTACCAATAACACTAATAGCCCCTTGTTTTCTGATGCATTTTGTATTAAATGTAGTCATTTCTTACGAGTTGGTGCATGAGCATCTGATAAAAAAAAGTTTTTATTTATTTTATTATGCTGCTATACTATGCTTTACGATTTTATGTTTTTATGTTTAAATGCTATACATTATACTTTTTACAGTTCTACTCTAACTTTTATGCTTTTTATGCTTCTCTCCTATTCTTTTATTTTTCTATACTCTGCTTTATGCTTTTATGTTTCTATATTATTCTTTTATTCGTCTATACATTATTTTATTCTTTTTATGAAGCTTTACTGTATTTTTATGTATTTTTTTGTATACTCGACTTTATACTTTTTATGTTGCTTTACTATACTTTTATGTCTCTACGCTACACTTTATGCTTTTTATGCCAATATACTATGCTGTTAGTTTGCATTGAGCGTTTATTCAAAACTTCTCTATTATTTCTCAGCAATAACGACGATGAGGATCTGACACCTGAGCAGAAAGCAGAGAGGGAAAAAGAAAGAAGGATGGCAAATAACGCTCGTGAGCGCCTCCGAGTGCGTGACATCAACGAGGCCTTCAAGGAGCTGGGACGAATGGTTCAACTTCACCTTAAGAGCGACAAACCACAGACCAAGCTTCTTATATTACATCAAGCTGTAGCCGTGATTCTTAGCTTAGAGCAACAAGTCCGAGGTACGTCTTGGAAAGGAGACTAACATATTTGATATTAGGCCAGATTTTTATCCAAAATTTTTCGGAAGTTTAAGATACATACAAATTAATTTTTTTGGGAAATTGGTCCTAAATTCCATGTTAATTAATTTCATACCAGCTTTATGGTGGAGCGCCAAACCCTCTTCTTAAAGGGAATCTGTCACCTAATTTTTCGTATATAAGATGCGGCCACCACCATCAGGAGCTTATCTACAGCATTCTGTAATGCTGTAGATAAGCCCCCGATGTAACCTGAAAGATAAGAAAAACGAGTTAATTATACTCACCCAGTCGCGGTCTGGTCCAGCGCCTCCCATCTTCTAACGATGACGTCTTCTTCTTTGCTTCCCGTCGCGACTCCGTTGCAGTGCGCAGGCGCCGGACCTCTGTGACCTTTCCCTGCGCACTGCAGCAGTATTCTGCTCTGCCCTCAACAGGGCAGAGCAGTGCGCCGGAGCCGCGACGGGAAGAAAAGAAGAAGACGTCATCGTTAGAAGATGGGAGGCGCTGGACCAGACCGTGACACCCATCGGACCCGGATCGGACCCGATATTATACTCATATAACTCGTTTTTCTTCTCTTTCAGGTTACATCGGGAGCTTTTCTACAGCATTACAGAATGCTGCAGATAAGCCCCTGATGACGGTGGCCGCATCTTATAGGGCAAAAACTAGGTGACAGATTCCCTTTAAATGATAAAATATTTGACTGCCTGCAGTCACTACCAGGGGGAGCTTAAATAATTTTTTTTATACATTTAATTCAATATTATAAGAATATGCCGTAAGCTCCCCTAGCCCCCCTTTAGTGGACAGCAATCATCCAACAGGTGTCAGCACACCTCCTTTCTCCTGAAAAGTGAAGTGGAAGGATTTTAACTTATCAAACTGTACAAATACCATTAATACCAAAGATGGAATATCCCTTCAATCAAACATTTTTGCATATAAGTATCAGCTTGACTCTTCTCTTTTGTTTTTGTTAGATGTGTTTTCTGGCATCCTTTCTATTTAAATTTGTATTTTTTTTATAGAAAGAAACTTAAATCCTAAAGCAGCATGTCTAAAGAGAAGGGAAGAAGAGAAAGTCTCCTCGGACCCTTCACCTTTGTCTCTTTCAGGACCCCACGGTGGAATGGGAGATGCATCAAATCATTTGGGGCAGATGTAAAATAGGCAAGTTTTCGAAAACATTATTTAAAGGGGATCTGTCAACAGGACACACGAGTCCAGTTTATGCTCTTATTTTATTCCCTCTGATCCCTTGAGCATTATTTTTTTTCCGTTTTAAAATCTGTCATACAGTTCCAGAGATATGGACCTTTTAATTCATCACTAAATTTTATAGTCTTTACTGAGGGGGTGTGGCTAACAGGGTAATAACGAAGAGGCTCCTAAAGACACGCCCACGAGGATCCGGTGACCTACTTCTTCCTTGTAAAGACTATAAGAATTAGCACTTAATTAAAAGACCTCAATTCCTGGAACTATATGGCAGATTTATAAAGGAGAAAAAAATGAAATATTTAAGGGAGAAGTGGGAATAAAATAAAATAAAAAATGAGTCACTTTTATTCTAGTGCCAGGTTCTCTGTAAACCAAATTACCAAGAGTAATAGTTCAACACAACAATGGCGTTATCCAGTCTCTCACCTTCGCTCAAGAAGAAGGTTGGATCTTGACACTATATTGGGGGCAAAATAAGTATCCTTTTTCCTTGTGGCAATAGTTTATGCTCAAGAAGGACATATTGTACAGGAGAACAGATCTCCAAATTGTCACGTAAGGGACCTACTACAGCCTTACGCCTCCGTCAGAGGTATAACTTGGGAAAGCCCTGCATAGGGTGGTACAAGAGCAGCGTTAAAAAAATGTAAGAGGTATTTAAGGGGTGTGGCTTCTATATTGGGGTTGTGGTTACAGGAGCAGGGAAAAGGAAAGCAAAGAAAAAAAATACAATAAAATTTAATTACAGTGTGAACTGCCGCAGGGAACAGTTCAGGAACCCTAAATTTACATTTTTCTCCATTGTAATGCCATAGGTACTATAGCTATGAAAATAAGGTATATGTATATTTAAAATAAAACATACAGAACAGGTCAAAAGTTTGGACACACCTGTTCATACAATGGTTTTCCATCTTCTTAATGGAATGTGCACAATGTAGATCCAGACTGAAGGCAGCAAAATGGAGGAGACGTATATGAAAGCATGGAGTAAATATGTATTACAAATTCCTCAGAGTCCCCCCCCCACTTAACCCTAATGTCAGATTAACTCCCCCTTGGCATTCTATGAAGCAGCTTCATCAGGTCGTCACCTGGAATGGCTTCCAATAGTCTTGAAGCAGTTTCAAGTGGTATTGAGCACTTCTTGGCTGCTTTGTCTTCACTCTTTGTGCACCTCATCCCAAAAATCTTTTGCTGACGTCGGGTGATTGTTGAGGTCATGTCATCTGACGCAGCCTCCATCCCTCTCCTTCTTGGTCAAGTTTGTTTATCAAGAACCTGCAGTTTTGGTGCCTCGTTCTTCCTGAGCTTGTTGGTCACATATCTGTTACATTGATGCAAAAGGAGCCCCAACCAAGTATTGACTGCATTTACTGATTATACATTTCAGTAGGCCAACATTTCAGATTTTAAAATCAATTTTTTCAAGCTGGTGTTATAAAGTATTCTAATTTACATAATGAGTTTTGGGTTTTCATTGGCTGTAAGCCATAATCATCAACATTAACAGAAATAAACACTTGGAATAGATCACACTGTGTGTAATGACTCTATAGAATACACTGCTCAAAAAAATAAAGGGAACACTTAAACAACAGAATATAACTCCAAGTAACTAACTTCTGTGAAATCAAACCGTCCACTTAGGAAGCAACACTGATTGACAATCAATTTCACTTGCTGTTGTGCAAATGGAATAGACAACAGATGGAAATTATTGGCAATTATCAAGACACCCTCAATAAAGGTGTGGTTCTGCAGGTGGAGACCACAGACCACATCTCAGTACCAATGCTTTCTGGCTGATGTTTTGGTCACTTTTGAATGTTGGTTGTGCTTTCACACTCGTGGTAGCATGAGACGGACTCTACAACCCACGCAAGTGGCTCAGGTAGCGCAGCTCATCCAGGATGGCACATCAATGCGAGCTGTGGCAAGAAGGTTTGCCGTGTCTTTCAGCGTAGTGTCCAGAGGCTGGAGGCACTACCAGGAGACAGGCCAGTACACCAGGAGATGTGGAGGAGGCCATATGAGGGCAACAACCCATCAGCAGGACCGCTACCTCAGCCTTGGAGCAAGGAGGAACAGTAGGAGCACTGCCAGAGCCCTGCAAAATGACCTCCAGCAGGCCACAAATGTGCATATGTCTGTACAAACTGTTAGAAACCGACTACATGAGGATGGTCTGAGTGCCCGACGTCCACAGATGGGGGTTGTGCCCACAGCCCAACATCGTATAGGACACTTGGCATTTGCCACAGATCACCAAGACTTTCAAATTTGCCACAGGCGCCCTGTGCTCTTCACAGATGAGAGCAGGTTCACACTGAGCACATGTGACAGATGTGACTGAGTCTGGAGATGCCGTGGAGAGCGATCTGCTGCCTGCAACATCCTTCAGCATGACCGGTTTGGCAGTGGGTCAGTAATGGCATTTCTTTGGAAGGCCACACAGCCCTCCATATGCTCGCCAGAGGTAGCCTGACTGCCTTTAGGTACCGAGATGAGATCCTCAGACCTCTTGTGAGACCATATGCTGGTGCAGTAGGCCCTGGGTTCCTCCTAATGCAGGAAAATGCCAGACCTCATGTGGCTAGAGTGTGTCAGCAGTTCCTGCAAGATGAAGGCATTGAAGCTATGAATCCAAATGAACACATCTGGGACATCATGTCTCGCTCCATCCATCAACGTCAGGTTGAACCATAGACTGACCAGGAGTTGGCAGATGCTTTAGTCCAGGTCTGGGAGGAGATGCCTCATGACAACATCCGCCAACTCATCAGGAGCATGCCCAGGTGTCGTAGGGAGGTCAAACAGGCACTTGGAGGCCACACACACTACTGAGCATCATTTCCTTGTCTTGAGGCATTTCCACTGAAGTTGGATCAGCCTTTAATTTGATTTTCCACTTTGATTTTGAGTATCCTTCCAAATCCAGACCTCCATGGGATATTAATTTTGATTTACACTGATCATTTTTATGTTTTCTTGTTCTCAACGCTTGCCACTATGTAATGAATAAAGATTTGCAGCGGCGATATTTCATTCAGTGATATCTACGATGTGGTATCTTAGTGTTCCCTTTATTTTTTTGAGCAGTATGTATGAGTTTCACTTTTTGTACTGAAGAACTGAAATAAATTAATTTTTCGATGATATTCTAATTTTGTGAGAAGCACCTGTATATAAATATACTTTTAAGAAAAATATTTTCCTTGAAACGAATATAGAATAAAAAAAATAAGACTTGGAAACCAATTAAATTCTGTTCCGCTGTCAAAAATGTCTACATGCATATAAACCATCTGTGATCATTTTTTCCCCTTTTATTAATATTTATCCTTGCTCAGTAAATGCATCCTTGCTAATGCTTAGTTTTCCTGTTTTCTGTCATTTCAGGTCCAAGGGTTTTATTTTTTTTTTGCATTTCTTAATTTAGGCAAGAAGCCACTTCCTTAACAGCTGTATTATCTTAAACCCACATAAACATTTCTCCCCTGACCTTTTGTTATTTTTTTGGTATTTTTTTTTTTTTTTTGTAAAATAAAATAAGACAAGTCTGAGTAGATATATGCATTACAGACGCAAGAGGTTTTTTCGGCATTCCCAACGCTAGAAGAGCGCATCTCGGAAAAGGACTCTCAACATATCACAGACAGAATGTTCCGCGCAGTACGTTCAAGGCTACCGTGACAGTGAATGGCAATCTACTCCACGTCGTGGATCAATGCATTTGTGCCTAAACTTTTGAAAAAGAAAAAAAAAATGAAAAAAAAAAAAAAAAAAGAAATATTATGAATTTGTAAGTCTGAAAAAAAAAATATTTAATTTAAAATTGTATACTTGCAATAATAAAAAAAAAAAGTGTACTTCGGGGGGTTGGGGGGAGGGAACGAAAAAATAACACATAAAATAACAAAAAAAAGACAGTTTTTGTTGGTGTCGAATTCCACTAGTGTTTATATTTTCTGGAAGAAAAAAAAAAAAGGATGGGATGCGGACGGGGCTTTGTTTTCTGGATATTTACAAAAACCAGCAAGTGTCCAATTAAAAAAAAAAAAAAAATTGAAGTGATAATATTAGCCATTCCTTAGGGTAGGAGGAACAGATGGATCTAATAGACCTATGACAAATATATAAATATATATATATAAATATATATTAAAGCGTAGTGCATATGGTAAACTTTGGTTACATTTCTTTCAAAATTGTTTGTTTTGGAGTTTTTTTTTTGCTCCTGTATAAATAATGTTAATGAATAACTTTTTTTTTTAAAGAGACTTTACTGTAAATAGTTTTTTTTTTTTGTCCGTCTTTTGTGTCCCTTTTTTTTTTTTTTAAATTTTTTATTTTTTTTCCCCTCTTTTTGTGACTTGTCTTGTGAACTCTGTGGGGGGAGGAGATGTAGGAGAAATACGCTGAGCCTATAGTTGCTTCTTCTCAGTCATTAAACAGAGTTGTCGTTCCGGTCTATGGGAAAACAGGTCTTAAGACACAACCATGTACATAGTGCAGGCAGCAAAAAATAAAAAATAAAAAATAAAAATGGCATCTTGAGTTTTGCCAAGCTGCACATTTGAGTCTATTCTGGGATTTTTTTTCATAGGTACAAGGTTAGAATGCTACAAAATGTTACCACTGTGCCTTCCAATGTTTGTATCATCATTACGGAAAAAAATAACAATAATAATAATAAAAAAAAAAAAAACAAAACAAAAAAAAAATGTAAGTGGCTGTGATATAGCTAATCAATTACAAGTGTTAACTACATATGTAGCTGAAGCGGTATGCAATGAGAATTTTTTTTTTTCTGATGTGTCGGAATATTTCATAGGCGTCTGCGTGTTCGATGACCACTTGCTGCCATTTTTCCGATTTGTAAAAAACAAAAAAAATAGCAGCCGTATGACCTGAAAGGCGTGGACGGATAAGTAAGCAACCATCATCTACATTTTTTTTTTTTGGTGGGGCCAGTATGAATGTGATGGTTTTTTTTTACTTTTTTTTTTTTTTAACCGCTTGGTGTCACTTACTTTGCTACAAGGTGCAGTATAGTTTACATACTGCCTTTATCACCAGGCATTTATTTATTTTTTTTTCCAGTCCCTAGTCTTTATTTTATTTTATTTCATATTTTTTTTTCTCCAGCCGCACAAACTTGGCAATGTATTAAACTCTCTCCCTCATTTAAAGTAGGATTATCACCCTCGAAAAAAAAAAAGCAAATGCCCTACCGCTGGTCTAAACGTCCATCTGTTCTCCAGCTATACACGCTCAACAACCGCATTTGGAAATTTTATGCAACAAAACGACAGAATCGGAATCATTATTTTCAAATCGTGTATGTAAAATTTATATTTTTACAGGTAGACTTTGTTTTTATGTGTATTAATATGTCGTATTGGAATTTTTTTTTTTTTTTTTATCTGTGTTGGTTGACAAAAAAAATAATTTTTAAATTGAATCTTCGAAATATTGTACAATTTTTTATTTTTTTTTTATTTCTTTGTGTTGGTTTTCATTCACAAACAAGACTGACAATTTCCCCTGTAATCATTTCATATCTTTCATATGTATGATGAAAATCTGTAAATATGTTAAATGTGGGGGGAAAAAAAAAAATGAGATGCCGTCATCGGCTTATACAGTACATTTCTTTTGTAAATGTGGAGGTGGATTAGGGTTGTTTGTATTTTACACTATGAAGAAACATATATATATATATATATATATATATATATATATATATATACACACACAGGTTGGACTGGCCCACCAGAGAACCGGAGAATCCTCCGGTGGGCCCTAGCTTTTCCTTCAGGAGAGTTCATAGTGCAATCCCTACAGCTACTATGCAGCTCTTGATTGGAGGAGAGGTGGGTCCTCAAAATCAAATCCTCTCGTGGGCCCAATGTTCTTCAGTCTGACTGTGTATATATATATATATATATATAGATATAAATATATACATATATGTATACAGTGACCCAGCCCTGTGTCAGCCGATTCCTTGTTGCCCGTGATGTTATTTCATTTTGCAAAAATGAAAAAAAAAAAATCTTGTACATTGTATTGTAAAATACATTTTACCATTTTATATTTCCCCAAGTTCTAACTTGTCCATTGATTTATTCCATAATAAATATGGGTTACAAAAAAAAACCAAAACAGGTCATTCTAAAATATTGCCACCCTTTCGGTGCTTGTTAGTGTTGGTTTTGAAGTTTTTGATATAAAGGAACACTAAACACAGAAAATGCAAACACGCACACACACAAAAGAAACATCCCAAGGACTTGTTCACATGTTGCGCTTTTGCAGCGTTTTGTTCCACGCGATTTTGCTGTGGCAAAACGTAAGATTTGATAGTACCAGCAAAGTGAATGAGATTCCTGAAGTCTCGCGCACACTCTGCATTTTTTTTTTTTTTTACAGTGTCAAATCTGTAGCGCCAATTCTCTCAGCATTTTTGCAACGTTTTTCACCCATTGAAATGAATGTCAAAAAAATGCAAAAAACAGCATCAAAAACTCCTGCAAAAATGTGGCAAAAAATGCACTTATTTTATGCAGCATTTTTGATGCTTAGAGATGTGTTTTTTGCTGCAAAAGTTTCTGCGTTAAATACGCAACATGTGCACATTCCCTAACGATCCTTTCCATAATCTCCCCCTTTCATCCTACTTTGTTTCATATTAGAGGGGCTCATACTCCCTTGCGAGAGACTCGTACAATTCTCTCGCATGAAAACCTGGCACTGCCGCCGGCACTGGGACCGGAGCGTGCGGATACATGTATATCTATGCAGCTGCACGCTCCGGTCCAAGTGCTGGCGGCAGTGCCAGGTTTTCATGTGAGAGAATTGGACGAGTCTCTCGCAAGTGAATATCAGCCCTTAATCTGAGAAATATGTCAAGAAATCGTCTTCTTGTGTCTCAGGAGATCAGCAACGTCCCATACTCCGGATCCTATATGTGACAATAAGACGTGACTGCAGCAGGAGCCTCTCCCATCTATCCTGATTGCAGTAGGATAAAATACCTAAGTGCTACTTCTTGGATAAATTGGCAGCATTTTGATCAGCCACCAGCCAATAATAAAACTAATCAGGAGACGACACCCCCCTTTTTTTTTTTTTTACAGTATTTTCCTACAAGACTGACCATTTCCATATCTTGTAGAAAATGATGCCGACTAAGAAACAGTGAGGGCAATTATATGTCTTGTTTAATCATATATTTCTAGGTTTAGTGTTCCTTTAAAGTACCTGGAATATTAAAAGGAGGAGAGAAAAAAAATAGCGAAATGATAGCAAAACGGGCATGAGTACTGTGTAATAATAGAGCAAGTATATACCTGACCATAATGTAAACCTATTTGACAACATAAAGTGGTGCTTATATTTTTAACTCAACGTCGATGTCAATGCTTCTTTTTCCAACCTTGCGTACCTTTCTATTCTGTATTGTCCTAACACTTAAAAAAATTATCCCACCAATATCTATACTCCAGTGTCGGTTACACAAAAATATTCACATACCCTAATAGTCTTTTTAGAGAAAAGTTTTTACTTTTTTAGCCTTTTAAGAACTTAATTGACAAAATGTACCCAACCATGTGGGGCTGTGTAGCAATTTTGCAACATATTACAGCAATTTATACAACAGACTATACAAGGATGATATCAGAGATGTGATTCCTAAGTCCTAATGCAAAATCCAAAACAGCCAACCCTAAAACTGCACCTACAAGGGGTCATTTATAATAACTTATTCTTTTGCGGCAAAGAAGCCCCCTCAAGCATCAGGTTCAGTGAATGTCTGCTATCTCTTTACATCCAATATCTATGTCTTTTTATAAAGCTGTAAGGTGCCCGCCACAGTTCCTAATGAGGCTCAATGCAGTTCCCATGTAGATGACAGTCTATTTCAAAAACCCACTAACACCAATACTCAACTGCCCTTATGTCTAGCCAGTTACCCAATTTAGCTAAAGTAGCCTAGGTCCATTGGATGTTATTTCATTATGTAAATTTGAGGGGCAATAATGGGGTCTCCAATAACCCCTGGTATAGCTGTGAGAATAACAGATGAAGCCCAGGGGAAAAAGCGTCATAATTTTTGTATTTGGGATTATTTCTTGAAAAACAAAACATAGCTGTTTCCCCCATAACCCCGCAGTGCACATTTTTTTTTAACTTTTTTAAAAACCTTTTGTACGATCCACCTCCACATTGATGTCAGGATTTATTTCACCCGACAACCATACTGTCTTACGGGAGGAGATTCTTTGCAACTGTCCATCATATAGTAGCAAAATATAGAAAAATGAATACAGCTGTTAACCCAATCAGTAATGCAACTTGTTCTAGTTCAGTCTTCCAATTTCCCATCAGGCGTTTGTTTTTTTGGGGCATGTGGGTGGAAAGGAAGGCGGACTTGGAGGTGTAAAAAAAGTCTAATTTTGCCATATATGGCAAGTATAATATTCTATGTGTCATAAACACCAAGAGGTACCGCCCTAGAGGAACGCAGCAAAGCATCAGAACAAAGAAGCACAAATGAAAGATGGAAGAAAAAGTATCAAGAGTGAACACCGTTCCCGGCATGTTGAGGTGCCCTGCCTTTTTGTGTCCCTCATTCTTTGCCATTAAAGACTGGAAATTGATGCAGTTTTGTGCAGTGCTAGGCTGTCAATTCTCATTTCAAGTATTATAAACATATGTAATGGTGAAAATTTATGAACTGTGGCCTTTTTTCATTGTTACTTGTAATGCAATTCAGTAAAGATAAGGAAAAAAGCAGAAATTCACCATGTATCAGTGCCTGGCTTTTATTATAACGTTTCTTTTGTTTAGTGCTCTTTTTTGCTATAAAAATAGACTGTAGTATTCCCTAAAGCATAAAATAAAAAAAAAATCTAAGAAAAATATATATTTGGCTTACACTCGATAATTTTTTGTTTTATTTTCTCCCTCGATTTTTATTGATCACATTTCCCAATAAATACTGGAATCATCCGCTCCAAAAATCTTATTTTTGTTTCACTATTTATAAATAGTTCTTTATCACGTGTTACAAAGATGAAAGTGGTGGTTCCCTTTTTGTTTTAGAAATATATTTTTTTTCACCGTTGGTCGCAGAGGGGATGTTTTGTTTGCGACTGAACAAATATATGATGGAAAAAAATAAAGAAAATTTAAAAAAAAAAAAAAAAATTGGAAAAAGACAAGAAAAAAAGAAAACAAAACAAAGGTAAAAAAAAAAAAAAAGAACAGTTACACCTTGTTCTCAATGTGTGGCTGAGTGCCTCGACTTTTTCATGTTTTGGTGTGGTTCTGATTTGTAGAAGTGTCCGAACAGGTTGTGTGCTGGAGTTTCTTTGAGGAAAAAAATGCACAGCTTAGTGTAGGCCATTACCTGTCTCTCAACAATAGTTATTCAATGCAGCCATGTACATAACCGTTATGTAGCAATAAATGTGCCGTTTTTATAAACCGCTCGATGACTCCTTATTTGTGTGTGTGCAAGCGCGTGGTATTTTTGCCAAATTCTGAGTCACTTTTGGAAATTTTAGGGAAGAAAATGATAAGTGCAAAATTTGAAACCTGAAATTTACAACTTTTTTGAATGTCAATTAAGTCATCCCTGAAGCCTCACAATACCTATTGCTTGAGAGGCTTCAAAAGCACCCTTAAAATTTATCAACTCCTTCAAAAGTTTGGCAGATTTTCCCTTTTAGACAGCCTTCAGTACAACACATACGGGCCATCTTTCCCAAACTGTCTGGGTGTTCTCATATGGCATTTAGGGACCAGTGATGAGCTAGTATGCTCGGATAAAGTGTTAATAGAGTATCTTCAGCATGCTCTAATACTATGTTCGAGTCCTCGCGGCTGCATGTCTCACGGATGTTTGACAGCCGGAAAACATGCAGGGATTCCTGTTAGACAGTCCCTGCGTGTGTTGTGTCTATCGAACAGCAGCGAGGCATGCAGCTGCGGGGACTCTAACTTATTTTTCGAGCACGCCGAAGACACTTGGTTAGCGCACGAACATGGCGGATAACAGCTTATCCGAGCACGTTCGCTCATCACTAATTATGATATGCAGTAGAGAAGAAGAGGGTGGGCCACTTATAAAGAGTCTGTAACCCCGAAAAAGCAAAATAAACTACTTAAAGAGAACCTGACAGTTCCCAATCTGCAGGGAGCATGACTATATGATTCCAGCCTGGGGTGTTTGACTTTGAAATGCTGCAGAGTTTCAAAGAATTTCATACTTTGTATATCAGACCAATGCCCAAACCCCATAACAACCTCCCTCTCCAACATCACTGAAGGGGAGCTTAATTGTCTCCTCTCCAAATCACACCTCACCACCTGTGCACTCGATCCCAACCCATCCCACCTCCCCAACCTCACCACCACTCTTATCCAATCCCTAACCCACCTCTTCAATATATCACTAACTTCTGGTACCTTTCCTTCTGCTTTCAAACATGCCACAATCACGCCTATCCTTAAAAAAGCCAACCATCATCCCAACCGCTATGTCCAGCTATCGCCTAATATCGCTGCTCCCATTCGCTTCCAAACTCCTGGAGCAGCACGTCCACGCTGAACTTTCCTCCCACCTCTCATATAACTTGCTCTTTGACAATCTACAATCTGTTTTCCACCCCCATCACTCCACTGAGACAGCCCTGACCAAAATTACTAACGACCTACTTACTGCCAAAGCAAACGGACAATACTCTATACTCCTGCTTCTAGACCAGTCCTCTGCATTTGACACAGTTGACCACTGCCTCCTACTACAGATCCTCTCCTCCTTTGGCATCTAAGACCTTGCCCTATCCTGGATCTCCTCATACCTTTCCAACCGCACATTCAGCAGCTACCACACTACCTCCTCATCCCACCCTCTCTCTGTTGGAGTCCCCCCCCAAGGCTCTGTTCTAGGACCCCTACTCTTCTCAATCTATACTGTTGTGAGTTCATTTTTCCCTTCACCATTGAGGTCTGATGAGCTCCCTCCTCTGGTGAAGGAAGGTGGTGAGGCTGATTACCAAACACCTGGGCAGCTAGATGATGACTGGGTGGCTGGAATTGAGGACTGGATGTAAGGCTGCCGACGCCCTTCTTCCTGGCTGGTGATTTTCCTGCTGGATTCTTGGAGACCAGTCTGATTCCTGCATCTCAAAGCTAAGTTTTTCTGCTCTGCTTTGTAATCTTCAGTTTTGGTTTTGTTTTGCCTTGTTTTTTGGGAGTTCTGCCATCCCCGGCCGGGGGTGAGCTGGATTCCATTTTTGTCTCTGATCTGTTGATCTTTTGCTCTGTCTTCAGAATATACCTGAGTGCTGATATAGTCTTTTGAAGCCTAGCGACTTCAGGGCCTGTTTTTCCTATCAGTCGGTTGGCTCATTTTGATAGGGTTTTTGCGGATGGCAGACAGCAGCTTTCCTATCCTGTCCTATGTAGTTAGCTTGGGCCCCATCATTTGCTCAACCTATCTTTCTATCTGTGTTAGTGTTTTCATCTTGCTTCACCGTCATTATATGCTGGGGCCTGCCTATTGCTTTGGGGTCTGCTCTGGGGCAGTTTAGTTTTTCGCCTTTCTGTCTTTAGGCTATATAGTTCTCCAGCTGTGATCGAGGGGTCTAGGGCACCGTAGGAACCCCCCACGGCTACTGCTAGTTGTTGTGGATAGGTCCAGGGGTCTGCAATCCGATAGCTGCCAACCTCTCTGGTTTTCCTGGACTTAGCTGGTATTTTGTTTTTTCCTGCTTCGGTGACTCATCATAACAGAGTGGATAGGTCCAGGGGTCTGCAATCCGATAGCTGCCAACCTCTCTGGTTTTCCTGGACTTAGCTGGTATTTTGTTTTTTCCTCCTTCGGTGACTCATCATAACAGAATCACCAGCCATACCGCAGATCCTAGGGTACTCAATAGCAGGAGAGAATTGTAAAAAAAAAAAAAAGTGTGAGAATTTTTTTTTTGTGTGTGCATATTTTTTCCTCTATCTCTGAGGCCGTAGGGGGATTTTTTTTCTCAATGGAGATGAAGCAATTGTCTGATCGTGTGGAGCAGCTCGCTGCTGAAGTGCGGGGAATTTCCGCCTATCTTGCTCATTCACATGCTGCTGAACCAAAGATTCCCACTCCTGATGTGTTTTTTGGGGATCGGTCTAAATTCTTGAATTTCAAGAATAATTGTAAATTATTTTTTGCCTTGAAGCCTAACTCGTCAGGGAACTCCGCGCAGCAGGTTAAAATTGTCATCTCTTTGCTGCGCAGCGATCCCCAGGATTGGGCGTTTTCTTTGAAACCTGATGATCCTATTCTGAATAATGTGAACACATTTTTTCAAGCCTTGGGGTTGTTGTATGATGAACCTAATGCTATTGATCAGGCTGAAAAGACCCTGTTGGCATTAAGCCAGGGTCGGGATTCGGCAGAGTTGTACTGTCAAAATTTCCAAAAGTGGGCCGTCCTTACTTCCTGGAATGATGGTGCCTTGGCAGCCCTCTTTCGGAAGGGTTTGTCAGAAACTGTAAAAGATACTATGGTGGGATTCCCTGTTCCCTCTGGTCTTGACGATTCTATGTCATTAGCCATTCAGGTGGATCGGCGTTTACGTGAACGCAAAACTACACGAGAGATGTTGCCACCTGTTGAACAAAAGTCTGAACCTATGCAATGTGATAGAGTTTTGTCTAGGGCGCAACGTCAGGAGTTCAGAAGGCGTAATAAGCTGTGTTTTTTTTGTGGAGATGCCTCGCATATTATTTCTGTCTGCCCTAAATTAGAGAAACGTTGTGCACACACATTTTCTGTGGGTGGTGTTCAACCTAAGTTTCTTCTGGAAATTACTCTGATCTGCTCCCTGTCCACATTTTCCGCCAAGGCTTTTGTGGATTCAGGAGCAGCTCTGAACCTGATGGACTTGGATTTTGCTAAACGTTGTGGATTTCCTATGACACCTCTGCGGACGCCTATCCCTTTGAGGGGTATTGATGCTACTCCTTTGGCGAAGAATAAACCTCAGTTTTGGACCCAGGTGGTAATGCAGGTCGCCCCAGACCATCAAGAAAATTGCAGATTTTTGGTGTTGCATAATTTGCATGATACCATTGTTCTTGGGTTTCCCTGGTTGCAAATCCATAATCCAGTTCTGGATTGGAAATCTTTGTCTGTGGTGAGTTGGGGTTGTCGGTGTGCCCTTAGTGATGCTCCTGTTTTCTCCACCTCTCCCCAGTCGCATGATGTTCCTGACTATTTGGCTGACTTTTATGATGTATTTAGTGAGAATGAGTCTGCGTCTTTGCCTCCTCATAGGAGTTATGACTGTGCAATTGAGCTGAACCCGGGGTGTAAATTCCCCAAGGGTCGGCTTTTCAATTTATCTGTACCCGAGCACGAGGCTATGCGATCCTATATTAAGGAGGCATTGAAGAAGGGTCATATTAGACCATCCTCTTCACCCTTAGGTGCTGTTTTTTTTTTCGTGGCTAAAAAGGATGGTTCATTAAGGCCTTGTATTGACTATCGTGCCCTCAACAAAATTACTGTTAAATATCAGTATCCGTTACCCCTGATTTCTGATCTATTCTCCAGAGTTAAAGGTGCTTGCTGGTTTACCAAGCTTGACCTCAGGGGGGCGTATAATCTTATTCGCATTAAGCATGGGGATGAATGGAAGACGGCGTTTAATACTCCGGAGGGACATTTTGAGTACCTGGTGATGCCTTTTGGGCTCACTAATGCCCATTCTGTCTTCCAGTGCTTCATGAACGATATATTCCGAGACTTTGTGGATAAATTTTTGATTATCTATCTGGATGATATTTTGATCTTCTCCAAGAATTGGGACTCTCATGTGGAACATGTTCGGACTGTGTTCCGGATTTTGAGGGAGAATTCCCTGTATGTCAAGGGATCGAAATGCCTTTTTGGGGTACAGAGGATTTCATTTTTGGGATTTATTTTGTCTCCGTCAACTATTGAAATGGACCCGGCCAAGGTACAGGCCATTTATGATTGGGTTCAGCCCACTTCTTTGAAGGCCCTCCAGAAGTTGGGTTTTGCTAATTTTTATCGGAAATTTATAGCTAATTTTTCTGGTATTGCCAAGCCATTGACGGATTTGACTAGGAAGGGTGCTGATGTGCTGAGTTGGTCTCCGGAGGCTGTTTCTTCCTTTCAGGAGCTGAAGCGAAGATTCACTTCTGCTCCGGTTTTGCGGCAACCTGATGTCTCACTCCCGTTTCAGGTGGAGGTGGACGCTTCTGAGATTGGTGCAGGAGCGGTGTTGTCCCAAAAAGATCCTGTGACATCTAAAATGAATCCTTGAGCTTTCTTTTCCCAAAAGTTCTCCCCATCCGAACGTAACTATGATGTGGGGAATCGGGAACTGTTGGCCATGAAATGGGCATTTGAGGAGTGGAGACATTGGTTGGAGGGAGCCAAACACCAAGTCGTGGTCCTTACTGACCACAAGAATTTGATTTACCTGGAGTCGGCCAACCGCTTGAATCCTAGACAGGCTAGGTGGGCCTTGATTTTCACACGTTTTGATTTTGTGGTCTCTTTTCTTCCGGGCACTAAGAATGTCTCAGCCTGACGCCTTCTCTAGGAGTTTCCTTGCTGATTCTCCTGTTGTGACCAAGCCTGCTACCATCTTAGGCGAGGGGGTAGTTCTTTCTGCCATCTCGCCCGATTTGAGACGAGTTCTGGAAGAGTTTCAGGAGGACAAACCTGAGCGTTGTCCCAGTGGAAAGTTGTATGTTCCTGACCAGTGGAGGAAGAGAGTGATGTCTGAAGTTCATTTCTCTGCATTGGCTGGTCATCCAGGTATTTTTGGTACTAGAGATCTGGTGAGTCGGTCTTTTTGGTGGCCCACCTTGTCTCATGATGTCAGGAATTTTGTGCAGTCCTGTGGGACTTGCTCCCAGTCTAAACCTTGTTCTCTAGTGGCTTGTTGATGCCTTTGCCGGTGCCCAGGAGGCCATGGACCCATATTTCAATGAATTTTATCTCTGATATGCCTGTCTCTCAGAGAATGACTGTTATTTGGGTGATTTGTGATAGATTCTCTAAGATGGTCCATCTTGTTCCACTCCCTAAGTTGCCATCTTCCTCTGAGTTGGTGCCCTTGTTTTTGCAACAGGTAGTTCACTTGCACGGGATTCCTGAGAACATTGTATCTGACAGAGGAGTTCAGTTTGTGTCTAGATTTTGGAGGACTTTCTGTTCCAAGCTGGGAATTCAGTTGTCCTTCTCCTCTGCATTTAACCCTCAGACCAATGGGCAGACGGAGAGAACAAACCAGACTTTGGAGTCGTATTTGAGATGTTTTATTTCTGCCGATCAGGATGATTGGGTTTCAATTTTGCCCTTGGCCGAATTTGCTTTAAATAATAGAGCTAGTTCTGCCACTTTGATGTCACCTTTTTTTTGTAACTTTGGTTTTCACCCTCGATTTTCTTCAGGGCAGGTGGAGCCTTCTGCCTGCCCAGGTGTTGACACTGATGTGGAGAGAATGCACCAGATCTGGGACCAAGTATTGGATAAGTTGTCTCTCCCAGGAAAAGGCCCAGCGGTTTTCCAACCGGCGTAGGACCGTTGGTCCCCAGTTTAAGGTGGGTGATATGGTTTGGTTGTCATTAAAAAATATCGCTATGAAGGTGGCTTCTCCTAAGTTTAAGCCTAGATTTATTGGACCTTACAAGATTTTGGTTGGCTCTTCCTGTCACATTTAAAATTCATAATGTGTTTCATAAGTCCTTGTTGAAGAGGTTTGTTGAACCAGTAGTTCCTGTGGTGGCACCTCCTGACCCTATATTGGTTGAAGGTAACATGGAATATGAGGTAGAGAAGATACTGGATTCCCGTCTGGCTAGACGAAGACTCCAGTATTTGGTTAAGTGGAAGGATTATGGTCAGGAGGATAATTCCTGGGTCTCTGCCTCTGATATTCATGCAGAAAGATTGGTGCGTGCCTTTCATGGGGCTCACCCGGATCACCCTGATGGCATGGATGAGGGTTCGGTGACCCCTCCTCAAGAGGGAGGTACTGTTGTGAGTTCATTTTTCCCTTCACCATTGAGGTCTGAGAACTCCCTCCTCTGGTGAAGGAAGGTGGTGAGGCTGATTACCAAACACCTGGGCAGCTAGATGATGACTGGGTGGCTGGATTTGAGGACTGGATATAAGGCTGCCGACGCCCTTCTTCCTGGCTGGTGATTTTCCTGCTGGATTCTTGGAGACCAGTCTGATTCCTGCATCTCAAAGCTAAGTTTTTCTGCTCTGCTTTGTAATCTTCAGTTTTGGTTTTGTTTTGCCTTGTTTTTTGGGAGTTCTGCCATCCCCGGCCGGGGGTGAGCTGGATTCCATTTTTGTCTCTGTCGGATGGCAGATAGTAGCTTTCCTATCCTGTCCTATGTAGTTAGCTTGGGCCCCATCATTTGCTCAACCTATCTTTCCATCTGTGTTAGTGTTTCCATCTTGCTTCACCGTCATTATATGTTGGGGGCTGCCTATTGCTTTGGGGTCTGCTCTGGGGCAGTTTAGTTTTTCCCCTTTCTGTCTTTAGGCTATATAGTTCTCCGGCTGTGATCGAGGGGTCTAGGGCACCGTAGGAACCCCCCACGGCTACTGCTAGTTGTTGTGGATAGGTCCAGGGGTCTGCAATCCGATAGCTGCCAACCTCTCTGGTTTTCCTGGACTTAGCTGGTATTTTGCTTTTTCCTCCTTCGGTGACTCATCATAACACTATACCCTTGGCCCGGGACAACTCATAAAGTCCTTTGGACTCCAGTACCACCTTTATGCTGATGACACTCAGATCTACCTCTCTGGCCCAGACATCATCTCTCTGCTGTCCAGAATCCTGGAGTGTCTATCCAGGCATATCCTCCTTCTTCTCGCTTCCTGAAACTCAATATGGACAAATCTGAATTCATCATCTTTACTCCATTTCACAGATCTTCCTTACCTGATCCACCCATCACAATTATTGACATCACGCTTTCCCCCATACCAGAAGTTTACTGCCTCGGAATAACCCTTGACTCTGCTCTGTCCTTCAAACCGTACATACAAGCTCTTTCCACCTCCTGTCGCCTCCAGCTCAAAAATATTTCCAGAATCCATCCTTTCCTCATCCCTCAATCTACTAAAATGCTTGTGCATGCTCTCATATCCTGCCTGGACTACTGCAACATCCTTTTGTGTGGCCTCCCTGCTAACACCCTCGCACCTCTCCAATCATCCTTAACTCTACTGCCCGACTAAATAATCTCTCTCCTCGCTACTCCTCTGCTCCTCCCCTCTGCAAATCTCTCCACTGGCTCCCATTCACTCAGCATATCCAGTTCAAATTACTAATACTGACCTACAAGGCCATCTGTAACCCCCATATGTCTCTGAACTAATCTCCCGATATCTTCCCTCACGTAATCTCCGATCCTCCCAAGACCTCCTTCTGTCCTCCACACTTACTCGCCCATGTGGTATTTCCTGAAGAAGAGGTTGCAAAAAACCTTGAAACGCTTAGAAGAAACCACTGTCAAACTTTATTAACCTTCTGGAATTTCATCATTTGGGCAGCGCGGACAAAATCCACGTATTTCTTTGCAGAGTTCTGTTTCAGATAGTCGGTGACCGACTTGTGGATCTGCAGCAGCCCTTATCTATACGTGCTTTGAATACCTACTACCAGGTGAGCAGTTTTTTGTCAAACCGCTTTACTTTATTTGCGGGATAAGACCCGATATTGCGCTTGTGTCTCCCTCTTTCCTCGCAATACTACATGTGCATATAGGCACACACCTGTTAATATAGGGCAACAGGTAGGGAGAAGCCACCACAGACCTGCCTGTCTGACTAGTCTGCAGCACGGCTCGGTCCTCGGCAGCTTCTAAAGTATGTTTTTCTCTGAAGCACCCAGCTGAGTTTGGTGCCCGTGAATAGGGCAGCATATATCAGCTGTCAGCTTTAAACATTTATATAGGTGACATAGCCCATGTAAAAACCATAGCAGGCATATGCATTTTATTGCTGCAGTTGCAGATAAAATGACTTTTATTCCATATGCAAATGAAGCACTGAGGTGTACCCTTGGAGTGGCCAAGAGCTCAATGCACAGCTATTGCCTCCAGTTTGCATTTATAGCACTGTCCCTCATCTTGATTGACAGTACTTTCTTAGCAAGAGCAAGTGCTACCTAAAACTGATTCCTTATTCACACGTGTGTGCACTGACACTGGAGGAGCCCATAATGATCACTGTTGTCAGTAGTGATATTAATCTATTCGTTGATGTCAGTTGCCGTCTATCACAGTTTTTCAATACCTTCTCCTTCTCTCTGAAGCCGCTTGCTCTTTCCACTTCTGGGAAGTGAGTGACAGCCACAAGCAGACAGGAGCTAAGGAGGAGCCCATGGTCTCCAGTGTCAGTGTTCTCAAAGAAGAACACAGAATTGGGTTTAGGCAGCGCTCGTTCTTGAAAAGCAAGGGACAGTGCTCAATATGCAAATTGGAGGCATGACTGTTCTCTGAAGGGTAAAAACTGTAGAAAAAGGCTACGTGGCACTCCGAGAGAATGGGGTGCACGAATAGGATACCACTCCAAAATATTTAAAGAATTCGGCACTCCCAAATATGTGATGCAAAAATCATAGGTTATGGTTTTATCAATTATTTAATTATCCACTGTAGACAAAAGCGTTGACGTTTCGGCCAATTCTTAGGCCTTCATCAGAACTATTGTCTTCAGTATTTGTAGGCCACACAGTAGTGCTACTCCCTCCAGCACTTTTGTGCCATTCTCCCTAGCGCACCGGTACGCGACGTCATATGCTCTAAATTGTCTACTGTGCGGTCTACAAATACTGAAGACAATAAAATGTAATAACGGCGATCGATACATCATATCTACCCCAAAATGGTATCAATAAAAACATCAGCTGAGGGCACAAAAAATAAGCTCTCACCCAGCTCCATCTCTTTTTCTTTTTTTTTTTTTACAAATTTCCGATTTTTTTTCCCCACCAGTTAACCCCTTAAGGCCCAAGCCTCATTTTTTAAATATGACCAGTGTCACTTTATGTGGCAATACCTCTGGAATGCTTCAACTGATCCCGCTGATTCTGAGATTTTATGTCGTGACGTATTGTACTTCATGATAGTGGTAAAATTTGTTCGATATTGTTTGCGTTTATTAGTGAAAATATCAGAAATTTTGAGAATTTTGAAAATGTCACAATTTTCTAACTTTTAATTCTTGTGCCCTTTAACCAGAGAGATATGTCACACAAAATAGTTAAAAAAATAAATAAATAACATTTCCCACATGTCTACTTTACATCAGCACAATTTTTGAAAAATAATTTTTTATATTATGAAGTTATAAGGGTTAAAAGTTGCCCAGCAATTTCTCATTTGTACAACAAAACCATTTTTTGTACGGCCACATCACATTTGAAGTGACTTGGGGGGGGGGGCTTAAATGACAGAAAATACCCAAAAGGTACATCATTCCCCTCAAGGTGCTCATAACCACATTCAAGAAGTTCACAGGAACTAATGCACTGTGGAGGGAAAAAACGAACATTTAACTTTTTTTCGCAAAAATTTTACTTTCGTTCAAAATTTTTATTTTCACAAGGGTAACAAGAGAAAAATAATCTCAAAATTTGTTGTACAAGTTCTCCTGATACCCCATATGTGGGTGAAAACTACTGTTTGAGCGTACAACAAGGCTCAAAAGGGAAGGAGCACTGTTTGACTTTTCGAACGCAAAAATTAGCCCCTGTTGTGCCTAAACAGTAAAAACACCCCCACAAGTGACCCCATTTTGGAAACTAGACCCCCCAAGGAAAGTATCTAATCTAGTGTGGTGAGCACCTTGTGTTAGGGCTGGCGGAACGCACCAAATAATAAATAATAGTAGGTGCGTTCGCAGCCCGGGATCCACCATGCAGAGGTGGTACACTGCTGCTAGGTAATGGCGGAAGAATAGAGCGGCGTGAAAACAGTCACACGTGGGTTACGTCACCCAGTGTGAACAGGAGTGAACTCTGTTGACTCACAGAGCCGCACAACCGCTGAACGCAAATACCGAAGCCTGTTTAGCTCACAGAGCCCGGCCAAAAAGCGCACAGAAAGCGGCCACAGAACTCTACCCCAAGGACACGGGGTTAGAGTTCCTCTAGGCCCTCTGAGCGCACGGCGTCGGTGCCGCGAATGCCACTATAGACGCTGGCTACGGAGTGTGGAGCACGTGCACTGAGGCGTGTTGAGTCACTGAAGGGGACTAATGCCTGACTCCGACTCTGCCCTTCCTACACCTAAGCCTGGGCGCTAGCAGGCTAGGCTGCACAACACATGCGTACCAAGTGTAGGGGTTTCATAATGAGTCAGTCACCAGAGACATTCATACGTGCATACACCACTCACTCCTCATAGTCTGAAAATACAGTGTATCCTAGCGCATGGCCGAGCGGCCATGCGAACCTTTTATAGCCGTACGCGTCCGGGACCTTCCTGACTTCTCGGATGGGACAATCCGAACACGCGCAGGACCTGAGCATGTGACCTTCGATCTCCAATGGGAGATCACTTCACGGCCATGCTCAGTGGCCCGACATGGCGACTTAGTCCCTGGAGAAACTCGGTGCTGAGCAGCATGCATTGCCAAAGCTGTGCCAGATGTGGCAGCAGCAAGCAAACCCACGGAGCTGGTCTGGGCAGAGCGCCGGGACCATCGAGTTTACTGAGCAACCTCCTCTGCGGCTGGGGAAGAATGGGAGACCGCTGGAGGCAAAGCTCGGGATTCCCGCTGTGCAGTGACAGGAGCCCGATGCCTAACATTACCCCCCCTCTCTGAGCCTCGCTCCGCTCGAATTCCGCAATGAGAAATGGAGCGTGGATGTTCTCCACCGGCTCCCGGGACCGAGCCTCTGGACCATGACCCTTCCAATCCACCAAATAAAACTTTTTGCCCTGCATCATCTTGTATCCCACAATGGCATTGACCTCAAACTCATCAGACAACAGGTGGCTCAGAAAACCGGGACATGTGAACCGGCTTAAGGAGGGACACATGAAACATGTCAGAAATAGCCAAGTGTGGTGGAAGGGCCAGGCGGTAGACCACAGGATTGATCTGCTTGAGGACCTTGAAAGGGCCAATATAGCGCGGTGCGAACTTAGCAGATTCAGCCCGCAGCCTGATAATTCGGGCAGAAAGCCACTCTAAGTCGCCAGGGGCGAAGGTCAGAGCAGGACGCCTGTGTGCGTCAACGGAGGCCCTCATTATCTCCTTGGAGGCCCGAATAGCATCCTGCATGCGATTTCAAATGTCACGTGCCTCCACCGCCCAGTCTGCCACCCTAGAGTCGGTGGATGACACGGGCATGGGCACGGGGACGCGCGGATGCTGGCCGTAATTTAAGAGGAATGGGGTCTGACCGGTGGAGTCGGCCACAGTGTTGTTCAAAGCGAACTCCGCCCATGGCAGCAAGGATGCCCAATCATCCAGCCTGGCCCAGACAAAATGTCGCAGATATGTCACCAGGGTCTGATTGGCTCTCTCAACCAACCCGTTCGTCTCAGGTCGAGGAGAGATTTAGCTCGATGCTGAGCAGAGAACAGAGCTCTCTCCAGAACCTAGATGCAAACTGAGGACCCCGGTCACTGACAATCTTATCTGGCATGCCGTGCAGGTGGAAGACATGTTTAATAAACAACGCTGCCAGGCCCCGTGCAGAAGGCAGCCGCGAGAGTGGCACCAGATGCACCATCTTGGACAAATGATCGGTGACCACCCAAATGACGGTGCTGCCACTGGACTTGGGCAGCCCCACCACAAAGTCCATACCGACCATCTCCCAGGGCCTGTCCGCTACCGGCAGGGGATAGAGTAACCCAGCGGGCCGCTGCCGAGAGGACCGATTCTGGGCGCAAGAGACACACGCCTGAATATAGTCCCTAACATCATGGGCCATATGTGGCCACCAGTACGTCCTTGCCAGGAGATCAGAGGTCCGTTTGGTCCCAAAATGTCCCCCCACCATGGATGAATGAGCCCAAGAGAGGGCCTCCTGTCGCAGATGGGCAGGGACAAAAGTCTTTCCCGGAGGTATCGTCTCGAGAGCAAACCGGAGCCAGGGTCCTCAGGCTCTCCGATGGGACTATCAGCCGAGGCTCCTCCTCTGATGACACCACGGAGCGAGAAAGCGTCGGCCCGGACGTTCTCCCCGGAGAGAAAATGCAGGGTGAAATGGAATCGGGAGAAGAACAAGGACCATCTAGCCTGGCGAGAATTCAGCCGCTGGGCTGTCTGTAGATAGACCAAATTTTTGTGGTCGGTGAACACCTGGAAAGGGTGGCGAGCCCCCTCCAGAAGGTGTGTCCACTCTGAGAAGGCCAGCTTCATTGCTTGCAACTCCCTGTCCCCGATGGAATAATTCCTCTCCGCCGGTGTGAAGGCCTTAGAGAAGAAGAAGCATGGGTGCTTCTGACCTTGTGAGTCCTTCTGGAACAGGACCGCTCCAGCACCGACAGAAGCGGCATCCACCTCCAGAATGAAGGGCTTATCTACATCGGGACGATGTAGAATGGGAGCGCTAGCGAAGTGGGATTTAATTGAAGCGAAGGCCTTGGAGACAGTTTCCGACCACAGTTTGGGGTTTGCACCCTTCTTGGCGAGGGCTACCAAGGGCGCTACCAAAGTTGAGAAATGGGGAATGAATTGGCGATAGTAATTTATGAACCCCATAAAGCGCTGCACCGCTTTGAGAGAGTGGGGTTCTTGCCAATCCATCATCACCTGTAGTTTGGCAGGATCCATGGCCAAACCCTGGGCAGAGATGATGTAGCCCAGGAAAGGCAAGGACTCCTGCTCAAACACACATTTCTCCAACTTGGCATAAAGGGAGTTAGCCCACAGAAGATCGAAAACTTTGCAAACATCTCTCTGGTGGGAGTCAATATCTGGAGAGTAAATGAGAATATCATCCAGATAGACTACTACCGAGGTGGTAAGCATATCCCGGAAGATGTCGTTCACAAAGTCTTGGACGACAGCTGGAGAATTACATAGCCCGAAGGGCATCACCAGATATTCATAGTGCCCATCTCTGGTGTTAAATGCCGTCTTCCATTCGTCCCCATCACAGATGCGAATCAGGTTATAGGCTCCCCGCAGATCAAGCTTAGTAAACACTCTCGCTCCCCGTAGCCTATCAAACAGTTCCAATATCAGGGGCAGAGGATATTTGTTCTTAACGGTTATGGCGTTAAGACCCATGTAATCGATGCACGGACGTAATTCTCCATTCTTCTTTTGGACAAAGAAGAATCCCGCTCCCGCTGGAGACACCGACTTCCTAATGAATCTTCTTGCCAGATTCTCCCTGATATACTGAGACATGGCCTCTGTCTCTGGGAGAGATAGGGGGTAGACCCGACCCCGAGGAGGCTCAGCACTGTCGGCAGTCGTAAGGGCGGTGCGGCGGAAGGGTCTCTGCCGCCTTCTTGGAGAAAACGTCTGCATACTGCTGATACGGCTTGGGAAGCGAGGAGAGATCTGTGGGAACCTCAGATGTAGCGACCTGTATGCAGTCCCGCAGACACCTACCCTTGCAGGACTTGCTCCAACCGAGGATTTTTCACGAGGACCACTCTATGTGAGGAGAGTGAAATCATAGCCAGGGAACCCCTAGGATGACCTGGTCGATACCTTTGGGCATAACAAGAAGAGACAGCATCTCCTGATGAGAAGGAGACAGTGAGAGTCTCAGTGGAGCCGTCTGGTGGGTGATTTAGGCCAGGAGTGTCGCACCATTCACCACTCTGATAGTGACTGGTTGAGGTAGCAGGACCAGGGGGATTGCGTGTTGTTGGGCGAAGGCAGACAACATGAAATTGCCTTCCTCCCCAGAGTCCACGCAAACCTCCACAATCAGAGTGGAAGAATTGAACTCTAATGCCCCTTTAAACAGGAGCTTGGAGGAGAAAGTCGCTGTGTCTAGTAGGCCCCCTCCGATAACCACTAGATGTGAGCATTTCCCGACCGCTGTGGGCACTGGTTAGCAACATGCCCAGTCCGCCGACAACGGAAACAGACTGGAGATACCCGCGCAGGCCGGGACTTGGACCCCGTGCCGGACACCTCCATGGCCTCTGGAGGCTCTGGCGGCTGACCCGGAGATTTCAACGGTCTAGCAAAATTTGGAGCCAACCTATATCGTTGGCTGGTCTTGGAGCGCTCCAGCCCTCGCTCGGTGAAGCGAATGTTAATGCAGGTGGAGACCGTAATGAGTTCCTCCAAAGTGGTGGGCACCTCCCTGGTAGCCAGGGTGTCTTTGACATGATCAGCCAGGCCTCTCCAGAATATAGGTATGAGAACCTTATCTGGCCACTCCAGCTCGGAGGCCAGAGTTCTGAAGAGGATGGCATAGGCTACTTTCACACATCAGGTTTTCGGCGTCAGGCGCGATCAGGCGTCGTGCCGGAATGCCGGATCCGGCAAATGTTTTGTAAAACCTGAAGTGCCGGATCTGGTTTTCTGCCGGATCCGTCTTGTTCTTGACAGACAAAACCGGATCCGTCTCATCCGGTTCATCCGTTTTTCTATCCGTTTTTCGACGGATTACGCCGGATCCGGTTTTTAAAATTGACCCTTGTGGCCTTCCGAACGGGATTGGCTACTGGAAAACTAGATATAGCATGTTCCTACAGCCCTTCTTTGACAGGTTGTAGAGAAGAAAGTGCAGGTTGGAGAGAAGAGCAAGTACTGGCGAAGATGGATGTTGTCATTGGAAATATTACCACTAGAAGTTCTGTGACGGTTTCAGGGACAATTTTCCACTATACTTTATGTCACCTCAAGGCAGAGTACACTGGGATGACAGAGTGTGAGAGATTTTTGCCCTAAACTTGTGTACCTTCTGGACCAACAGTATATACCTTTGCCAACCAAAGTTGGCTATCTTGTCATGGTCTTACTATTTTTACCTTTAGGCCACAGGTGTGTACCTGGTTGTGTTTTATGCAAAGTATTTCACCTTTTAACAAAAGTTGTGTACATTGGTAGGAAATCACCAACAATAAACACAACTTTTTAGGTGAAATACTTTGCTTCAAACACAACCAGGAACACAACTGTGGCAAAAAGCTAAAATTTACCCACAGTTATACCTGGTTTTGAATACCTTTTTACCTTTGAAATACCCTGTATTTAACCTTTTTTTAAAACATAGTTCGCCGCAGAAAGAAATGACAGACAACCATTGTGAAACGATAATTTAACTTTTATTTAAATTTTTTTTTTTTGTAAAATGTTTTTAAAGTGCAAAAAACTTTTTTAATAAAGGTTTTAAACCCAATGGGCATTTTTATTACAAAAAACACACATTACAATTCTGTGTACTGTGGGGTGGAAATACTGCTGGAGGGGCTGCGGGACACTTCGACACTGGGTGTGTGGAGAGAGGACTGGGATCGTGGTGGGGAAGGAACAGTTAGAGGTGAAGGTGTGGAAAAAGCTACAGAATGGGTGGACATGTGGGAGGCAGAAGAGGTGGTGGGCGGTGGAGTGGAGGGTTGGGCAGGGACTGTAGGAGCAGATGATGTTGATGGAAAGTTGTATGGGGAAGGAGTTTGGTACGGGGAAGGAGTTTGGTACGGGGAAGGAGTTTGGTACGGGGCAGGTTGCTGGAAGTGGGGAGATGACTGGTACTGGGGAGGTTGCTGGTACTGGGGAGGTTGCTGGTACTGGGCAGGTTGCTGGTATGTAGTAGGAGGGGGAGGATGGAAAGTGGCTGGACGGGGTGCAGATGTAATAGGAGGGGGAGGATGGAAAGTGGCTGGAGGGGGTGCAGGTGGAGGAACTACAGTGGTGGGAGGTGGAGGTTGGGAGGTAACCTGCTGTAGAGCACCGTGGCACGAATGCATTACATGCATCTGCTGGGTAGGAGATAGTGTTGCCATGTGCTCCACAACAGACCTGAAAAAGGTGTGGTTTGGCGAAGATCTTGCTTCTGAAAGCATGGTTTGCAGAAGTGTCTTCACCTCCAGAATGCTGGAGTTGATCTGCTGAAAGCCTGCGGAGATTTGCTCTGACAAGACTTTGAGACAGTTCTGGAAAGATGCATTCAGATGCAATAACTCTTGCGCATAACTCTTTTCCTGACCCCTCTGCCGCTGCCGCCCAGTACCCGCAGGTGTACTAGAGGTGGCAGGGGCAGAAGGGTGGGGTAAAGGGAAAGCGATTTCCTCACCAGCAGCTTCATGTAATGTAGGCGGCCACGATGCTCCTGTGCTGGTGGATGGGACAGATGGGTCGAATGTGTGGGAAGGCTGGGAAGGTGCAGATGTACCGGGTGGTCGAAGTGTCCCTCGGTGCCGGTCTCCTCAGGGATCGCCTCAGAAGGGTCCAATCGTGCAGGCTCCCGAGTGCTGCTCACCGTGCTGTGGAATAAAGAGAAAAAAAAACAATTAAAATACTGACATGGTATGGCCCTGGCTGAAAAAAAAAAGTTACATCTAACATTTTTTTCACATGTGGTGTGTAATATTTACCTTCTGGTGAGCATTGTTTCCCGGAGGAACGACAGGGCTTGTGCGTACTTGTACTTGCTCCTGCGCCCTCCAGATCCACTCGGGGCCCGCATCTCTTTATTGAACTCCTTCTTGAAACGATCCCTCACAGACCGCCACCGATTCACAATTCTGTATCCTGAAACGAGAAAGGAGTGGTTAGTATACAACATCAGTGTTTCACAAACTCCAGTCCTCATGGTCCCCAGGGGTCATGTTTTCAGGATTTCCATAGTAAATAGAAATCCTGAACACATGATCCGTGGGGACCACGAGGACTGGAGTTCGGGAAACACTGGTTTACATCAAGCAACCGTTACTGTATATACTTACGCTCTTTAATCTGGGCCCGAGCTTCGAGGTCCTCCCAGCGGCCCACAAGGAGAGAACAGATTTCCTCCCAGAGTCGTCGGGTAATGATCAGGTCAGCGTGGCGGCGGTCAGCCATATTCCAGAGCGGCTCCCTTTCTCTGACGAGATCGATGAGGCGGTCCACATCTATTCCTCCATCCTCACCGTCAGAGTCGGGAGCACGCTGTGAAGGCTGTTAAAGAAAAAGACAAAAATAACATAATTAGCCTCCACAAAAGAAATGAAATAAAAAGTGCAAAAAAACAAAGCAAAAATATTTATACTTACACGCTGGTGACCGCCGCGTTGCTGTCGCCGACGACCCTGGGAGGCACTGCGAGGACCTCTTGGCCGAGCACCAGATTGGGAAGACTAGAGAAGAAAACAAAAAATGTTATGTCTTTGGATGTAGGCATTTGTTTGCTGTGTGTGGTCTGCAGAACATTGTTTTCTATGTGTTGTGTGTAGTGTGATGTTGTGTTTCTGCGTTTGATGCAAAAAACTTACCAATTGTGAGCCCACTCCAGGTGTCTGTCCACCCCTTCCTTCTTCTTCTGGGAGCTCCTCTTCATCTTGTGATTCCTGTTTTGAAATAAAAGGCAATGAATAGACATATATTACAGAGATGATGGATTTTGGAAATAAAAACTTACCGTCAAATGCTGACGATGCGAGGGAGGGCTCCCAGAAGAAGATGTGCTGTCCTGTTGATGGCCAGACTCCATGGCTGTGGGTATTGCTGCTGCCAGTGATGCCATTTCTGCTGCTGCTGCTGCTGCTGCATCTCTTTGGCGGCTGTTGAATAAAGAGAAACAAAGGGCCAATGAATATCTTGATATTCCATGGCCCTAGTTTGGAGGAATGGGGGATTTGATAATTACCGTCTCTCATCTGCTTCTGGACTCCCCTCCCGTTCAGCATGCTGCTCCATTTGGGGTGGTGCTGATGGTGCTGCTGCTGCAGATGTCTGCTGCCTTCTCCTGCTCCTGGTTCTTGGCTTGGGTGGCATGTTGGGTGTGGCTGAGGGTCCCATTGTCTTGCTTTTATATATCTCCTGTGGGCAGAGCTACTGAGCATGCTCAGACCAAAAAAACCGGATCTGGCCACCGGATCCGGCTTTCGCCGGATCCGGCGCATTGCGGCGCTCATAGGCTTTCATTGTGTGAAAAAGCCGGACGCGCCGGATCCGGCGGGTACGGCTTTTTCGCCGGAGACAAAAAACGTTACAGTAGACGTTTTTTCCAGACGCCGGATCGCGACACATTGCCGGATCCGGCGAAAACCGGATGAAACGCATGGCCATCCGGCGCGATCCGGCGCAAATGCAAGTCAATGGGGGGGAAACCGGATCCAGCATTGCATTTCGCCGGATCCGGTTTCTGTCAAAAGCGCCGGATCGCGCCTGACGGCGAAAACCTGATGTGTGAAAGAGGCCATACTGGCTGACCAGAGACGACGGACCCTTAGTTAGGGCCAGCAACTGAAGTGCGGTGTCGTGTGTGTGACCCGAGGCCCAAGGAACACCTGCTTCAGAGTGAGCAGAAAATGGGTGGCACTCTGTACCAGGGGATCCCCACACTCCCACAGCGGGGTGGCCCACTCCAAGGCCCTGCCCAACAGGAGGGAGATGATAAATCCCACCTTGGCCCGCTCAGAGGGAAATCGTGTGGCCAGCAACTCCAGGTGAATGGAGCACTGACTTAAGAAACCCCTGCATGATGCACTATCACCCGAGAACTTCTCGGGCAGCGGGAGGCGAGACAAGGTCGGGGCAGGACTGGCCGTGGAGACACGGGCGAGAGCCTCTGTAGCAGCTTGAACAGCGACCGAAGTAACATCCGCAGCTGAGGTGGAATGCTCTAGCGCTGCCAACCTACCCTCCAGCTGCTGGATGTACCTGTGCAGTCGTTGTTCATCCGCCATTACTAGCCAGACCCTGGCGCTAGGATAAAGTTAGGGCTGGCGGAACGCACCAAATTATAAATAATAGTAGGTGCGTTTGCAGCCCGGGGTCCACCATGCAGAGGTGGTACACTGCTGCTAGGTAATGGCGGAAGAATAGAGCGGCGTGAAAACAGTCACACGTGGGTTACGTCACCCAGTGTAAACAGGAGGGAACTCTGTTGACTCACAGAGCCGCACAACAGCTGAACGCAAATACCGGAGCCTGTTTAGCTCACAGAGCCCAGCCAAAAAGCGCACAGAAAGCGGCCACAGAACTCTACCCCAAGGACACGGAGTTAGAGTTCCTCTAGGCCCTCTGAGCGCACGGCGTCGCTGCCGCGAACGCCGCTATAGACGCTGGCTACGGAGTGTGGAGCACGTGCACTGAGGCGTGCTGAGTCACTGATGGGGACTAATGCCTGACTCCGACTCTGCCCTACCTAAACCTAAACCTGGGCGCTAGCAGGCTAGGCTGCACAACACATGCGTACCAAGGGTAGGGGTTTCATAATGAGTCAGTCACCAGAGACATTCATACGTGCATACACCACTCACTCCTCATAGTATAAAAATACAGTGTATCCTAGCGCATGGCCGAGCGGCCATGCGAACCTTTTATAGCCGTGCGCGTCCGGGACCTTCCTGGCTTCTCGGATGGGCCAATCCGAACACGCACAGGACCTGAGCACGTGAACTTCGATCTCCAATGGGAGATCACTCCACGGGCATGCTCAGTGGCCTGACATGGCGACTTAGTCCCTGGAGAAACTCGCTGCTGAGCAGCATGCATTGCCAAAGCTGTGCCAGAGGTGGCAGCAGCAAGCAGACCCACGGAGCTGGTCTGGGCAGAGAGCGCCGGGACCGTCGACTTTGCTGAGCAACCTCCTCTGCGGCTGGAGAAGAATGGGAGACCGCCGGAGGCAAGGCTCGGGATTCCTGCTGTGCAGCGTCAGGAACCCGACGCCTAACACCTTGAACTCCCTGGTGTTTCACAGAAGTTCATAACGTAGAGCCAATAAGAAAATCTAATTTTTCCCACAAAAATGTACTTTTAGCCAAAAATGCTTTATTTTCACAAGGGTAACAGGAGAAAATGAACCCAAAAATTTGTTGTGCAATTTCTCCTGAGTACACCGATACCCCATATGTGATCGCAAACTATTTTTGATGCACAGTGCAAAGCTCAGAAGGGAAGAGGCACCATAAAGGAGTTCAGATTTTACTGAAATACTTTTACAGTGCTGTGTTACATTGGCAGAGCTCAGAAGCTCAGGAGAAGTGCCAGAACAGCAGAAACCCCCTGCAAGTGATGTCATTTTACAAACTACACCTCTCAATGAATTCATCTAGGGGTGCAGTGGTCATATTGACACCACAGGTGCCTCACAGAAATTTATACCATTGGGCGCTGAAGGATAAAATATTTTCATTTTTACCTCTAAAATGTTGTTTTAGCCCCAAATTTGTAATTTTTATAAGGGCTTATAGGAAAAAAATTGACCTCTCAGTTTGTTGTGCAATTTCTCCTGAGTGCGCCAATACCCTACATTCAGTCAGGAAATACTTTTGAGGCACAGTGCAAAACTCAGAAGGGAAGGAGCGCAGATTTTAGTGCAGATTTTACTGTTGTGGTTTGCAGGTGCCATGACTCATTGGGAGAGACCCAGAGGTGCCAGTACAGCAGAACCCCCATAAGTGACCCCATTTTACAAACTACACCTCTCACTGAATTCATCTAGGGGTGCAATGATCATATTAACACCACGCGTGTGTTACAGAATTTTATAGCATTGGGCAGTGAATAACAAATAACTACTTTTTTGTCACAAAAAAATTTAGTTTTAGCCCCAGATTTTACATTTTCACACTGGGAAATGGGTAAAAATGGCACCAAAATGTGTCACACTATTTCTGCTGAACGTGGAAATACCTCATATGTGGCTGTACAGTACTGCTTAGCCACACGGCAAGACTCACAATGGAAGGAGCGCTGTTTGCCTCCTGGTGAGCAGATTTTCCTAGAATAGTTTGCGGACTACATATACAGAGGCGCAAAGTGCTAGAAAAGCAGAATCCCCCCTCAAATGACCCCAATTTGGAAATTATACTCCTGCCAAACATGTGGACGCTATGTATGGTTTAGGTACACTGTGGGGCTCAGAATGGAGGAAGACATTTGGATTTGGGAGCACAGAATTTGCTAGATTTCTTTTGGCGGGTGAGGAGCCATTTCACTTTTCCAGAGCCTTTGTGCTACCAGTAACGTGGAAGCCCCTATATTTTCAATAACAGATGACAGACCTGAGTGGGGACTTGCTTTTTTGTGGATTGATTTGAAGCTTTTATTGAGAACATTTAACATAACATTTGGGATCACATTTATCCGACGCTCTAAGCACTTACTTTGGGGTTTCCATCTAAATCTCTGAGTTACATGATTAAGATTAAACCCCCTAGGGATCCACTCACTATAATGAGGCAGCAGAGTTACTCTGGACTCCATCTGGCCTCTGTTCAGCGGTCTCCTTTTCAGAAGTGCACAAAACTGTGGCCAACCGCGCTTTTATACAAGCCTAAAAAGATGGACACCGCCGAATCACAGGTCAGACGCGTCCACAGTGCCTCCATCTGCCTCATTATAAGGAATCTTCTGCCAAAGGTTCAGTCTGAATCAGGTATTTTCATAGATTTACACAGAAAACCCGATGCAAGTGCTCAGTGCAGTGCGCAGGATAAATGTGAGCCGAATCTTACTGCGATCTTTGAAAGGCAGACTGAAAAAATCAACAGTAGGTGAATAATTGGTTTTATTTATTTTTTACAGCATTCCTTGTGTGGTATAAATAATTACGCAACTTTATCCTTAAGATCAAAGTGATTACAGCGATACCAGATTTATATCTGGTTTTTATCTTTAGCTGCTGTCACACACTAAAAGACACTTTTTTTTGCAAAAAGCATTGCCATATTTTGAGAGCTATAATTTCTCCATATTTCGTCCAACAGAGTCATGTGGGGGCTTGTTTTTGGCGGGATGAGTTGATGTTTTTATTTGTATCATTTTTGGGCACATGGCATTTTTTTATTGCTTACTATTCCGATTTTGGGAGGCAGAATGAACAAAACACTGGAATTTTTAGAATTTTTTTATATTGTTCCGCATGTGGTAAAATTGATGAGGCAGTTTTATTCTTCTGTTCAGTACGATTACAGCAATACCGCATTTATATCGTTTTTTTATGTTTTGGCGCTTTTACACACTAAAAAAAATTTATAGATAAAATAATTATTTTTACATTGCTTTATTCTGAGAGCTATAACTGTTTAATTTTTCCGCTCATGGAGCACTATGGCGGCTTGTTTTTTGCAGGGCAAGATAAACTTTTCAGGGATGCCAATTTTATTTACAGTCGTCTTTTTGATCGCGTTTTATTCCACTTTTTCTCCAGCGGTATGATGAAAAAGCATAGTTTGCATGTTTTCTTTTATGGTATTCACTAAAGGGATTAACTAATGGGACACTTTTGTAGATCGAGTCATTTCAAAATATTATTATTTTTTATTATTATTATTTTGTAATTTTACAATTTTTTTTTACTTTTTTTAACCTTTTTATTTAGTCCCTCTATGGGACTTCAACTTTTTTCACTTTTTTTTAGTTTGATTGAAGGTATAATGTATTGCAATGCATTATAACTCTACAGAAAGCTTCTTAAACCATGCCTTGAGCATGGTCTAAGAATCTTTCTGTAGCTTGGTGACACGTGGGTCATCATGGCAACAATCGGAAGCTCCCGTCCTTCTGCCTGCTCCTAAATGTTGCTATCGCTCTCGATCGCCGGTGCTGGCACGCTCCCTGGCTGTTAATGCAGGAGCTCGGCCACTAGCAGTGCTGAGCTCCTGCTATGATCGGTCAGGAGGTGCTGATATTTCGACACCTCCTGCGTAATCATGGTGTGATCGATCAGTCAGATTGAAAGACCCATCACAGCGATCTGAGTGGTGACCGACGGCATGAGGCCCCACATCTCTTCTCAGGCCGCTTAGCTGTCACTGCCAGCACTGAACTGTCACTGCTTGTTTACGTGCTGTGACAGTTCAAATTTATGATGGGCATAGCACGTCACGGTGCGGGAACTGACACCTTTCATGACATGCTATGTCTGTCATTGGTCGTAAAGGGATTAAATAAAAAAACCCTAGACATGTTCGGTATCTGCGTACTCGTACTGACCTGGGGAATCATATTGCTGTGTCAGTTTTACCATATAGTAACATGGTAAGTAAAAAAAAAACACAAATAACAATGGTGGAATTGCACTTTTTTTGCAGTTATGATGCAGTTGGAATTTTTGTTTCTGTTTTCATGTGCATCACATGATAAAATGAATGGTGTCATTCAAAAGTAAAGTTTTTCCTGCAAAAAAAAGCTATGTCTAAGGAACAGTAAAAAAAAAAGACATGGTTCTTAGAAGAAGGGGAGGAAAAACAAAAATAGAAAAACAGAAATTGGCTGTGGCAGGAAGGGGTTAATAGGGTCCCATTACCACCGTGCACCATTGATAATATTAGTGTCTTTGGACCCCATAATGCCCTGTTATCCCTTTTGCCACCTGTCCAGCCACAACCCTATGGACTAGTGGTCTCTTTGGTCTATTTCCTACAATTCTTGGTAGATCACGGATATTTCTAGATAAGACCTGTCTGTTTTCTTAGTTTCCCAAAAACCTGAATGTTAGAAATTGCTGACATGACATAAATATGCCGGAACAGAAGAAAAAGCAGCTTGTTGTTCTCTGGTAACGGCCCGTAAATAACCCTCCAAACTGCTGGAATTTAAGAGACTTTTCAATCTGAGATAAGCTTAAAGACTCGCTAATCCACGGAATCTCTACAAATGTAGAGTATTTGTCTCCGGCTGGAGGTCTACAAGCTGTTTACACTCGTTCATAAAGCTAGATGTCATTTGTAAAGAAAACAGCACAACCTTCCGGATAAACTGAAGGATAAGACCGCAGAGTTTGGTTTAGTTTACATTGATGTAAAACTTAAAGTAAATTTGTATGTTTTAAAAGTATTTTTTAAAATATTCTTTTTATTTTTCATGTAACTAAGTGTATATAGACAGTGGGGAAATAAGTATTTGATCCTCTGCCGATTTTGCAAGTTTTCCCACCTACAGAGAATGGAGAGGTCTGTAATTTTTTTATCACAGATACACTTCACCTGTGAAAGACAGAATGTAAAAATAAAAACAACAGAAAATCACATTGTATGATTTTTACATAATTATTTGCATTTTATTGCATGAAATACGTATTTGATCACCGACCAACCAGCAAGAATTCTGTCTCTCACAGACCTGTTAGTTATTCTTTAAGAAGCCTCCTACTCTGCACTCATTACCTGTATTAATTGCACCTGTTTGAACTCGTTACCTGTACAAAAGACACCTGTCCAGACACTCAATCACACTCCAACCTCTCCACCATGGCCAAGACCAAAGAACTGTCTAAGGACACCAGGGACAAAATTGTAGTTCTGCATAAGGCTGGGATGGGCCACTGGACAATTGGCAAGCAGCTTGGTGAGAAGGCAACAACTGTTGGCATAATTATTAGAAAATAGGAAAAAAACATAGACACATTTAACCCCTTTACCCCCAAGGGTGGTTTGCAAGTTCATGACCGGGCCAATGTTTACAATTCTGACCACTGTCCCTTTATGAGGTGATAACTCTGGAACCCTTTCATGGATCCTGGTAATTCTGACACTGTTTTCTCGTGACATATTGTACTTCATGTTAGTGGTAAAATTTCACTCATATAACTTGCATTTATTTGTGAAAAAAATGGAAATTTGGCAAAAATTTTGCAATTTTCCAACTTTGAATTTTTATGCCTTTAAATCACAGAGATATGGCACACAAAAAAACTTAAGTAACATTTCCCACATGTTTAGTTTACATCAGCACAATTTGGGAACCAAAATTTTTTTTTGTTAGGAAGTTATAAAGGTTAAAAGTTGACCAGCGATTTCTCATTTTTACAACACCATTTTATTTTTAGGGACCACATCACATTTGAAGCCACTTTGAGGGGTCTATATGATAGAAAATAACCAAAAGTGGCACCATTTTAAAAACTGCACCCCTCAAGGTGCTCAAAACCACATTCAAGAAGTTTATTAACTCTTCAGCTGCTTCACAGGAATTTTTTCAATGTTTAAAAAAAATGAACATTTAACTTTTTTTCACACAAAAAATGACTTCAGGTCCAATTTTTTATTTTACCAAGGGTAACAGGAGAAATTAGACTGCAGATTTTATTGTGCAATTTGTCCTGAGTACGCTGATACCTGATATGTGGGGGAAAACCACTGTTTCGGCGCATGGCAGAGCTCAGAAGGGAAGAAGCGCCATTTGACTTTTTCACTACAACATTGGCTGGAATTCAGATCGGACGCCATGTCGCGTTTGGAAAGCCCCTGATGTGCCTAAACAGTGGAGCCCCCCCACATATGACACCATTTTAGAAACTAGACCCCCCAAGGAACTTATCTAGATGTGTGGTGAGATCTTTGAACCCCCAAGGGCTTCACAGAAGTTTATAACGTACAGCTGTAAAATTAAAAAATCATATTTTTTCCACAAAAATGATCTTTTCACCCCCAATTTTTATTTTCCCAAGGGTAACAGGACACCAAAAGTAATTGTGCAATTTGTCCTGAGTACGCTGATACCCCACATGTGGGGGTATACCACTATTTGGGTGCATGGCAGAGCTTGGAAGGGAAGCAGCGCCATTTGACTTTTTTGGCTGGAATTGAGATCGGACACCATGTCGCGTTTGGAAAGCCCCTGATGTGCCAAAACAGTGGAAACCCCCCACAAATGACACGATTTTGGAAACTAGACCCCAAAGGAACTTATCTAGATGTGTGGTGAGCACTTTGAACCCCCAAGTGCTTCACAGAAGTTTATAACGCCCGGGCCTGAAAAAAAAAATCATATTTTTTCCACAAACATGATCATTTAGTCCCCAATTTTTTTATTTTCCCAAGGGTACCAGGAGAAATTGGACCCCAAAAGTTGTTGTGCAATTTGTCCTGAGTATGCTGATATCCCATATGTGGGAGAAAACTACTGTATGGGCACACGTCGGGGTTCGGAAGGGAAGTAGTGATGTTTTGGAATGCAGACTTTGATGGCTTTGACTTTGAACAGAAGCATACAGTCTAGATCACGTGAAGTCATTATTTCCCTCTACTCCTCTTTGGTCAGACCTCATCTGGAATATTGTGTCCAGTTTTGGGCACCACATTTTAAAAAAGACATCAACAAACTGGAGCAAGTTCAGAAAAGAGCGACCAGAATGGTGACCGGTCTGCAAACCCTGTCTTATGAGGAAAGGTTGCAGGATTTGGGAATGTTTAGTTTGCAAAAGAGAAGACTGAGAGGAGACTTAATAGCTGTCTACAAATATCTAAAGGGCTGTCACATTGTAGAAGGATCAACTTTATTCTCATTTGCACAAGGAAAGACTAGAAGCAATGGGATGAAACTGAACGGGAGGAGACACAGATTAGATATTAGAAAAAACTTTTTGACAGTTAGAGTGATCAATGAGTGGAACAGGCTGCCACGAGAAGTGGTGAGTTCTCCTTCAATGGAAGTCTTCAAACAGAGGCTGGACAGACATCTGACTGGGATGATTTAGCGAATCCTGCTTTGAGCAGGGGGTTGGACCAGATGGCCCAGGAGGTCCCTTCCAACTCTACGATTCTATGATTCTATGATTCTATGGAATGGTCTGCGGGTGTCATGTCGTGTTTGGAGAGCCTCTGATATGCCTATTCTGTTGAAACCCCCACAAGTGACCACATTTTGGAAACTAGAAACCCCAAGTAACTTATTTAGATGTGTGGTGAGCACTTTGAACCCCTAAATGCTTCACAGAAGTTTATAGCGTAGAGCCATAAAAATAAAAGAATAATTTTTTTTCCACAAAAATGATATTTTTGCCCCCAATTTTTTATTTTCCCAAGGGTAACAGGAGAAAATGGACCCCAAAAGTTGTAGTACAATTTATCCTGAGTAGGCTGATACCCCATATGTGGGGGTAAACCACTGTTTGGGTGCAAGGCAGAGCTTGATAGGGAAGGAGCACTGTTTGACTTTTTCAATGCAGAATTGGCTGGAATTGAGATCAGACGCCATGTTGCATTTGGAGAGCACCTGATGTGCCTAAACAGTGGAAACCCCCAATTCTAACTCCAACCCAAACCCCAACACACCCCTAACCATAATCTCAGCCCTATCCCTAGCCCTAACTCTAACCCTAGCGCTAACCCTAACCCTAACCATAATGGGAAAATAGAAATAAATAAATTTTTTTTTTCATTTTATTATTTTTCCCTAACTAAGGAGGTGATAATGAGGGGTTTGATTTACTATTTTGGCGGTTTTTATGTTTGGCGGCTGTCGCACGCTAAAAGACGCTTTTATTGTAAAAATAGTTTTTGCATCACCACATTTTCAGAGCTATAATTTTTCCGTAGTTTGACCGACTGAGTCATGTGAGGTCCTATTTTTTGCGGGACGAGTTGACTTTTTTTTGCTACCAGGTTCGGGCACATGACTGTTTTTGATCGCTTTTTATTCTGATTTTTGGGACGCAGAATGAAGAAAAACCAGCATTTCATGAATTTCTTTTGGGGGGTGCGTTTACACCGTTCCGCGTGTGGTAAAATTGATAAAATGATTTTATTCTTTGGGTCAGTAAGATTACAACGATACCTCATTTATATCATTTTTTATGTTTTGGCGGTTTTATGCAATTAAAACAATTTTATATAAAAAATAATTAATTTTGCATCGCTTTATTCTGTGAGCTATAACTTTTTTATTTTTTTGCTGATGATGCTGTGTGGTGGCTCATTTTTTGCGGGACAAGATGACATTTTCAGCGGTACCATGGTTATTTATAGCCGTCTTTTTGATCGCACGTTATTGCACATTTTGTTTGGCAGTATGATGATAGAGCATTATTTTTTGCTTTGTTTTTTCTTTTTAAGAGGTTCACTAAAGGGGTTAACTAGTGAGACAGTTTTATAGGGCGGGTCGTTACGGACGCGGCGATACCAAATATGTATTCTTTTATTGTTTTTTTTTTATTTCCAAAAAAAATTACTTTATTACTTTGTCCCGGGGGGGACATCACTGTCTTGTGTCAAATCGCTGATCTGACACTTCACACAGCGCTGTGTCAAATCAGCGATCTGACAGGCGCTGCAGCAGGCTTCCTCAGCCCTGCGCTCTGCAGGCACTGAAGAAGCCGCCTCCCTGCAGGCCCTCTCCCTGCCGATGCTTCCCTAATCCCCCGGTACACTGCGATCATGTTTGATCGCAGTGTGCCAGGAGTTAATGTGTCGGGTGCGGTCCGTGACTGCCCCTGACACATAGTGTCGGGTGTCAGCTGTGATAATTAGCTGACACCCGGCCGCGATCATCGGCGCTTCCCCCGGGAGGTGCCACTGATTGCTATGATGTACTATCCTGTCCTTGGGAATTAAGTCCCAGGGCACATGGACGGGATACTATGTCATATGTCAGAAAGGGGTTAAGGATGCATAACCACCTGAAACGGGTTGATGTGGCATGTTATGTAACCTACAACAATGATGCTGTTTTACCCCCTGCTAAGCACTTTCAGTGAATACAGATAGAAGTTTGTTCAAAAATTCGTTGAGCTGGATTTCCTTCTGTTTTGTGATTGCAGCTTGCCTTGACACAGTGTTTCCTGTGCTCTGAACACCAAAGGATGCCTATTACGGTGAGCTGGGCTCATTTCTACCCCATGGGATGCCAACTCTTGGTAACTTGCAGCTAGAGGGCAAGATAACATTTCTGCAGACTTGGTCCAGGCTCGCCTCCTTATCTCTTTCAACCAGCCTAGGCTCAGCAGTAATATCACCACTTCCAGGATCCTTGCTCTCCCTTCCGCAAGAACCCCAGAGGTAAAGGATGCGGCCTGGGTTCAGGTCTTGGTGGTACTGGGTATTCTGCCAGATCCAGGCCACAGGCTCCTGTCAGCTTCCTTAGGCTCCAATATTCCACCTCTGGAGTCTCACTTGGTTCTGACATCTTTGTCACCCACTAAGCACGTTACACTGTATGGATGCTAATTGAATACAACAAAAAAGTTTAACTCTTTTTTGGAGTGTTATATTACCACAGACGTACCCCAGACCACAGAATAGTGTATGGGTGAGAAATTTAACCTAGCAAAAATTTTTAATGCTTTTCTGGAGAGATAGATATCCCAACAATGTACACCAGACCATATAATAATAATGTATGGATGAGTAATTTTACCCATAAAATTTTTTAACACTTATTTGGAGTGATATATAACACCGAAATGTACCACAAAACACGTAATACTCAATGGATCACACAATATATTATATTTTTTCACACAAAACAATGCCGCAGTTATAAATATTTTGTAAGGGACTGCCCAGCCCTATTCCCTGTCTACAGACTATATTCTGCCACTGTCCCTGCTCCTTAAACTCTCTCTCCCTCCCTAGACTAAATGCACAATGTGTGTGATGCAAACAGCAAAGCAAGTGATTAGCCCTTAGAAGGGCTGTTAGTATGATGGCTCAGCTTCAGCACCACCAGTATCAACACTGCAGGCCTCTGATTCATTATAATGTGCACACAGACCTGGACAAGCATTCTCTCTCCAATACGAACTGACACAGAGCTGTGCAATGGCGGCAATGTGCCGAGCCAGGGGGCGCATGTTCTTTTTTAACCCTTGATGATGTCACTCAGCCAGCCAATCGCAGTAATGCCACAAACAATATGGCTACAGCATTATAGTAATGCACAGGCAATTAACAGGCGCCAAACGTGCGGGGCAGGAATTTGAGTTTTACATCAAGCACCGGCTAATGCTCGCAAAGTAACGACTAACAAACACATCTGAGCACCCAGATACTCGAGTGATATCCGAGTTTCACTGAACACATTCGTTCATCCCTATTAATGAAATCAGACATTTTATATTCATAGTCAAAATTTATCGATAATAAAAATGCTGAAAAGATGAAGCCATCATTAAGCTTCTAAAGGCTCAAAACTTTCCAATTTGAAAATCCAACGGGCTTCTTTCTCAAGAAGCATTACACAAATATTATCTCGTCTATGGTCCAACTTTACCTGACAAATCCTCCAAAAATTCAAGGCACCGGCTATCTTCCTTCCAGAGAAGATATTTTTATTGACACCAGTGTACACACGGGAAAAATAGCAACATTTCAGCCACGCAGGGACTATATCAAACCAAGAATAAAAGTGCATAAACAACTGTATAAATGTAAATCCTCCAAAACTGACGACTTTAAACCTCCACGATGAATTAACCAAATATGTCTAGAAAACTGTGCATCCAATACTGTTTTAATGGAGTATAGATGCTGAGAGACTCATCTTCTCAGCTGTTTTTTCCATATTTCTCATGAAATGTTTGAGACAGGCACATCTTGCACATAGATTATCCCCATGGTTCGGTAGTTAATAAATTGACTAATATTGTATTCTTTATGGTCCAAAAGGTTAATGAAATTTTAATGATTGACAAATCTACAAAAAGTGCAAAGGTGAAATCCTGTCATTCCAGAATTCTACCGTTTAGCAACAAAATGGCTATGCACCAATATAACTTTCAGGTTCTCGCCACACCTATATGTAATGCTTGGTCGTAATTAACTCTCTTAAATTGGAGTCGGCTTAAAGAATAGGCCAATGTCTAAGGATGGCATTTCCTTCACTTATACTGGTATCATAAGTGCCAATCAACTCAATAAATTTCATTGCATATTTGGGCTGACAGATCAGTAGGTCACGCCTCCCTGTTGTCCAGGGCCTGTCAGTACTTTTTTGGCATAGCCTTGATTTAGAAAACTTTCATGTAGGAGATTACATTCTTTTTGAAAGTCTTCCCCATTGGAGCAATTCCCTCTTGTTTGTAAATATTGCCCTTTTGAGATACCTTTTAAGGTGTGCCAATTTCTCCAATGACAAAAACGATATGTCTCCTATGTAAATCTGTTTTGTCAACAGGATCCAGAGAAATTCTCAAATAAAAAAAACAGGGTGTGCTCAAGAATCTTGGAAGTAAATCTCATTCCTTTTTCATTATTGTGATAAAATACTGAAAAAAATCTTCTTTTCTCTATCCCTTAAAATTAAAATATCATCAATCTATCAGCCCCCAAATAATATGTGACTGGTCAAAAAAATTAAGATCTTCACAGAAAATAGCCAATAGTGTCCACCCACCATACCAAAAATAAATTAGCAAAGGGGGGGCTCAAACCGTTCCCATCGCTGTTCCATTGATTTGAATATAAAATTTGCCATTATAGATAAAATATATGTGTCAAGAGGAACTGTAAGAGTGTCAACACTAAAATATTGTGTGATCCAACATTTAGTGTTACGAAAGCGTTGAACAGCAGATTTACCTAATTCATGCCGATTATAATAATGATTCCCCATCAAAGCTTGCAATAAGAATACTAGGGGTTATGTGAACCTCCTGGAGCCCAGTGACAGTGTCCTTGGTGTTCCTAAGATGGAAAGATTTCATTAACATGTATGCCTATTCCTGTTATTATTATTCCTTATTATTATGTGCTTAGGCTGGAACTACCTGACACAATGTTTTATGTATCTTTGGCAACAAATAAAACATTGCCAAAGTTGGAGTAGATCTAAACAGACATTTGAATTCACTGTCAGTGATCAGAGACCTTCTTTTAGCATCCTGTTAGATTGTATTTAATTCTCCAATGTATTGGATTTGAATTTCTGTATAGGATGATATAGCTGTTTCGATCATCATAGAAGCTTCCATAAGTAATCTTGCATGTTAATGATCTTGTAAATCTTTCAAAAGCTGATGTAGGAATAATGGGCAATCCCTTCTTTAAGACTAATAATTGTATAGCGCTTAATTCAATTGAAAATAAGATAACACTCTCAAAAGCTGAATCAGCAACTTCTAACATTACTTATTTTAGCCCCACCATTCCCTGTCTTTGAGTTGTATCCCATGTGGTTCTAAAACAGTGGAGATATTGGAAATATTTGGTTTTGTCTCAGTGTAAGAGGGTGACCAGGATGGTCATGTGCTTCTCCCTAGATTAAAAAAAGGTTACAATCTGTGTATACAAGAAAGTGTTTTATATTGCATAGAACCTTATAGGCACCACGGTGCATGGATAGTGTATTGCTATACTATGTGGATGACTAAATGTGTGCTGATAAATGTATTAGATGTATGGAAAGGATAATATTAGTATATAGGAAATAGGTTAAGATTTAGCTATAAGATAGGATTGGGTATAGTGCGGTTGTGGGCACAATAAGTTCAGGAAGTAGACAGGTTTAAGATAGAAACAGTTAATGTGTTCAGGAACAGCCCCAGTGTGGAAGAGGCAGGGCTAGTTCACAAGAGGAACACTTTCTGGTTAAAGCAGTGAGAGAAAGAGATTAGACGGAGAAAGCACAGTGGTTGGAGGCCTGAGGGAACAAGGAACACGGGCTGTTCATAAGCAAGAGAATGTCAGCCATAAACTCGGAGCAGACATTGGAATGTTCAGGGCCTACGGTCCATCTGAGGCACAGAGAAGCATGCCTCAATATCTTCCTAGAAGAGGGATGGGACTCATGGAAGCTGCAGAGTCAGATGGAGTATCCCAGGGGTAAAAGATGCCAGAGAGGAAAGAGATACAGTTGTGGCCAAAAGTATTGACACCCCTGCAATTCTGTCAGATAATACTCAGCCTCTTCCTGAAAATGATTGCAAACACAAATTCTTTGTTATTATTATCTTCATTTAATTTGTCTTAAATGAAAAACACAAAAAGAATTGTCCTTAAGCCAAATTGGATATAATTCCACAACAAACATAAAAAAGAGGGTGGACAAAAGTATTGGCACTATTCGAAAAATCATGCGATGCTTCTCTAATTTGTGTAATTAACAGCACCTGTAACTTACCTGTGGCACCTAACAGGTGTTGGCAATAATGAAATCACATTTGCAGCCAGTTGACATGGATTAAAGTTGACTCAACCTCTGTCCTGTGTCCTTGTGTGTACCACATTGAGCATGGAGAAAAGAAAGAAGACCAAAGAACTGTCTGAGGACTTGAGAAACCAAATTGTGAGGAAGCATGAGCAATCTCAAGGCTACAAGTCCATCTCTAAAGACCTGAATGTTCTTGTGTCTACCGTGCGCAGTGTCATCAAGAAGTTTAAAGCCCATGGCACTGTGGCTAACCTCCCTAGATGTGCACGGAAAAGAAAAATTGACAAGAGATTTCAACGCAAGATTGTGTGGATGTTGGATAAAGAACCTCGACTAACATCCAAACAAGTTCAAGCTGCCCTGCAGTCTGAGGGTACAACAGTGTCAACCCGTACTATCCGTCGGCGTCTGAATGAAAAGGGACTGTATGGTAGGAGACCCAGGAAGACCCCACTTCTTACCCCGAGACATAAAAAAGCCAGGCTGGAGTTTGCCAAAACTTACCTGAAAAAGCCTAAAACGTTTTGGAAGAATGTTCTCTGGTCAGATGAGACAAAAGTAGAGCTTTTTGGGCAAAGGCATCAACATAGAGTTTACAGGAGAAAAAAGAGGCATTCAAAGAAAAAAACACGGTCCCTACAGTCAAACATGGCGGAGGTTCCCTGATGTTTTGGGGTTGCTTTGCTGCCTCTGGCACTGGACTGCTTGACCGCGTGCATGGCATTATGAAGTCTGAAGACTATCAACAAATTTTGCAGCATAATGTAGGGCCCAGTGTGAGAAACCTGGGTCTCCCTCAGAGGTCATGGGTCTTCCAGCAGGACAATGACCCAAAACACGCTTCAAAAAGCACTAGAAAATGGTTTGAGAGAAAGCACTGAAGACTTCTAAGGTGGCCAGCAATGAGTCCAGACCTGTATCCCATAGAACACCTGTGGAGAGATCTAAAAATGGCAGTTTGGAGAAGGCACCCTTCAAATATCAGGGACCTGGAGCAGTTTACCAAAGAAGAATGGTCTAAAATTCCACCAGAGCATTGTAAGAAACTCATTGATGGTTACCGGAAGCGGTTGGTCGCAGTTATTTTAGCTAAAGGTTGTGCAACCAAGTATTAGGCTGAGGGTGCCAATACTTTTGTCTGGCCCATTTTTGGAGTTTTGTGTGAAATGATCAATGTTTTGCTTTTTGCTTCATTCTCTTTTGTGTTTTTTCATTTAAGACAAATTAAATGAAGATAATAATACCAAAGAATTTGTGTTTGCAATAATTTTCAGGAAGAAACGGAGTATTATCTGACAGAATTGCAGGTGTGTCAATACTCTTCAGTCTGACTAACCTTAACTCCCAGCAGCCCCTCCTACAATAAACCCTCTATGAACATCCTATCAGGCCCCACTAGTATGCCCCATCTATTGGCCCGCAACATAATTACATCTACCTGGTCTATGGGGGAACTATGTACTAAGAGTGCCTCCTCTATTGTCCCAAGAAAAATGCACTAGCTTACCCTAACTATACATAGACAGCAGACACATAATATTGTACAATACACAATGGTAATGTCACGATCCAGGTTGGATCTGACAGATTAAATGCACAAAGTAACCTTTTTTTTCCTTTGGCTATGTGCCAAAGGTGGTTTTGCCCCTGGTGGCCATTAGGGTCATTGCACTGTGGTGATTTCAATTGTAGTTTTCCCCCCCGGTGGCCATTAGGGTCATTGCACTCTGGTTACCTTAGTTTGTGCACGTTTATATAACAGGTGTGATTGCTCTATAAGAGTATCAGGTATGTTAATCACTGTTGGTGATAAGTTCCTCATTTGCAAGCAAGCCTGGGTAAAGAATGGAGCTGAAGGAGAGTCACGGGCAGCCAAGTCAGAGTGCTGGGTAGCAGCTATGGTGTCTGCAAGGAGGGCTGGCATGGATTGGTGGAGTGTCAGCTATGGTGTCTGCAAGGAGGGCTGGCATTGCTTGGTGGAGTGGAAGCTATGGTGTAGAGCTGCACTCAGAATGCTGGACTCGGTTGTGGAAAGCTGGACTCAAAATGTTGGACTCTTTGGCAGAAAAGCTGTACTCATTTGCTGGACTCTGTTTCTGGACAGCTGCATGCAGGTGTGGACTCTGTTTGCTCCAAGGCTGCACTATGGTGCTGAGAAGATCTGTTGCTGGACAGTGCACCCAGATGTTGAACTCGGTGGAGGAAAAGATGCATGCAGGTGGTGGGCTCTGTTGCTGGGAGCGTAAGCAAATGTTAGGGCTGGCGGAACGCACCAAGTTATAAAATAATAGTAGGTGCGTTCGCAGCCCAGGGTCCACCGTGCAGAGGTGGTACACTGCTGCTAAGTAATGGCGGAAGAATTAAGCGGTGGGGAAACCAGTCACACGTGGGTTGCGACACCCAATGTGAACAGGGGCGATCTCTGTTAATGCACAGAGCCGCACAACCGCTGAACGTGGACGCCGGAGCCTGTTAAGCTCACAGAGCCCGGCCAAAAGAGCGCACAGTGTACGGCCACAGAACTCTACCCCAAGGACACGGGGTTAGAGTCCTTGTAGGCCCACTGAACGCGCGGCGTCGCTGCCGCGAACGCCGCTATAGACGCTGGCTATGGAGCACGTGCACTGAGGTGTGCCGAGTCCCTGGTGAGGACTGATGCCTCATTCAACCTCTGTCCTACCTACGCCTAAGCCTGGGCGCTAGCAGGCTAGGCTGCACAACACATGCGTACACATTCACCAGAGACATTCATGCGTGCATACATCACTCACTCCACATAGTCTGCTTTTGGAAGTGCACTGAGCAGCAGGGTGGTGTACTGGTAAAAGGGAAAAAAAAATCTTTTAAATCTTCTGCCTGAGCGAGTGTGAACTAGCTGAGTGTGACCTGAGCGTAAGTGCTAACTGTGGTAAGTGTGTGACTTGAGATTCAGTGAAGAGGTGTTTGGAAAAGATATATCAAATACCTGTGTGAGTTGCTGAATTGTAGGTTGCTGAGTGCTTTCTACCTGTTCAATTTTTGGGGGGCTTGTTGAATGATGCTGGATATCCTTAAAGACAAAAATGTCCAGGAAGGATGGGAAATCTTGAAAAATGAAATTCTCAAAGCCCAGTTGTTAACAATTCCGAAAAGAGGGAAGAATAGGAAGCATTTAAGGAAACCAGGATGGATGAACACAGAACTTAAGCACATGCTAAAAAGGAAGCAAAAAATGTTTATAAAATGGAAAGAAGGAGGCATATCTAAAGAAGAATATAATGCTGTCTGCAGAACCTGCAAGGCACAAATCAGATTATCTAAAGCTGAAAATGAATTGAGGCTTGCAAGAGATGTCAAAAGCAATAATAAAGGATTTTGGGGATATGTCAAAAGTAAAAGAAAAGTCAAAGATGCTATAGGATTTTTACAGGATGAAAATGATGAAATGGTAAGACAGGATGTTGAGAAGGCTGAACTTTTAAATTCCTATTTTGCATCTGTTTTCTCTCAGAAAGGAAATGTAACATCAACTGTTATTCACTGTCCTATTAAGGGAATAGAAGAATCCAGGATATCTATAAACAGAAAGATAGTGAGGAAACACTTAGCTAACCTAAATGTATTCAAGTCTCCAGGTCCAGATGAATTACACCCCAGAGTACTGAAGGAGATAGCAGAAGAAATTTTTGAACCCCTCTCCATAATCTTTGAAAATTCTTGGAGAACAGGAGAAGTGCCAGAAGACTGGAGAAGAGCAAATGTTGTTCCTATCTTCAAAAAGGGGAAGAAGGTGGACCCAGGCAACTATAGGCCGGTGAGTCTGACTTCTATACCAGGAAAGATCTTTGAACAAATTATTAAACAACATGTATGTCAGTACCTGGATAAGAATGAAGTGATTAAACAGAGTCAGCATGGGTTTGTAACTAATAAGTCATGTCAGACTAATTTAATTTCCTTCTATGATGGTATTACTGATTGGGTGGATCAAGGAAATGCTGTAGATATACTATATCTTGACTTCAGCAAAGCATTTGACAAAGTCTCTCATACAATCCTTATTGAAAAAATGACTAAGTATGGAATGGACAAGGCAACTGTTAGGTGGATTCATAACTGGCTTAGTGATCGGACCCAAAGAGTGGTCGTAAATGGCTGCACATCCAGTTGGAAGAATGTCTCAAGTGGGGTACCACAGGGCTCTGTCCTGGGCCCTGTATTGTTCAACATCTTTATCAACGATTTAGATGAAGGAATTGAGGGTAAACTGATTAAATTTGCTGATGACACAAAGCTAGGAGGGATAGCTAATACTAGAGAAGAGAGAGAGGGGATTCAAAAAGATTTAAATAAACTGGAGAAGTGGGCAGCAACTAACAGAATGGTTTTTAACAGGGAGAAATGCAAAGTACTACATCTGGGCAATAAAAATGAAAAAAGCATATATAGAATGGGAGGAATAGGGCTAAGTGACAGCACATGTGAAAAAGACTTGGGTATACTAATAGATCACAGACTGAATATGAGTCAACAGTGTGATGCAGCAGCAAAAAAGGCAAATGCAATTCTAGGATGTATTAACAGAAGCATACAGTCTAGATCACGTGAAGTCATTATTTCCCTCTACTCCTCTTTGGTCAGACCTCATCTGGAATATTGTGTCCAATTTTGGGCACCACATTTTAAAAAAGACATCAACAAACTGGAGCAAGTTCAGAAAAGAGCGACCAGAATGGTGACCGGTCTGCAAACCCTGTCTTATGAGGAAAGGTTGCAGGATTTGGGAATGTTTAGTTTGCAAAAGAGAAGACTGAGAGGAGACTTAATAGCTGTCTACAAATATCTTAAGGGCTGTCACATTGTAGAAGGATCAACTTTATTCTCATTTGCACAAGGAAAGACTAGAAGCAATGGGATGAAGCTGAATGGGAGGAGACACAGATTAGATATTAGAAAAAACTTTTTGACAGTTAGAGTGATCAATGAGTGGAACAGGCTGCCACGAGAAGTGGTGAGTTCTCCTTCAATGGAAGTCTTCAAACAGAGGCTGGACAGACATCTAACTGGGATGATTTAGCGAATCCTGCTTTGAGCAGGGGGTTGGACCAGATGGCCCAGGAGGTCCCTTCCAACTCTACGATTCTATGATTCTATGATTCTATGATTCTAACCTATTTTTTCTCTCTACAGGGTTAATCTCTTATTTTACTATCTGTGTTTTTAAGGGTTAACAATATTGCATTTAAATCTTGAGGTGTAACTATATTCACAAGGGGTTAATTAAGGGTGGGAGTTCATAATTAAGGGTTTATAAGGGGCAGCTGGTTGGGGCTCAACTCCTTTTGGAAGTGCATTGATCAGCATGGTGGTGTACCGGTATAAGGGAAAAAAAAATCTTTTAAATCTTCTGCCTGAGTGAGTGTGAACGAGCTGAGTGTGACCTGAGCGCAAGTGGGAACTGTGGTAAGTGTGTGACTTGAGATTCAGTGACTTTGGATGCAGGGAGTTTCCAAGGGAGGTATTACTGAATTGCTGTTATATTTTATAAATACTTTTTATTTATTTTTGCTTATCTTATTGTCTGGTGCAATCCCCATTAGGATGTGCTCCACTATTGCCAATGCCATCCAGTGCACGTCTTGCCGCATGTATGAAATCCTTGAACAGCCGGTGGAGGGTGCATACTGCTGTGCGAGATGTGAGCACGTTGTGCATTTGGAAGCCCAGATACTGGATCTAAATGTGCAGCTGGCAACACTGAGATCCATAGACAATATGGAAAGGAGTCTTCTGCTCACTGAGCAGACGCTCAATGGGATAGATGAGGGGGGGATGCTAGGTTGGAGCTGCAGGACAATGAAGCAGCTAGCTGGGTGACAGTTAGAAGGCGGGGTAGAGGGAAGAGCACCAGGGAGGCTAGTCCTGATCTGGCACACCCCAATAAGTTTGCTAAGTTGGCAGATGAGGGGAGTGTTAGTGCAGGAGTAGCACTGCTGCAGCAAGGCATGTCCTCTGAAAGCCGGAGGAGTGTCTGCTCCTGTAAGGGGGGAAATAGGAGAGCAGGGCAGGCCAGACAGGTTCTGGTAGTGGGAGACTCAATTATTAGGGGAACAGATAGGGCAATTTGTCACAAAGACAGGGATCGTCGAACGGTGTGCTGCCTACCTGGCGCTCGAGTCCGACACATCGCTGATTGGGTTGACAGATTACTGGGAGGGGCTGGAGAGGATCCAGCGGTCATGGTGCACATTGGCACAAATGACAAAGTCAGAGGTAGGTGGAAGGTCCTTAAAGATGATTTCAGGGAATTAGGCTGTAAGCTTAAAGCAAGGACCTCCAAGGTGGTATTTTTGGAAATACTTCCTGTACCACGTGCCACGCCAGAGAGGCAACGGGAGATTAGGGAGGTTAATAAGTGGCTCAGGAATTGGTGTAGGAAGGAGGGGTTTGGGTTCCTGCAGAACTGGGCCGACTTCTCAGTTGGCTACAGGTTCTACGCTAGGGACGGGCTGCACCTCAATGGGGAGGGTGCAGCTGTGCTGGGGGAGAAAATGGCTAGAAGGTTGGAGGAGTGTTTAAACTAGGGACTGGGGGGAGGGTATTCCTTTTATAGGAGGGGAAGACAGTGCAGATAGAGACCTGGGCACAAATAATGAAATTGGGGGTGGGGGTGGCATGGGGGGTGGGGTTAGAACAGTTAATAATTTAAGAAAGAATAGAGGTACAGAGAGATACATAAAGTGCATGTATACTAATGCCAGAAGCCTCGCCAACAAGATGGAGGAATTGGAGTTAATGTTGTTGGAACATAATTATGACATGGTGGGGATATCTGAGACATGGCTGGACGAGAGCCATGACTGGGCGGTTAATTTACAGGGCTAAAGTCTGTTCAGAAATGACTGAACAAATAAGCGAGGGGGAGGCGTGTGTTTATATGTAAAATCATCCTTAAAACCCATCCTGCGTGATAATATATATGAATCTAATGAAAATGTAGAGTCCCTGTGGGTAGAGATAAGGGGAGGGGGGAAAAATAATAAATTACTGATAGGGGTTTGTTATAAGTCTCCAAAAATAATGGAAGCTACAGAGAATATCCTCATAAAGCAAATAGATGAAGCTGCGACTCAAGGAGAAGTCATTATTATGGGGGACTTCAACTACCCTGAAATATATTAGGGAACCGAAACCTGCAGTTCCAGCAAAGGTGATAGGTTTCTGACAATGATGAGAGACAATCACCTTTCACAACTGGTTCAGGACCCAACAAGAGGGGGGGCACTGCTAGACCTAATATTAACCAACAGGCCAGACCGCAGATCAAATGTAAGGGTTGGGGGTCACTTGGGTAATAGTGATCACAAATTAATAAGTTTTCATGTATCCTTTAATAAGATGTGTAGTAGAGGGGTTACAAGGACACTAAACTTCAGGAAGGCAAATTTCCAACGGATGAGAGATGATCTTGGTGCAATTAACTGGGTCGATATCCTGAGACATAAAAATACACAAAGAAAATGGGAGACATTTATTAGCATCCTGAATAGGAGCTGTGCACAGTATATACCGTATGGGAATAAACATGCTAGAAATAGGAGGAAACCACTATGGCTAATAAGAGCTGTAAGGGGCACAATAAGAGAAAAAAATGAAGCATTTAGAGAATTAAAGCAAGTAGGCAGTGATGAGGCATTAACTAAATACAGAAGATTAAATAAATTCTGTAAAAAGCAAATCAAGACAGCAAAGATTGAGACAGAGAGACTCATGCCAGAGAAAGTAAAAATAATCCCAAAATATTCTTTAACTACATAAATAGTAAGAAACTAAAAAATGATAGTGTTGGCCCCCTTAAAAATAGTCTGGGTGAAATGGTGGACGAGGATGAGTCAAAAGCCAATATGCTAAATTACTTTTTTTCAACAGTATTTACACAAGATAATCCCATGACGGATAACATGATCAGGGATAAAAATTTTCCATTAAATGTCACCTGCGTTAACCCAGCAGGAAGTACGGCGGTGTCTAAAAATCACTAAAATTGACAAATCCCCAGGCCCGGATGGGATACACCCCCGAGTACTGCAGGAATTAAGCACAGTCATAGATAGACCATTATTTTTAATCTTTAAAGATTCCATAATAACAGGGTCTGTACCACAGGACTGGCGTATAGCAAATGTGGTGCCAATATTCAAAAAGGGGACAAAAACTGAACTTGGAAATTATAGGACAGTAAGTTTAACCTCAACTCTGGGTAAAATCCTGGAGGGTTTTCTAAGAGATACTATACTGGAGTATCTGGAGAAGAATAACCTCATGACCCAATATCAACATGGGTTTACAAGGGACCGTTCCTGTCAGACTAATCTGATAAGCTTTTATGAAGAGGTAAGTTTCGGACTGGACCAAGGGAATGCCGTGGACGTGGTGTACATGGACTTTTCAAAAGTTTTTGATACGGTGCCAAACAAAAGTGGATACATAAAATGAGAACAATGGGGATAGGGGAAAATATGTGTAGGTGGGTTAAGAGCTGGCTCAGGGATAGGAAACAAAGGGTGGTTATTAATGGAGCACACTCGGACTGGGTCTCGGTTAGCAGTGGGGTACCACAGGGGTCAGTATTGGGCCCGCTTCTTTTTAACATATTTATTAATGACCTTGTAGGGGGCATAGAGAGTAGAATTTCAATATTTGCAGATGACACTAAACTCTGCAGAGTAATCAATACATAGGAGTACAATTTCATATTACAGGAGGATTTATGTAAACTAGAAGCTTGGGCTGATAAATGGCAAATGAGCTTTAAAGGGGTTAAATGTAAGGTCATGCACTTGGGTAGAACGAACAAGCAAGATGTATAATTATGTGCTTAATTGTAAAACACTGGGAAAAACTGTCACTGAAAAAGACCTGGGTGTATCGGTGGACGACAAATTCACATTTAGTGGCCAGTGTCAGGCAGCTGCTGCAAAGGCAAATAAAATAATTGGATGCATTAAAAGAGGCATAGATGCTCATGAGGAGAACATAATTTTAGCTCTATATAAGTCACTGGTGCGGCCACACTTAGAATACAGTGTACAGTTCTGGTCTCCGGTGTATAAGAAAGACATAGCTGAACTGGAGCGGGTGCAGAGAAGAGCGACCAAGGTTACTAGGGAACTAGGGGGTCTGCAATACCAAGACAGGTTATTACACTTGGGGTTATTTAGTTTGGAGAATCGAAGGCTAAGGGGTAGAGTTAAGCGACTTTTGGTTTTTTAGGGTCGAGTTTCGTTTCGTGAAACCCGACTTTTCCAAAAGTCGGGTCGAGCAAGATCGTCCGATTATAGAGAAAAGTCGGGGTCGTCCCGAAACACGAAACCCAATGTAAGTCAATGGGGAATAAAAGTCGGCAGTGAGGGGAGGACAGGAAACACACCTACAGTGCCCATTTGAATGCCAAAAGCATCAATTCTTCTTACTTAAGCTTGTCAACCTTAATTAACTTCATAATACAAGTTACGCACTGAAAAATGGGGGTTATTTGACTAAAGTTGTGGGGGGGAGGGCTGGCTGCAGGTTTTCATGTGCCCTGGGCGAAAGAGCGCCCCTTTAACACATACCACAACTCATCATGCTCCGATACGGCAGAGAAATAGCGGTATAGTACAATGAAAAATACTTCACTTTTTACATCTCATGACGAGGCCCATCTATTTCTCCATACAGAATCATTGGTCCCATATAATGTTTGAAACAGTATATGATGAGCTCCACATAATGCTACAGTATATGTTGGTCCCCATGGATGAAGCTCCACTGTCTTATGGGCCCAAATAATGCTCCAAACATAATGGGCCCCATTTCTAATGCTCTAGTGTATAATGGGCCCTGTAAATGCTGCTCCAGTGTCTGATGTCCACCTTTGGAATGTTCCAGTGTATGGTGGGCCCCATCTATCTTTCTCCAGAGTATAGTGCTCCCCAAAAATTGCTGTCCCAACATTGAAAACAATCAAATAAGTCTCCTCGCTAGGGAATCCCTGTACTAGTCTGGACTCCTCGTCGTCCCCATCTTCCATCTCACTGCACAGTATTTCAACTTTGCAAGTGCTGTGATCCTGAGCAAGCAGGGGGGGCCCACTCGTTGGCGACGGCACTGGCACAGGGCCCCTGATAGTACGGTGGTGTGTCTGATGGCGGGTGGGCCGAACCTGCACTTTCATCTGCAGCTTCCTCTTTGTCACCGTGTAAGATGGAACTGTATATGGGAAGGGTAACCTGAGTTTCATCAGGGTCAGATTCAGGTCGTGTAGCGTGCGAGGGGAATGTAGTGGTCTGGGTCAATGTACCAGCAGATTCATCGAGCAGTGGCTGGGCATCAGTGCATTTGTGTCGCCCCCAGGAGTACGGTCACCACAGTGGCATTACCTTCTTCCTAGGGAGTGTGATGTCATGCTTGGGAGCAACGAACGATCTCTCTAGCAGGTTAACTGATTGGGCGGCGTTATTCCCATGAGTCATGACCCTCCAAACAGCGTTCATGAAGGCAAAGTGTTTGTTTTACGTGGGCAGTATGGTTGCAAAGCTGAACCTTAAAGGAATGTCCAGAATGGCACCACCAGGAGTGGAGCCTACGGTTAAATTCGACTCCACCTGGGAAACCTCAACCATGCCAGCTACAGAACAGATGCACACATTGCAAGCTTAATTCCGTTAACGAACGAGACTCCGTCATGCCCCGCGGTCCGAGTCCAGCTTACTAGAGGGACACGTGAGGCTCTGGCACATGAGATTGGCCAATAACTGGTGTGTCATGCCCTTACATGTCCGTGGCTGCATGTGCGCTACACTGAAAAGGCCAGCGTTTGTCGCTTACAGGTGCAGATAACCCGCTGAACCAGGTTAGTGATGGGGATCACTGATTACAATTATTACCCGCGAACAATGATTTCCCAGTAAGTGCAGGTCAACCGCAGTTCCGGAATTAGGCCTAACCGTCATTCCTGAAAAAATGAAAAACTTACGTGTGCAAACCACAAGTGCTGTAGCTTGCTTAACAGCTCGCCAGCCGTTCTCACGCCCAGTATGGATTACACGTGATTGCACAAAGGTGAGAAAGGGTACCGTATCCCCAGATAACATGTATGGATAGCGTACACATTCAAAATATATGTCTATTCATCAGGAGGCAGGCTCAGACGGTGTTAGGCCCAGTATGGATTGCACGTGATTGCACAAAGGTGAGAAAGGGTACCGTATCCCCGGATAACATGTATGGATAGCGTACACATTCAAAATATATGTCTATACATCAGGAGGCAGGCTCAGACGGTGTTAGGCCCAGTATGGATTGCATGTGATTGCACAAAGGTTAGAAAGGGTACCGTATCCCCGGATAACATGTATGGATAACATACACATTCAAAATATATGTCTATACATCAGGAGGCAGGCTCAGACGGTGTTAGGCCCAGTATGGATTGCACATGATTGCACAAAGGTTAGAAAGGGTACCGTATCCCCGGATAACATGTATGGATAGCGTACACATTCAAAATATATGTCTATACATCAGGAGGCAGGCTCAGACGGTGTTAGGCCCAGTATGGATTGCACGTGATTGCACAAAGGTTAGAAAGGGTACCGTATCCCCAGATAACATGTATGGATAGCGTACACATTCAAAATATATGTCTATACATCAGGAGGCAGGCTCAGACGGTGTTAGGCCCAATATGGATTGCACGTGATTGCACAAAGGTTAGAAAGGGTACCGTTTCCCCGGATAACATGTATGGATAGCGTACACATTCAAAATATATGTCTATACATCAGGAGGCAGGCTCAGACGGTGTCAGGCACAGTATGGATTTGACGGCCCAGACTACACAGCGGAGGAGCAGGGAGAGGTAAAGATTGCAAATGCTGGGGCCCTGCCCAAGCAAGGGGGGCCCACTCGTGGGCGTCGGTACTGGCACTGGGCCCCTCATAGTACGGCGGTGTGTCTGACGGCGGGTGTGCACCACCACCGTCAGAGACACTTGATTGCACTATGAAGGACCCTGTGCCAGTGCCCGTGCCCAAGAGTCGGCCTACCCACCTGTCCAGGGCAACGGCACTCGCACGGTGTCATGCGCTAGGTGGTGACCCCGGCCATGGGGGGGAGGCAGCACAGTTAGGGAGTTTTAGAAAGTGGCATATGTTGATGTTGGACATTCAGCTGATGCAAAAGGTGAAATAGGTCAAGTCCCAGGAAGAGGTGGACCAAAGCAAGCCATTTTTCTGTCACCCTATGTGTCATCAGGGGAAGGTGGGACAAAATCCTTGGAAACCCATGCGTGGTTCATTTTAATGAAGGTTAGATCATCCACATTTTGGGTTGACAGACGGGTCCTTTTTTCTGTCAGGATTGATCCAGCTGCACTGAAGACTCTTTCCGATAGCACACTTGCAGCTGGGCAAGCGAGCTCCTGTAAGGCATATTGTGCCAATTCAGGCCAGGTGTCCAGTTTAGCGGCCCAATAGTCAAAGGGGAATGACCTGTGTGGGAGAACATCGATATGGGAGGAAAAGTAGTTTGTAACCATAGTTGACAACTGCTGTCTCCTGTCACTTTCCATCGATGCAGTATTACCAGTTGTGTGAGCGGTACTTGAAAAATCAGTCCACAACATTGTCATGAAACCCCTGTCTCCAACGCCACTTCTGCTGTGTGCACCACGAACACCTCTGCCAAGCTGCCCCCGGCCCGTACGGCTCGTGTGAGAACCATCACCGCTGCTGTGTGCTGGGAATGCCTCAAGCAACCGATTTACCAGAGTTGCTTGTTTATTAGCCAATATTAGGTCAAGGTTCTCCTGTGGCATGATGTTTTGTAATTTGCCTTTATAGCGTGGATCCAGGATGCTGGCCAACCAGTAGTCATCATCGTTTCTTCATTTTGGCAATGCGGGGGTCCCTTTTTAGGATCTGCAAGGCATAATCTGACATGTGGGCCAATGTTCCCGGTGTCAATGATGCACTGCGAGTGCTGGGTGGAGGAGCACTTTCTGGCAAATCCACATCCCTCCAGTCACGCACAAACCCTGTACCAGACCTTGCCACGCCAACATTTTCACTTGCCCCACGAGATGCATCCTCCTCCCCTAAGTAATCATCCCCATCATCCTCCTCCTCCTCCTCTTCTTCCTCCACCTCATCCAGGAGAGGTCCCTGAGCAGACAATGGCTGAATGTCATCAAGGATTCCCTCCTCCTCTTCCTCCTCATCAACATTGGCTGCAGAAGCCTGCTCCTTAAGGTGCGTCAAAGTTTGCATGAGCAGACGCATAAGTGGGATGCTCATGCTTAGGATGGCGTCGTCTGCACTCACCAGCCGTGTGCATTCCTCAAAACACTGAAGGACTTTACAGAGGTCTTTCAGCTTCGACCACTGCACACCGGTCAACTCCATGTCTGCTCTGAAAGTGCCTGGCCGTGTATCCTCCCACAAATGCATTATGGCCTGCCTCTGCTCGCACAGCCGCTCCGCCATGTGCAGGGTGGAGTTCCACCTTGTTGCAATGTCGATAATGAGGCGGTGGTTGGGAAGGTGGAGCAATCGCTGCAGCTTCTGCATACGAACGGAGTGTACAGGCGACCGGCGGATGTGCGCGCACAGCCTTCGCACCTTCTGGAGCAGGGCTGTTAACTCTGGATAATTTTTGAGGAAGCACTGCACCACCAGGTTCAAGGTGTGAGCCAAGCAAGGTATGTGGCTGAGTTTTGAAAGGGCTATGGCTGCCACAAAATTACGCCCGTTATCACTAACTACCTTGCCTGCCTCAAGATGTACACTGCCCAGCCATGACTCAGTTTGTCGCTGAAAGTACTCGGCCAGCACCTCGGCGGTGTGTCTGTCGCCCTAACACATCATCTGCAACACTGCCTGCTGATGCTTTCCACTAGCTGCTCGATAGGGGGACACCTCGTGTGCAGCAGTGGCAGCTGCAGATGGAGTGCTCGTACGACTGCGCTCTGTGGACGAGCTTTCGCTTCTGGAGGAGGAGGAGGAGGAGGAGGAGGGTCGAACGCCTACAGCCAACTGTTTCCTATACCGTGGGCTAGGCAGCACTGTCCCACCACCGCTGTCCCCTGTGGACCCTGCATCCACCACATTAACCCAGTGCGCAGTGATGGACACGTAACGGCCCTGGCCATGCCGACTGGACCATGCATCAGTTGTGAGGTGCACCTTTCCGCTCACTGACTGCTTGAGTGCATGGACAATGCGGTCTTTCACATGATGGTGGAGGGCTGGGATGGCTTTGCGAGAGAAGAAGTGGCGACTGGGTAGGTCATAGCGTGGTACTGCATAGGCCATGAGTTCGCGGAAAGCTGCGCTTTCCACCAACCGAAAGGGCATCATCTCAAACGAGATTAGTTTGGCAATGTGGGCGTTCAAACCCAGTGTACGCGGATGAGAGACTGAGTACTTTCTTGACCTATTCATAGTGTCTGGGAGGGTGAGCTGGACTTGAGAGCTGCATGTGGTGGAAGTAGCAGTGGACAGGGCGGACTGAGAGAGGGTTGATGATGGTGATGGAGTTGGTGTTCTTTCTGATGGCCTAGAATCAGTCTTTCGTTGATATAACAGTGGGATTCCCTGACCGCTGTGGCCTTGCAACGACACCTCAACATTTGCTGCTGTGCTAACCGGTGGGCTTACAGTGGGGGAAACAATGTAGCGTTGCTGACTACCTTCGTTGTGATCAGTTGCACATGTGGCACTTGAGGTTTGGTGTTGTGTCCACGCTTGCAAGTGCATGCTGGTTAAATGTCTAAGCATGCAATTGGTATTCAAATTTTTCAGATTTTTCCCTCGGCTAAAGGTCTTTGCGCACTTCTTACAGATAACCTTGGCCTGATCATGAGGATTTTGTTCAAAAAAGTGCCACACTGCACTCTTCCTACTTTGGCAGACATTTTGCGGCCTAGCACACTGTGATCTTTTGACCCTCTGGACAAGCTGTCCAGCAACTCTTTTGATGTTTGGAACCTGTCTTTGGAGTGCTCCGGGCCTGCCAGATAACAGCTGTTGCGATGTCGATGTCTGCTGTGGATGCTCCTCATCTGAGCTATTGGAAGCAGCACCCTCTTCCCCCAATGGATGCCAATCTGGGTCAACAACTGGGTCATCCATCACCTCCTCTTCTATGTCATGTGCACCTTCCTCTGTGTCACCGTGTATGGTGGTATGGTGTGCGGGAAGGGGCACCTGAGTCTCATCAGGGTCAGAATCTGGCTCTGTACACTGCGAGGACAATGTAGTGCTCTGAGTGAATGTACCAGCAGAATCATCCATCAGCGGCTGTGCATCAGTGCACTCCATGTCAGATTCATCTTGGCCTGGGTAATTCACCATTTCACTTGATAATCCAGGCATGGTATGTGAAAACAGCTCCATGGAGTTATCAGTAGTATGGCCTGCGTCATCCTTCAATCTTGGTTGGGGTGAAGGACACAAGGAAAGGTGTGGTTCATGAACATGAGCCTCCAATGACGACTCAGTGCTTTTACTTTTTACAACTGAAGAAGAGGAGGCGATAGAGCTGGAGGCTGAGTCAGCAATGTAAGACAAAACTTTTTCCTGATGCTCTGGCTTTAAAAGCGGTTTGCCAACTCCTAGAAAACTAAGCGTTCGAGGCCTTATGTAGCCAGACGATGACGCAGGCTCAACACCTCCTGCATTCGGTCCTATTTTGCTCTTGCCACTACCATCAGATCCACCACCAACACCATCATTACCAGCTGCCAACCCCCGCCCAACTCCACGGCCTCTTCCACCAGCCTTCCTCATTTTTGGTAGAAATGTAGACAAAATCCAACAAACTATATAGTAATGTAAAACAAGGTACAAGGTGTCTATAGGACAGGGGAGATTTTGAATTTCTGCAGACACTTGTGGACACTGGACACTTTTGGATTGTGTGAGGCCCACTGAATATCTGAGCACTCTGTCACAGGCTCGATGGCACAGCTGTGACCAAAGTGACTAGAGGATAAGGGAGATTTTGAATTTCTGCACACACTTGTGGACACTGGACACTTTTGGATTGTGTGAGGCCCACTGAATATCTGAGCGCTCTGTCACAGGCTCGATGGCACAGCTGTGACCAAAGTGACTAGAGGATAAGGGAGATTTTGAATTTCTGCACACACTTGTGGACACTGGACACTTTTGGATTGTGTGAGGCCCAATGAATATCTGAGCGCTATGTGACAGGCTCGATGGCACAGCTGTGACAAAAGTGACGAGAGGATAAGGGAGATTTTGAATTTCTGCAGACACTTGTGGACACTGGACACTTTTGGATTGTGTGAGGCCCACTGATATCTGAGCGCTATGTCACATGCTCGATGGCACAGCTGTGACCAAAGTGACTAGAGGATAAGTGAGATTTTGAATTTCAGCAGACACTTGTGGACACTGGACACTTTTGGATTGTGTGAGGCCCAATGAATATCTGAGCGCTATGTGACAGGCTCGATGGCACAGCTGTGACAAAAGTGACGAGAGGATAAGGGAGATTTTGAATTTCTGCAGACACTTGTGGACACTGGACACTTTTGGATTGTGTGAGGCCCACTGATATCTGAGCGCTATGTGACAGGCTCGATGGCACAGCTGTGACCAAAGTGACTAGAGGATAAGGGAGATTTTGAATTTCAGCAGACACTTGTGGACACTGGACACTTTTGGATTGTGTGAGGCCCACTGATATCTGAGCGCTATGTCACAGGCTCGATGGCACAGCTGTGACAAAAGTGACTAGAGGATAAGGGAGATTTTGAATTTCAGCAGACACTTGTGGACACTGGACACTTTTGGATTGTGTGAGGCCCACTGATATCTGAGCGCTATGTCACAGGCTCGATGGCATAGCTGTGACAAAAGTGACTAGAGGATAAGGGAGATTTTGAATTTCAGCAGACACTTGTGGACACTGGACACTTTTGGATTGTGTGAGGCCTAATGAATATCTGAGCGCTATGTGACAGGCTCGATGGCACAGCTGTGACAAAAGTGACGAGAGGATAAGGGAGATTTTGAATTTTTGCAGACACTTGTGGACACTGGACACTTTTGGATTGTGTGAGACCCACTGATATCTGAGCGCTATGTCACAGGCTCGATGGCACAGCTGTGACAAAAGTGGCTAGAGGATAAGGGAGATTTTGAATTTCAGCAGACACTTGTGGACACTGGACACTTTTGGATTGTGTGAGGCCCAATGAATATCTGAGCGCTATGTGACAGGCTCGATGGCACAGCTGTGACCAAAGTGACTAGAGGATAAGTGAGATTTTGAATTTCAGCAGACACTTGTGGACACTGGACACTGTTGGATTGTGTGAGGCCCAATGAATATCTGAGCGCTATGTGACAGGCTCGATGGCACAGCTGTGACAAAAGTGACGAGAGGATAAGGGAGATTTTGAATTTCTGCAGACACTTGTGGACATTGGACACTTTTGGATTGTGTGAGGCCCACTGATATCTGAGCGCTATGTCACAGGCTCGATGGCACAGCTGTGACAAAAGTGACTAGAGGATAAGGGAGATTTTGAATTTCAGCAGACACTTGTGGACACTGGACACTTTTGGATTGTGTGAGGCCCACTGATATCTGAGCGCTCTGTCACAGGCTCGATGGCACAGCTGTGACCAAAGTGACTAGAGGATAAGGGAGATTTTGAATTTCTGCACACACTTGTGGACACTGGACACTTATGGATTGTGTGAGGCCCACTGAATATCACAGCGCTATGTCACAGGCAGAAATTGGCTAGTATATCACAAACTACAAGGTGTATGTAGAATTGGGCAGAATAGGAATCTCCCTAGAGTGCAGGTCTGTAAGAACGGAACATGTCCTCGTTTTATTCTCACACACTGATAGCTTCACTGTGGCTGTGATAAAAAAAAAGTCCCTAGTCTCACTTTATGCCATTGCTGCGTGGGAATTTCCACGCAGCAATGGCATAAAGTGAGACTAGGGACTTTTTTTTTTTTAAAGTGGTGGAGGAATACAGTGCGGAAGGATACCTACCTTCCGTCATTGTATTCCTGGAGCTGGTAGAGAACGGTAGCATCAGCTGATGCTGCTGTTCTCCACGCAAGATGGACGTGGGACCCTCGTGGACTTCTGCGGATCGGGGTAAGTATATTGGTGTTTTTTTATTTTGATATTTATCCCTCAGGTGACAATGGCATCGGGGATCAAAGTGACAAGTGACGGAAAGTATGTACTCTATGTTATATGTACTGTATGTCTATATGTATGTATTGTATGTAGTATATATGTATGTTGCATGCATGTGGTATATATGCAGTATATATGTAGTATGCATGTTGCATGCATGTGGTATGTATGTAGTATGTATGTAGCATGTATGTAGTATGTATGTTGCATGTATGTAGCATGTAGTGTGTATGTATGTAGCATGTATGCAGTATGTATGTAGCATGTAGTGTGTATGTTGCATGTATGTAGCATGTAGTATATATGTAGTATGTATGTTACATGTAGTATATATAGTATATATGTAGTATGCATGTTGCATGCATGTAGTATATATGTATTATGTATGTAGTATGTATGTAGCATGTATGTAGTATGTAGCATGTATGTAGTATATAGCATGCATGTAGTATGTAGCATGTATGTAGTATGCATGTTGCATGTAGTATATATGTAGTATGTATGTTACATGTAGTATATATGTAGTATGCATGTTGCATGCATGTAGTATATATGTAGTATGTATGTTGCATGCATGTAGTATATATGTAGTATGTATGTTGCATGCATGTAGTATATATGTAGTATGTATGTTGCATGCATGTAGTATATATGTAGTATGTATGTTGCATGCATGTAGTATGTAGCATGTATGTAGTATGCATGTTGCATGTAGTATATATGTAGTATGTATGTTACATGTAGTATATATGTAGTATGCATGTTGCATGCATGTAGTATATATGTTGTATGTATGTTGCATGCATGTAGTATATATGTAGTATGTATGTTGCATGCATGTAGTATATATGTAGTATGTATGTTGCATGCATGTAGTATATATGTAGGATGTATGTAGCATGTATGTAGTATGTAGCATGTATGTAGTATGCATGTTGCATGTAGTATATATGTAGTATGCATGTTGTATGTATGTAGTATGTATGTAGCATGTAATTTTTTTTTTTTACATTCAACACATTAGCCGGATGATGGGATTACTACTGTCCCATCATTGGCTAATGTGTCAATCACTGTCATGGTAGCAGGCATCGCCCGATGGGACTTGTAGTCCCATCGGACGATGCCTGCACAGACCCCCGGAGCCTGCACAGACCACCGGCAGGCCGGCACAGCCCCCCGGCAGGCCGGCACAGACCACCGGAGCCTGCACAGACCACCGGCAGGCCGGTACAGACCCCCGGACAGTCGGCACAGCCCCCCCGAAGGCCCGAACTGACGGCACATCATGATGCGCACAGACAGCGCATCATGATGACGTCATTTCGGCAGCCAATCAGAGCCACTTTTGTGGCTCATTGCATTTTGGACTTCCGATTCCGGTATCCGATACGAAAAAAGTATCGGTACTCGGTATCGGAATTCCGATACGGCAAATATCGGCCGATACCCGATACTTGCGGTATCGGAAAGCTCAACACTATACACCACTATATAGCTTCCCCTTGCACTGCACACACAGTGACTGGTGTGTTGTACAGGCAAAATTGCTAGCAGCAGAAGCAGTTTTTGGTGTCTTCTTCCCTACCTAACGCTCTCCCTACAAAATCAGCAGCAGCAGCTCTCCCTATTCTGAGATCAGCATGAGTAACATGGCGGTCGGCGTGCACGCCCTTTTATACCCCCTGTGACGCCCCCCAAAGCAAGCCAATCACTTGCATGCCCTTCTGAAAGATGGTGGTGACCCGTGCCTATGTCATCACGTTGCCCACAGTGTCCGTGGATCCTGATTGGCTGAAAAAAAGCGCAAAACAAACTTTTGAAACGCGACTTTGGCACGCAAGTCGCCGACCTCGTGGCCGACCTCATCCTAGGGTCGGGTTTCGTTTCATGAAACCCGACTTTGCCAAAAGTCGGAGACTTTTGAAATTTTTCGACCCGTTTCGCTCAACTCTACTTAGGGGTGATCTTATTACAATGTATAAATATATGCGGGGACAGTACAAAGACCTTTCAAATGATCATTTTACTCTTAGACCTGCGATGGGGACAAGGGGGCATCCTCTACGTCTGGAGGAAAGAAGGTTTAAGCATACTCACAGACGCGGATTCTTTACTGTAAGAGCAGTGAGACTATGGAACTCTCGGCCATATGATGTTGTAATGAGTGATTCCCTACTAAAATTTAAGAAGGGACTGCATGCCTTTCTTGAAAAGTATAATATTACAGGGTATATACACTAGTTTCCTTAATATTGCGTTGATCCAGGGAGCTAGTCTAATTGCCGTTTGTGGAGTCGGGAAGGAATTTTTTTCCCCAATGTGAAGCTTACTGTTTGCCACATGGGTTTTTTTTGCCTTCCTCTGGATCAACATGTTAGGGCCGGTTAGGATAGGATATGGGTTGAACTAGATGGACTTAAAGTCTCCCTTCAACCTTAATAACTATATTACTATGTTACTATGTAAATACAGTCTTATCCTAGCGCATGGCCGAGCGGCCATGTGAGCCTTTTATAGCCACGAGCATCCGGGACCTTCCTGGCTTCTCGGATGGGCCAATCCGAACAGGAGCAGGACCTGAGTACGTGACCTTCGATGTCCAATGGGAGATCACTGCCCGGGCATGCTCAGTGGCCCGACATGGGGACTTAGTCCCTGGAGAATCTCGCTGCTGAGCAGCATGTATTGTCATAGCTGCACCAGAGGTGGCAGCAGCAAGCAAACCCTCGGAGCTGGTCTGGGAAGAGCGCCTGGACCGACGAGTTTGCAGAGCAACCTTCTCTGCGGCTGGAGAGGAATGGGAGACCGCTGGAAGTAAGGCTCGGGATTCTCGCTGTGCAGCGACAGAAATCCGATGCCTAACAGCAACAGAGCAAAGCTAAGTGGTGTTTCCCCTGTTTTGTCACTTTTCCTTATGTGTGTTTAGTGCAATGGTGGGATTAGTTTCCGCACCGACCAATTCCCTAGCGAGGGTTTAGGTGCAGGGCGAGTCAGGGTTTTGAGGTTCCTGATTGGCGTCCGGTGCGGAACCGGCCTAGGGAACGTTAGAAGTGTAGAGACACTGACTCAGGGGAGTGCAGGAGGTCTCCACTTTCCCGATCCCTATCGCAGGGCCACTATTGTTATTGTTACCCAGGTTTTCCCTATTCCGTCGTCTTATTGTATTAGTTCCCGGCCTGCGGGCCGCGCCACATAGGACAATTACACGTACCGCGTCCTGTTGTATCAGTTACTGGCCTGCTGGCCGTGTCACTCAGGACGGGGCACGTGACAGGTAACACATACATGTGGCAGTACTGCAGACATTAATAAGAAACACTATAACACAGCAATCAATACATAGTAACATAGGAGGGATAACTCTGAAAGAAGAGAATAAGAAAACGTCACATTTCACTTCCTTACACAAGGTAAAAGGAAAATCCAAGGTTGAGCAACAATGATCAGAATACAAGACTAGGAACACAGAGCACACACACCTCTTGAGCAAAGCTACAATTGGCAATAATCTAGCATAGTGCTGGCTAAATAGCCAGATAATTACTCCAAACAGAAGATACATGGATGATGTCCCAGCACACCCTGACCCTGATTGGACGGCTAAACTTTCACTCAAGACACTGACAGCTGAGCATGCCAAAGTATCCGATTGGACGGCTGAGCTGTTCATCATCAAACTGACAACTCAGCATGCCCCTGTCCTAGTTTGGATGATAGAAATGCTATTCACTGCATCCAGACACACTGATAGGAGGAATCATGACAATACCCAGTCTTCTAGGGGGACCACCACACCCCCAAGTTTCCCAGGAAACCTAGGATGGAAGACCCCAACCAGACGATCAGCCTTCATGGAATGAGCCAGAACCCAGGATCTCTACTCAGGTCAGTATCCCCTCCATTGAACAAGATATTAGAGAGAATTTCGGACCCCCATGATCTTCTGCACCTCATACTCCAAACGTCCATCAACAGGAATTATAAGTGGTGGAGATGAGGCAGACAACACTGACAGGACATACAGTATTTCTTTAACAGGGATTTGTAGAACACAATTAGGATGTGAAGATTGGAGGAAGTCTTAATTTAAGGCCACTGATAAACTACCTCCAGAATTTCATGCTGGCCAAAAAACTTAGGACACAACTTCTCTGACAGTACTTTCAGCTTAATGTTTTTGGATGATAACCAAACTTATCACCTTCATTGGGGATGGGACCAGTTGAATGTTTCCTTTCGGCCTTGCATTTTTGGCTAAGCTGAGCCACCCTAATGTTCTTCTGAACTTCCCTCCAGATATCCCCAAGTTTATGCATGTCAACCTCTGTTCCAGGACACCCAGATCTCATCTTAGAAATTTTTCCAAATGGGTATGAAAACCGTAATTGTAAAAAATGCAAGGTTCCAGAGGGCTGATTGACCTGACTATTAAAGACAAATTCAGCAAGAGGTAAAAATGAGGATAAGTCCTCCTGCTGAGCCTCAACTAAACACCTTAAAATTTGTTCCAACGATTTGATTAGTCTTTTCTTCCTGATTGTTGATTTCAAAGTGGTAAGCAGATGAAAATAACAAATCAATCCTCAATTTCCTACAAAACTCTCTACAGAATTTGGACACAAACTGCACCCCCTATCAGATACAGTGTTCAGACGAATTCCATGCCATCTCACCACATGATTGATAAATAACCTGGAAAGTGTTTCAGCATTTGGTAACCCCAATAACGGAACAAAATGAGCCTGTTTACTGAATTGGTCAGCCACCACCCAAATAACAGGCTTCCCTCCGGAATAAAGGCAAGTCTGTGATGAAATCCATGGACAAATTAATTCACAGTGTTTCTGGAATAGGCAATGGAGCCAATCACTTGGCCGACCGATTATGACAGGCTTTAGCACTTTCACAGACTTCTCAAGTGGACACAAAATCTTTGATATCATTACTCAATGATGGCCATTAAAAGAGTATAGCAATAGCTTTTTGTGTAGCTGAGACTCCAGAATGACCACTCAAGACAGAATCAAGAAATGCAAAAGACGTAATCTTAAGTACACAGGAACAGATAATTTGGACCCTGGAGTAGCAGAAGGAGCCAATGACTGGACTTTACCAGGATATTATTAATAGAACAGTCATAACAATCGGGAGGTAATATCTCTTCATCTTTTTCTCAGAACACATCTCCAAAGTCTTTCAGGTAGCCCAGTAAACCCTCCAGACCTGTGGAGCAAACTTGTACAGAACTAAGACAGTCTTTATGACAGTCAATGACAGGATTATGAATGCGCAGTCATGGAAGCCCAAATACCAACCCAGCAGGCAAATTATCTAAAACATAGCAGGAGATGGACTCAAAGTGAAGTGCTCCCACTTTAAGTGTGAAATTCATCATTACCAGATGGACAAGGTTCTGGAGTAATGTTGTCCTGTCAATGGCAACAATTAGAATGGGTCTTTCCAACTGTCCCTAATCCTAATCTCGGGACCAATCCTGAATCGATGAAGTTGGCAGCAGACCCACAATTAATGAAATACACTGCTGATAATGACTGGTTTTGGAAAAGTACTTCCACGTTCAGCAGTACTTTTATCTGAGGAGTAAAAAGGTACCTGGAAGTCTGGGTGCCCTCCTCGACAATCACCAAGACTTAGGCGTTTTGCCAATGGCTTGCTTGCATGAGGGCGCATCAAGCAGTCCCTGATAAAATGTCTAGCGTGACCACAGTAGAGTCAGAGTCCAAGATCGCGCTGACTTCTCTTCTCAACTGTCCTTAAGCTGGCAGCTCCAACTTCCATCAGTTCCACCTCAGGTAGGTTCACTGATTCGGGGGAAATGATCGAAACCTCCCATTGCTCATAACACTTGTCCCGAATCTTGCAACCCAACTAAATGGCCTGAGTCATGACCCCCAAAGAACAGGGAGTATCAGAGCCAGAGCATCCCTAAGTGTATCTGAAAGGCCTAGTCAAAACTGACACCTGAAAGCTGCAATACTCCACAAAACGTCAGTGGACCATTGCTGGAACTCAGTACTATAGTCCTCAGCAGTGATGCCCCCCTGTGTTAGGTTCATGATCTTTGCCTCCACAACCTAGATTCTGTCAGGTTCGTCGCAGATTAACCATAAGGTGTCACAAAAAGTGTCAACAGATGAACGTCCTGGGATTTGGGGGGGGGGACAAAGAAAATGCTTTAAAGACCCCTTTACCTTTAAGGACACGATTATTCCCACCTGCACGGGCTCATTCCCAAATTACCTAGGTCATAGGGTAAAAAATAGGCTACAGCTCTCCTTGAACACCCTAAATACTGTAGGTGTTTCTTCCCTGAAAATTTGTCAGGAAGGGCCACTACTGGTTCAGGAGAAACTAACTGCACATCAGAAGATACTGACATCACAGCCACTGCCAGAAGTGGAGAGCTATTGGAAGTTTTCACCAAACTAATTATCTCACCCTGCAACTAATATTGCAATGATTAAAGACTTTGGTATTCCTTGGCTAGATGCTGAATCATTTGCATCAGATTTGTTACCTGGTCACAGAGCATGTGAACAGACTCCATATTGGCAAAAATGACAAATGCTACTACTGTCACGGTCAAGCCGCAAAGTTGTCTAGTCAAGAGGTTTGAGGTCAAAGCTTTGAGAGTACGTCATAGACAGAGGTGTGAGATAAAGGCGTAGTTAGGTCATAGTCCAGGGTCAGAACTGCAACAAGGTAGTGGATCATGACAAAAGCGTTAGGCAAATGCAAGGTCAAAGGAAAATCCAAGATAGAGCAACAAAGAACAGAATGCAAGACTAGTAGCACAGAGCACACACACCTCTTGAGCAAAGCTACAATTGGCAGTAATCTAAGGCACAGAGCTGGCTAAATAGACAGGTAATTACTCCAAACAGGAGACACATGGATGAAGCCCCGGTATACCACGACCTTGATTGGACGACTATACTGTCACTTATGACAGTGACAGCTCAGCACACCCCAGCATCCAATTGGGTGGATGAGCCACCACCCTCTTATATGAGTAGTTCATGGCCCAATATACTTGAATCACTATGTACAAAGCCAGCACCTTATACAGTATATTTAACAATCTACTCAGTTCATTGTTATATATAAACCTGCTGCTCCATTTTTCTTTCGGTGCATGCACCTACCTATTGTCACGATTCCACCTACAGTGGGGAAAAAAGTATGTAGTCAGCCACCAATTGTGCAAGTTCTCCCACTTAAAAAAGATGAGAGAAGCCTGTAATTGACATTATAGGTAAACCACCATAATTTGCAAAATAAATCTGTGATTTTCTGGATTTGTTTTCTCATTTTGACTCTCACAGTTGTGGTCTACCTATGATGTTGTGGTGCCCCTGAGGGTTCAGTCGCCATAGAGGTACTGCACCTCAGCTAGAGGTGTGGCACTCAGCTCTCAGGTAAGGAGGGGGCACTACCCAGAACCCAGACACTTACATCCAACACTGTACCTCTCAGGGCCCGGGAGGAGCTAGGTAGAGGGTGTTGGTGGAGGAAGTAGAGAAGGGAAGGAGTCAGAGAAAGTTGTCATGGAAACAGGAGTCGGTTGTAGAGAGGGAGACAGGTGGTGCTGGGGACTTGAGCTGAGAGGAGCTTGTCCCTAGGCCAGAAGACAGTAGAGAGAGGAAAGACAGAAGAAACAGAAAGATAAGCTTCAATGGAAGAGAGGAGGAAGGGGTCCTAGGGGGAAAGGAAGTGAGGAATCCACCTGTGGCACACAAATCCACGCCGACGGCAGTCGAGTGGAGGGACCAGGTTGCAGTAGGGGACCGGCCCCAGACTAGTGGAGAAACTGAAGACTCAGCTAGCTAACCGGAGGCTGCAGTATCTGCATGTGCTGCAGCCACATCCACACACAATCGCTGAAAAGGCAGCCGCATAGGATCAAGGGGACATAGAGTACGTCGCCTAACAGGATCCGGGGCTGCTGGCTCGGGACACTGTGTGTGAAGGTGCAGGGCAGGAGAGGAGGGAGCCAGCACAGTGAGATGGCCAGGAAAGGAACATCTGAAGGGGGATGGCTGGACCACTAACCTGGAGCGACACAGCACCCCGACTGGGGAATGTAACTGGAGAACTGTGAGTAAAAGTGTGGAGACTGCACTCCACTGTGTCCTCAGATTTTTTTAGTGTCACCTGCCTTGCACCACAACCACCATCATCATCTCTAACACCTATAACTGCCCTGGGGCCTAGCTCTACCCATGGAGAGCTGTAACAACTCTGCTGCATTACCAACAGCCCGAAATTCTGTGGGACACAATGCACGGAAATGGGAGCTGAGAGATATAAAAAGGGGTCTGCTCCAGTCATCGGGATGATTCTACAGAACTTCAGCCTAGGGACCAAGGTTCCAGCTGGTGGATTACAGAACTGCTCGACTGCCAAACACTAAGCCCACAAATTTGTTTGAATAACCCAGGTTGGGACAATCCAGTCACCTGACCACATATCAGCTTCCTACTTCCTCTCTGTGGGTGCCTGCCAAAAGCAGGGTGCTGTTGGTTAGAGTATTTGGCCCTAGGTGCCCCAAAGTTGAGGAGGTTCTGATCCCTGGCAAGCCAGGTGAGACTCTGTCAATTGCACCATCTTGTGTCCTTGCTGGGAATGTAATACATGATGTTAACAGTTAGTGACCCCAATAAAGTCTTACTGGAGTGTGGTACTGTCACCATGTGTTGTCTGAGTAGTGTTCTGCCCAAGGGGAAGGAGTTCAGGCGTTCAGTGGGATGAGACCCAGTCCGTGAGCTCTTTCGAAAGAAAGCTAAGCAAGTGGACAAGAGCACTCACTGACCCTCACGTCGCCACAGCACCATTATTTCTTACGTACTGTATTTGGGAGCACTGTACTATGCAGCAGATATGGGGCAGAAATAGACACAGAATTTTTGGATATCAACATAATGCAAAGGATGGGAAATAGGTAGAGGTGGTTGGAATGTTAAGGAGTCAAAAATGTTTAGGCAGCAAACTGTGCAGATGCAAATCGTAGATGGAAGAAGTCTTCATGAGGGTCTGGTTCTGATGGGAAAGACCAGAACAGTGAACACATCCCATCCGAAAAGATGCTGGATTGTATCTATAGTTTTCATAATCATTGCAGACATCTCAGGAAAGCCCTTTGTTTCCTTCAAAAAAGGAACAAATAAAGTTGGATAGAAATGAAAAAAAAAATAATTTTTTCCGGGGTATAAATGCCCCAAACAACACCAGTCATGAAAGGGTTAGGCTGCACTGGGGTTGACCAAATAATCATTTGCTATCTGATTTTTTGACCTGGGCAAGGGTTATGGCCATTGATAAGTCCTAATTTATATCTATGATTGCACCCCGAGATGTAGAAACCCAACTTCCCCCTGTTGCAATATTACTCCCTTCACGACAAGGCGCTCCTTCCCAACACTGACCTCCTTACGCATTTGCTTACAATTCAGTTTTTCACTTATTTTCTTCAAGCTTATTCAAAAGAACAAAACACAAATACTTCTGGGGAAATTTGCCAAAAAAAATTCTTTAGATCACGATGGAATAATCTGCCACCTACAAAGGCAAACAAACAGTCTGTTCTCTTTAATCTCCGCGCTCCGCAGAAACATATGTGCAAAATGTGGAATGTATGAGACTAGTTATCTTGGCTCAAGCGTTCAGTTCCTGTTTCCACATCGTGGTCGTAAGCTGACAAGTTACTTATTCTCTTTAATGCACTCTCTCTTTCCAGGAGGCTTACACAGTAACTGTGCAGAAAGTCTCTTTTTATACACCGTTATCACTTGGTGCCACTGCAAAAACCAGGATGGGTCTCACTTTACACAGTGAACGGTCGATTATACTACTCCTTTATGAACCATTCTGTTTTCGGACCCAAAAATTTAATTTTTCTTCTCAGGCTTGAAAAATCCTTACTGCATGTAGTCACCAATAGAGGGCGCTATCGTGTATAGAACTTAATGGAGGTTGTCTTTTTCCATATTGTATGAGCTCCCTCTAGTGGCCAGGTTGCAGTATGCCAGAAAAACAGTGCGCTTAGCTGATGTCACCAGAAATATATGGGCTGGTCGAGTTTCAGGGGATTTTCTCAGGGTGGTAAAAATAATAAATAGCACATGATCACCTCGGCCAGCACTTGACAGCTGCAGCCAGTTATCGCGACCACTGACTGGCTGCAGCTATATAATAGACACATAATTTGGGGTGTCAGCATGATGGAAAGTGTGGGAAATTGGTAGGAAAGTGTTGGAAATTGAGGAAGCCAAAATCTCAGCTTGCAGAAATCTTAATGACGGTCAGGGCCAGACGGAAAACAAAAGACATCGCCTTGTAGAAATTGGATGTATCAAAGGGATTTATTGATGACATTGATGACATCATCACAAATATCTAGTGTGGCAGTTCCCCTAGTACCAGCTAAACATGCACTTTCCTTTCCTTTACTCTTGTCCTGGATGTGGTAAGAAAAAGAAATAGTAAACACTAACTTATCAATCCCACCTTACTCCTTTGCCTCACTGACTATGTCCCTGGCGGTCTCATCTCTTTCTCTTCTGGTATGGAAAGAATCTGACAACTGCAGCCAATCACCTCAGGTGCTGATTGTTTGCAGTGGTCTCATGAAGAGATAAAGAGGGGCAAATGGCCAGCAGGATGGAGAAATAGCAGATGTACCGGACTGTAAGTATTTGAGGGGAGGGAATATTCAAGGGATTATCCACTTTAGTCAATCCAAAAAATGGTGCTCTGCTAATAGAATGATCACAAGTTGCGGAACGTGTCAGCAAGTGTTCAGATCTCCTGCAGCGCCACCACAGGGCAAGTGAAGCATTGCACAGTGTCCACTTACATCAAGTCCACTTCTTCAGAAAAAGCTACGGTGAAAGAGTTGCCCGTATGGAACTTAGGAATAATAAGGATCAGATAATTATAAACAAAAAAAGGGAACCTGTCCTTAGATTTATGCTGCCATTGGTGTTATTAGGGATTTGTCATAGTTTATTTACTTTTGATTGTGGTGATAGTTTTTTTTACTTTTTTTTATTAGTCGTCACCTGCAAGATATTGGACGCATTCATTTTTTTTTCTATTAAATACAGCAGTAGCCTCAGTTTCCAGGCTAAACAAGCCCCGATATTGTAAAGGTTATGACAATGGGAGCCATGTCTTGTCTAATCACATACAGCAGCTCCGCCACCTAAAAATCATCCCATGGACCAATGGATCCAAGAAGCTGCAGCTTTTTGTGAGAAACATGGCACTACCATATCAAATGGGTTAAAAACACATGAGACATGCAAAAAAGTGAACAGATCAGTAGGACAGTGTTCACACCACCCAAAGACTGAAACACAGAAAAGACACACTGTATAACAAACATGCAAAAATACTCTGTTGTAAAAAATATATAACAGTAAACAGCAAGTGCTAGTAAAAAGATGATAACAAAAACAGGGTATTAAGTTGATACATCGTTTGCAAAAAATGTATACTAAGCCACTTCACCAACGTCACGGTATACCCATCTCGGAGCAGTCCCATCTAATGTATTTAAAACCTGATCATGTGAACAGTACCTATATCTGCAGGATTCAGAAATTTGCTGCCCGATGCAGACAGGTTGTGCAAGACGGCTTTTTAGGTGCATGTCTCACAAGAGGGGCGGGAATCTCCCAAAACTTGCATAAGCAAGAAAATAATAGATTAAAAACACATGAGACATGCACAAAAGTGAACAGGTCGGTAGGACAGTGTTCACACCTCCGTAAGGCCTCTTTCACACATCAGGTTTTCGCCGTCAGGCGCGATCCGGCGCTTTTGACAAAAACCGGATCCGGCGAAATGCAATGCCGGATCCGGTTTCCCCCCATTGACTTGCATTTGCGCCGGATCGCGCCGGATGGCCATGCGTTTCATCCGGTTTTCGCCGGATCAGGCAATGTGTCACAATCCGGTGTCTGGAAAAAACGGCTACTGTAACGTTTTTTGTCTCCGGCGAAAAAGCCGGACACGCCGGATCCGGCGCGTCCGGCTTTTGCACACAATGAAAGTCTATGAGCGCCACAATGCGCCGGATCCTGCCGGATCCGGTGGCCGGATCCGGTTTATTAGGTCTGAGCATGCTCATTAGCTCTGCCCACATCACACATATATAAAAGCATGACAGTGGGACCCTCAGCCACACCCAACATGCCACCAAAGACAGCAACCAGGCGCAGGAGAAGGCAGGAGACCACTGCAGCACCATCAGCACCACCACCACCCCAAATGGAGCAGCAAAGCAACCAAGCTGAACAACGGGAGGGGAGTCCAGCAGCAGATGAGAGACGGTAATTATCAAATCCCCCATTCCTCAAAACTAGGGCCATGGAATATCAAGATATTCATTGGCCCTTTGTTTCTCTTTATCCAACAGCCGCCCAAGAGATGCAGCAGCAGCAGCACTGGCAGCATTGGCAGCCGCAACAGCAGCAGCAATACCCACAGCCATGGAGTCTGGCCAGCAACATGACAGCACATCTTCTTCTGGGAGCCCTCCCTCTCATCGTCAGCGTTTGACGGTAAGTTTTTATTTCCAAAATCCATCATCTCTGTAATATATGTCTATTCATTGCCTTTTATTTCAAAACAGGATTCACAAGGTGAAGAGGAGCTCCCAGAAGAAGAAGGAAGGGGTGGACAGACACCTGGAGTGGGCTCACAATTGGTAAGTTTTTTGCATGAAACGCAGAAACACAACATCACACTACACACAACACATAGAAAACAATGTACCGCAGACCTCACACAGCAAACAAATGCCTACATCCAAAGACATAACATTTTTTTCTTTTCTTCTCTAGTCTTCCCAATCTGGTGCTCGGCCAAGAGGACCTCGCAGTGCCTCCCAGGGTCGTCGGCGACAGCAACGCGGCAGTCACCAGCGTGTAAGTATAATATTTAAGTTTTAAATTTTGGTACACTTTTTATTTCATGTCTTAAAGTGTGGTGCCTAATTTTGCTATTTTTCTCTTTTACTTTAACAGCCTTCACAGCGTGCTCCCGACTCTGACGGTGAGGATGGAGGAATAGATGTGGACCACCTCATCGATCTCGTCAGAGAAAGGGAGCCGCTCTGGAATATGGCTGACCGCCGCCATGCTGACCTGATAGTTACCCGACGGCTCTGGGAGGAAATCTGTTCGCTCCTTGTGGACCGCTGGGAGGACCTGGAAGCTCGGGCCCAGATTAAAGAGCGTAAGTATATACAGTACCGGTTGCTTGATGCAATGTTTCCCGAACTCCAGTCCTCGTGGTCCCCACGGATCATGTGTTCAGGATTTCTATTTACTATGGAAATCCTGAAAACATGACCCCTGGGGACCATGAGGACTGGAGTTTGGGAAACACTGATGTTGTATACTAACCACTTTGTCCTTTCTCGTTTCAGGGGACAGAATTGTGAAGCGGTGGCGGTCTGTGAGGGATCGTTTCAAGAAGGAGTTCAATAAAGAGATGCGGGCCCCGAGTGGATCTGGAGGACGCAGGAGCAAGTACAAGTACGCACGAGCCCTGTCGTTCCTCCGGGATGCAATGGTCACCAGAAGGTAAATATTACACACCACATGTGAAAAAAAAATGTTTAGATGTAACAATTTTTTTTCAGCCAGGGCCATACCATGTCACTATTTTAATTGTTTTTTTTTCTCTTTATTCCACAGCACGGTGAGCAGCACTCGGGAGCCTGCACGACTGGACCCTTCTGAGGCGATCCCTGAGGAGACCGGCACCGAGGGACACTTCGACCGCCCCGGTACATCTGCACCTTCCCAGCCTTCCCACACATTCGACCCATCTGTCCCATCCACCAGCACAGGAGCATCGTGGCCGCCTACAATACTTGAAGCTGCTGGTGAGGAGATCGCTTTCCCTTTACCCCACCCTTCTGCCCCTGCCACCTCTAATACACCTGCGGGTACTGGGCGGCAGTGGCAGAGGGGTCAGGAAAAGAGTTATGCGCCAGAGTTCTTGCATCTGAATGCATCTTTCCAGAACTGTCTAAAAGTCTTGTCAGAGCAAATCTCCGCAGGCTTTCAGCAGATCAACTCCAGCATTCTGGAGGTGAAGACACTTCTGCAAACCATGCATTCAGAAGCAAGATCTTCGCCAAACCACACCTTTTTCAGGTCTGTTGTGGAGCGCATGGCAACACTATCTCCTACCCAGCAGATGCATGTAATGCATTCGTGCTACGGTGCTCTCCAGCACGTTACCTCCCAACCCAGTAGTTCCTCCACCTGCACCCCCTCCAGCCACTTTCCATCCTCCCCCTCCTATTACATACCAGCCACCTCCCCAGTACCAGCAACCTCCCCATTACCAGACATCTCCCCACTTCCAGCAACCTGCCCCATACCAAACTCCTTCCCCGTACCAAACTCCTTCCCGATACCACTTTCCATCCACATCATCTGCTCCTACCGTCCCTGCCCAACCCTCCACTCCACCACCCACCACCTCTTCTGCCTCCCACATGTCCACCCATTCTCTAGCTTTTTCCACACCTTCACCTCTTACTGTTCCTTCCCCACCACGATCCCAGTCCTCTCTCCACACTCCCAGTGTTGAAGTGTCCCGCAGCCCCATCAGCAGTTTTTCCACCCCACACTACACAAATTTATAAAAATGTGTGTTTTTAAATAAATGACCAATTTTCTGGTTTAAAATGTTTATTAAAAAAGTTTTTAAATTTCAAAAAAGTATTCTAAAAAAAAAAAATTTCAATAAAAGTTTAATTAATTGTTTTACACTGGTTGTCTGTCATTTCTTTCTGTGGCGAAATATGGTAAAAAAAAGGTTAAATACAGGGTTTTTAAAAGGTAAAAAGGTTCTCAAAACCAGGTATATAACTGTAGGTAAAAGGTAAATAAATTTTACCTTTTTGCCACAGTTGTGTTCCTGGTTGTGTTTGAAGCAAAGTATTTCACCAAAAAAGTTGTGTATCTTGTTTGTGATTTCCTAACAATGTACACAACTTTTGTTAAAAGGTGAAATACTTTGCATAAAACACAACCAGGTACACACCTGTGGCCTAAAGGTAAAAATAGTTAAACCAGGACAAGATAGCCAACTTTGGTTGGCAAAGGTATATACTGTTGGTCCAGAAGGTACACAAGTTTGGTTAGGGCACAAATCTTTCACACTCTGTCATCCTGCCAGTGTACTCTGCCTTGAGGTGACATAAAGTATAGTGCAAAATTGTCCCTCATTACTGAAACCGTCACAGAACTTCTAGTGGTAATATTTCCAATGACAACATCCATCTTCGCCAGTAACTTGCTCTTCTCTCCAACCTGCACTTTCTCCTCTACAACCTGTCAAAGAAGGGCTGTAGGAACACGCTATATATAGTTTTTCAGTAGCCAATCCCGTCCGGAAGGCCACAAGGGGCGATTTTAAAAACCGGATCCGGCGTAATCCGTCGAAAAACGGATCGAAAACCGGATGAACCGGATGAGACGGATCCGGTTTTGGCTGTCAAGCGCAAGACGAATCCGGCAGAAAAACGGATCCGTCACATCCGGTTTTACAGAACATTTGCCGGATCCGGCGCTCCGGCACGACGCCGGAACGCGCCTGACGCCGAAAACCTGATGTGTGAAAGTAGCCTAAGACAGAAACACAGAAAAAACACAGTATAACAAACGTGCAAAAATACTAGGTTGTAAAAAATATATAACAGTAAACAGCAAGTGCTAGTAAAAATATGATGACAAAAACAGGGTATTTAGTTGATACGTCCTTTACAAAAAATGTATACTAAGCCACTACACCAACGTCATGGTATACCCATCTCGGAGCAGTCCCATCTAATGTATTTACAACCTGATCATGTGAACAGTACCTAAATGAGCAGGATTCAGAAAGGCGCTGCCCGATGTGGACACACTGTGCAAGATGGCTTCTTATGTGCATATCTCACAAGAAAGGGGCAGGAATCTCCCAAAACTTGCACAAGTAAGAAACTATTAGATTAAAAACACATGAGACATGCACAAAAGTGAACAAGTCGGTAGAACAGTGTTCACACCACCCAAAGATTGAAGCACAGAAAAATCTCAGTATAACAAACGTGCAAAAATACTCTGTTGCAAAAAATATATAACACTAAACAGCAAGTGCTAGTAAAAAGATGATAGCTAAAACAGGGTATTTAGTTGATACGTCCTTTGCAAAAAATGTATACTAAGCCACTACACCAACGTCACGGTATACCCATCTCGAAGCAGTCCCATCTAATGTATTTAAAACCTGATCTTGTGAACAGTACCTGTTATGAATGAGTCACCGAGGGGGAAAGACAAAAACAAGCTAAGCCACAGAAAACCAGAGACGTTGGTAACTAAGTGTATTGCAGACCCCTGATCCTATCCACACAACTAGCAGTAGCCGTGGAGCGTACCTACAATGATCCTAAATGCCTTGTCACAGCCGGAGAACTACATAAGCCTAAAGCAAGAAAAGGGGAAATCTAAACTGCCCCAGAGCAGAACCCAAAGCAATAGACAGCCCCCAAACATGTATTGTCGGTGAGACAAGATGAAAACACAAACACAGATAGAAAAATAGGCTGAGCAAACGATGGGACCCACACTAACTAGAAAGGACAGGAAAGGAAAGATGCTGTCTGCAATCACGCACAAAACCCTGCCAAAAAATGTCCAACACTTTCTGATAACAAAAAACCCTGAAGTCGCTAGACTTCAATTCCCTTTATCAGCACTCTGGTATATTCTGAAGACAGAGCAAAAAGAGACCAATCTGATCAGGGACAAAAAGCAAACTGGCATAAACAGAGACATAAGAATGGAAATTCAGCACAGCCCCATCAGGGGCTGGCTGACCACAAAAACTGAGTAAACCAGACCAAATCTCATGTGAAAAAATAGCAGAGAACACTTAGCTTGAGAAGGCAGGAACAGAACTGGAAACCAGAACCTCAGGGCAGGAAAAAATCACCAGTACAAAATTAGGGAGTCGGCTGTCTTAAATCCAGTCAGAGACTCCTGATGTCCACTCACAGTCCTCCTCCTCAGGTCGCAGGTCTCTGCCATTTAGATCAGCTTCATTATCTACTGTCACCACTAGAGGGAGCCTGGATGGAGAACTCACGACTCCTTTGTCAACACAGCCAGCTCCGCCACCCTCACCAGAAGCCAGAGGTAAACCAGAAAATGAGTTCACAACAGTACCCCCCTTGAGGAGGGGTCACCGAACCCTCATCCACGCCACCAGGCCGATCAGGATGGGCCCGGTGAAAAGCATGAACCAATCTATCGGCATGAATGTCAGAGGCAGAGACCCAAGAATTGTCCTCCTGGCCATAACTCTTCCACTTGACCAAATACTGGAGTCTCCGTCTAGCCAGACGAGAATCCAGTATTTTCTCTACCTCATATTCAACATTACCTTCAACCAACACAGGATCAGGAGGTGCCACCATAGGAACCACTGGCTCAACAAACCTCTTCAACAGAGACTTATGAAACACATTATGGATCTTAAACGTAACTGGAAGAGCCAATCGAAAAGAAACCGGGTTAAGAATCTCCAAAATCCTATAAGTTCCAATAAATCTTGGCTTTAACATTGGAGATGCAACCTTCATAGAGATATTTTTTGACGACAACCAAACCATATCACCCACTTTAAACCAGGGACCAATGGTCGTATGCTGGTTGGAAAACCGCTGGGCCTTTTCTTGAGAGAGGGACAACTTATCCACCACTTGGTCCCAAATCTGCTGCATTCTCTCTACCACAGTGTCAACTCCTAGGCAGGCTGAAGATTCCACTTGCCCTGAAGAAAATCGAGGATGAAACCCAAAGTTACAGAAAAAGGGCGACATCAATGTGGCAGAACTAGCTCTATTATTTAGGGCGAATTTGGCCAAGGGCAAAAATGAGACCCAATCATCCTGATCAGCAGATATAAAACATCTCAAATAGGACTCCAAAGTCTGGTTTGTTCTCTCAGTCTGCCCATTGGTCTGTGGGTGAAACGCAGAGGAGAAGGATAACTGAATTCCCAGCTTGGAACAAAAAGCTTTCCAAAATCTGGAGACAAACTGGACTCCTCTGTGCGACACAATGTTCTCAGGAGTACCATGCAACCGAACCACCTGTTGTAAAAACAAGGGCACCAACTCTGAGGAAGATGGCAGCTTTGGGAGTGGTACAAGATGGACCATCTTAGAAAATCTATCACAAATCACCCAGATAATAGTCATTCTCTGAGAGACAGGAAGATCAGAAATAAAATCCATTGAGATATGGGTCCATGGCCTCTTGGGCACCGGCAAGGGCATCAACAACCCACTAGGACGAGAACAGGGTTTAGACCGGGAACAAGTCCCACAAGACTGCACAAAATTCCTGACATCACGAGATAAGGCGGGCCACCAAAAAGACTGACTCACCAAATCTCTGGTACCAAAAATACCTGGATGACCAGCCAACGTGGAGCAATGAACTTCAGACATCACTCTCTTCCTCCACTGGTCAGGAACATACAATTTTCCCATAGGACAACGCTCAGGTTTGTCCTCCTGAAATTCTTCCAGGGCACGTCTCAAATCGGGTGAGATGGCAGAAAGAACTACCCCCTCACCTAGGATGGTAGAAGGTTTGGTCACAATAGGAGAATCAGCAAAGAAACTCCTAGAAAGGGCATCTGTCTTAACATTCTTAGTGCCCAGAAGAAAGGAGACCACAAAATCAAAACGCGTGAAAAACAAGGCCCACCTAGCCTGTCTAGGATTCAAGCGTTTGGCCGACTCCAGGTAAATCAAATTCTTGTGTCAGTGAGGACCACAACTTGATGTCTAGCTCCCTCCAACCAATGTCTCCACTCCTCGAATGCCCACTTCATGGCCAACAATTCCCGATTCCCCACGTCATAGTTGCGTTCAGATGGGGAGAACTTTAGGGAAAAGAAGGCACAGGGATTCATTTAAGAAGTCACCGGATCTTTTTGGGACAAAACAGCTCCTGCACCAATCTCTGAAGCATCTAACTCTACCTGAAATGGAAGTGAGACATCAGGTTGCCGTAAAACCGGAGCAGAAGTGAACCTCCGCTTCAGCTCCTGAAATGCCAAAAACAGCCTCTGGAGACCAATTCAGCACATCAGCGCCCTTCTTGGTCAGATCAGTAAGTGGTTTGGCAATACCAGAAAAATTAGCTATAAATTTAAGATAAAAATTAGCAAAACCCAAAAACTTCTGGAGGGCCTTCAAAGAAGTGGGCTGAACCCAATCATAAATGGCCTGTACCTTGGCCTGGTCCATTTCAATAGTTGACGGAGACAAAATAAATCCCAAAAATGAAATCCTCTGCACACCAAAAAGGCATTTCGATCCCTTAGCATACAGGGAACTCTCCCTCAAAATCCGGAACACAGTCCGAACATGTTCCACATGAGAATCCCAATCACTGGAAAAGATCAGAATATCATCCAAATAGATGATCAAAAACTTATCCACAAAGTCCCGGAAAATATCATTCATGAAGGACTGGAAGACAGAAGGGGCATTAGTGAGCCCAAATGGCGGTATGCGGTATGGCTGGTGATTCTGTTATGAATGAGTCACCAAGGAGGAAAAACAAAAACAAGGTAAGCCACAGAAAACCAGAAAGGTTGGTAACTAAGCGGATTGCAGACCCCTGATCCTATCCACACAACTAGCAGTAGCCGTGGAGCGTACCTACGATGATCCTAGACACCTCGTCACAGCCGGAGAACTAAATAAGCCTAAAGCAAGAAAAGGGGAAATCTAAACTGCCCCAGAGTAGACCCCAAAGCAATAGACAGCCCCCAAACATGTATTGTCGGTGAGACAAGATGAAAACACAAACACAGATAGAAAAATAGGCTGAGCAAACGATGGGGCCCACACTAACAAGGAAGGACAGGAAAGGAAAGATGCTGTCTGCAATCACGCACAAAACCCTGCCAAAAAATGTCCAACACTTTCTGATAACAAAAAACCCTGAAGTCGCTAGACTTCAATTCCCTTTATCAGCACTCAGGTATATTCTGAAGACAGAGCAAAAAGAGACCAATCTGATCAGGGACAAAAAGCAAACTGGCATAAACAGAGACATAAGAATGGAAATTCAGCACAGCCCCAGCAGGGGCTGGCTGACCACAAAAACTGAGTAAACCAGACCAAATCTCATGTGAAAAAATAGCAGAGAACACTTAGCTTGAGAAGGCAGGAACAGAACTGGAAACCATAACCTCAGGGCAGGAAAAAATCACCACCACAAAATTAGGGAGTCGGCTGTCTTAAATCCAGTCAGAGACTCCTGATGTCCACTCACAGTCCTCCTCCTCAGGTGGCAGGTCTCTGCCATTTAGATCAGCTTCATTACCTACTGTCACCACTAGAGGGAGCCAGGATGGGGAACTCACGACTCCTCTGTCAACACAGCCAGCTCCACCACCCTCACCAAAAGCCAGAGGTAAACCAGAAAATGAGTTCACAACAAGTACCTACGTATATGAGCAGGATTCAGAAAGGCGCTGCCCGATGAGTACACGCAGTGCAAGACGGCTTTTTATGTGCATGTCTCACAAGAGAGGGGCGGGAATCTCCCTAAACTTGCATAAGCAAGAAACTGATAGATTAAAAACACATGAGACATGCACAAAAGTGAACAGGTCGGTAGGACAATGTTCACACCACCCAAAGACTGAAACACAGAAAAAACACAGGATAAGAAACGTGCAAAAATAATCTGTTGTAAAAAATATATAACAGTAAACAGCAAGTGCTAGTAAAAAGATGATAACAAAAACATGGTATTTAGTTGATACGTCCTTTGCAAAAAATGTATGCTAAGCCACTCCACCAACGTCACGGTACACCCATCTAATGTATTTAAAACCTGATCATGTGAACAGTACCTATATCAGCAGAATTCAGAAAGGCGCTGCCCGATGTGGACACGCTGTGCATGACGGCTTTTTATGTACATGTCTCTTGTGAGTTTCCTGCTGCGTGGGAGCATCTTAAAGATTGTGAAGTGGCCTCAGATGTACTGTATTTGTCTCCATCCCATTTATACACAATCCCACCCTGCGGTACATCCCTCCCCAGCCTCTCTATATATAACACCATCCTGCAGCCTCTTTTATACAGAGTCATCATACACTACATCATTCCTCTCAGCCTCCTTTGTATAAAGTCTCATTCTACAGTACATCATTCCTCTTAGCCCCCTTTATACAAAGTCCTATCCTGCAGTACACAACACCTTTCAACCTCCTCTATGCACAGCTCCCTCCCTCCAATACACTGCTTTTCTTTTCATCATACATAGCCCTCTGCAAATGCAGATGACTTCTATTGGCTCCTCTATATACAGCCTGATCTTGCAGTACATTCCTTCTCTCAGCACCTGTATATACAGCCCAATCCTTCAGTCTATCACTCCTCTCAGCCCCTGTATATACAGCCCAATCCTGCAGTACATCACTCCTCTTATCCCCCTCTGTACCCAGTTCTTATCTCTCCTTTTCTCCATATACAGCCTCATGCTGCTGTACATCACACCTTTCAGCAACTGAATATACAGCCCAGTCCTGCAGTACATCACTCCGCTCAGTCCCTGCATATACAGCTCAATCCTGCAGTACTTGACTTCTCTCAGCCCCTTTATATACAGCCTAATCCTGAAGTACATCACTCCTCTCAGCCACTGTATTTACAGCCCAATCCTGAAGTACATCACTCCTCTCAGCCCCTGTATATACAGCTTAATCCTGCAGTACATCACTCCTCTCAGCCCCTGTATATACTGCCCAATCCTGCAGTACATCACTCCTCTTATCCCCCTCTGTACCCAGTTCTTATCTCTCCTTTTCTCCATATACAGCCTCATGCTGCTGTACATCACACCTTTCAGCAACTGAATATACAGCCCAGTCCTGCAGTACATCACTCCGCTCAGTCCCTGCATATACAGCTCAATCCTGCAGTACTTGACTTCTCTCAGCCCCTTTATATACAGCCTAATCCTGAAGTACATCACTCCTCTCAGCCACTGTATTTACAGCCCAATCCTGAAGTACATCACTCCTCTCAGCCCCTGTATATACAGCTTAATCCTGCAGTACATCACTCCTCTCAGCCCCTGTATATACTGCCCAATCCTGCAGTACATCACTCCTCTCAGCCCCTGTATATACAGCCCAATCCTGCAGTACATCACTCCTCTCAGCCCCTGTATATACTGCCCAATCCTGCAGTACATCACTTCTCTCAGACCCTGTATATACAGCCCAATCCTGAAGTACATCACTCCTCTCAGTCCCTGTATATACAGCCCCATCCTGCAGTACATCACTCTTCTCAGCCCCTGTATATACAGCCCAATCCTGCATTACATCACTCAGCCCCCTCTATACACAGTCCCAACCTTTCCTTTTCTCCATATACATCCTTATCCTGCAGTATATCGCCGAGTCCCGCTGCCCTCTGTGTGACTGGTGACAGTCAAGAGCGGTAACGTTTCTGACATCACCATTCTTCAGAGCCTCAGAAGTGGCTTTTTTTGAAGCCTATGGAGCCCAAGAACAAGTTTCCATATGCTTTAATTTACAGAATTGGGGAATGTCGTGGTAAGCGCTGGACTACATGGGAACTTTTCTTTCTAATAAATTTGTGAATGAGGAACAGTCTCTTGTATTTCTCTCTTTTTATGTATTTCAGGTTTCCATTTGTGGACTATGGTGGATTCACTGGTATACATCAGACCTGCATAGGTTTTTCTTTCTTTTACAAATAAATTGGTGAACCAGGGAAAGTGTCAGGGAGTGTTTTTTAAAACAAAGTATTTTTGTGTGTGGTTTTATTTTTGTTTATTACTTGGTTAGTAATTGGTTGACTGATAGATACTTCTTCATTACTAACCCCAGGGCTTGATGTCAGCCGTGTTTTATGACAAATCACAGCTGACATCAACCCAACTATCATTGTCCCAATTGTCAACACACCAGCACAATTGGGAAGAGCCGGGCAAAGTGCCAGAAGTGATGCATCAATTCTGGGGCAGCTGCAGGCTGTTTTTAGGCTGGGAAGGGCCCGATAACCAGGGACCTTCCCAGCCTGATAATATCAGCCCCCAACTGTCTGCTTTACCTTGGCTGGTTGTCAAAAATAGGCAGGGACTCCACATTACTTTTTTCATTTATTTAATTACTAGGTTAAACAAGCATTATCTATCTACCTATCTATCTATCTATCTATCTATCTATCTATCTATCTATCTATCTATCTATTATCTTTCTACCTATCTATCAATCTATATGTCTGTCTATCTAATCTTAGGGTTCTGGTTGTGAACTTCCTGTACTTGGCTGATTCAAGTTTCTGGTTCCTTTGAGATTTGTGCATAAAAATTGGAGGGCATATGCATGGTCCGTGTGCCGTATGATTTTTACTTGCACCCATTGACTTGCATCGGCGAGTCTCGTCCGATATACACATGCTGTGATTTTTTTTCCTCAGCCCAATAATAGCTGAGCAAAAACTCGCAGATCAGCACTGACTCACTGACTAACATTGGTCAGAGTCGCAATGCGATGCTTTCTGGTCCGATTTATGCCTTAGTTTGAACGAACCCCTATGCTGACACTTCAATAAAGAATATTACTTGATTTGCACGATGTGCTTTGGATACCGATCCGACCTCTGTGCATGTCCATTGCCAGTCAGTAAATACTCGGACTTTCTTGTCTTGTTTCCTTGAGTTTTTGCCTGGGAAAAAACAGTGTTTTGCAGTAGCAGAAAAATAAATGATATCTCTGAAATCTTTCGCGCTCGCTGGTTATTTTTTCTTTGCAAATTTGACCTTTCAGGCTATGTGCCCACGTAGCGATTTTTAAGCATTTTTGCCGTGATTTTTGGCGCGAAAACGTTTAAAAATCGTGTACAGAACGCCCCCATGCATTCCTATGGCATTCCGCACATGCTGTGCTAATGCTGCACTTTTTTCCGCGGCGGAATCGCATCGCGGAAAAAATCGCAGCATGCTCATTCTTTTGTGCGGAATCGCAAAGAATTGCCGCGATTCCGCACCCATAGGAATGCATGAGAATCGCTTACTTCCCGCATGTGGCTATGCCCACCATGCGGGAAGTTAAGCGTCTCATGTGCGGTTGGTACCCACGGTGTGGAGGAGAGGAGACTGTCCTCCAGGCCCTGGGTACCATACCCCTGTAAAAAAAGAATTAAAAATAAAAAATCGGGGTATATTTACCTTCCGATGTCCCGCGCTGCATTCCCGGCCTCAGCGTTCCCAGTAATGCCTTGCAAGACCTGTGATGACGTAGTCTCGCGAGATCGCTATAGTAACGCGAGACCAACGTCATCACAGGTCTCGCAAGGCATTACTGGGAACGCTGAGGCCGGGAATGCAGCGCGGGACGTCGGAAGGTAAATATACCCCGATTTTTTTTATTTTTTTTAGCATTTTTAACATTTTATCTTTTACTATTGAAGCCACATAGGCAGCCTCAATAGTAAAAACCTGGTCACACTTGTCAAACACTATGTTTGACGAGTGTGACCAACCTGTCAATCACTTTCCAAGCGATGCTTCAAATCGCTTGGAAAGTGCTTGAATATCGCACACGAAAATCGCGGCAAAATCTCGATCATAATCGCGGTAAAATCGCGGTGAAACCGCGCGATTTCTGGGAAGGAGTCTGGTTTTTGGTGTGCGTTTTAAAACGCACCGTGGGCACATAGCCTCAAAGAGTTTTGTGTTTTTTTTTCAAATCTGCAGCGTCATTGTTGCAGCATTTTCACCCATTCAAGTAAAAATGCATCAAACACATGAAAAAACTTAAAACTGAGCGCATTTTACTTAGCATTTTTCCTGCCAATACTTTGGGGTTTTTTTTTTTTTTTTTGCAAAAAATTTGCTGCAAATACTGAACATGTGCATATTCCCTTTTTATTAGAATATTAAAAATCACACATGTTAAGTATCTCTACCTGTTCCAAAGAGCAGATCATCTATTCATTTGATTGCCATTAGTTAATAAATTATATAATGTTACATTATACATCACAATCGCAGAACGACCTCATTATTCTGTGTGCTACAGTGTAATCGCCCATGACTATGCTGCCATCTTGTGGCGAGTCATGATACGGACATGGCATAAGTGCTTTGCATCATTATATGAAAAAAAAAATGCAAAACCAAGGTCATTAAATAAAAATTTCATCTTTAGTTCTCCAAATTATCTAAACAATCTAAACAATTGAAGATATCGTTACTTAATAAAGTTTGAGTTCTCTAATAATCTGTTTCTGTTGCTTTTTATGCTGCACCAGCATAGAAGAGGGTTCTTCACGGTAAGAGCAGTGAGGCTCTGGAATTCTCTTCCTGAGGAAGTGGTGATGGCCAACTCACTGAATGAATGTAAGAAAGGAATGGATGCTTTTTTTGTGAGTAACAGTATAGAAGGTTACGAATAACAGAATATTATAGGTAGATGGTTGACCCAGCTTAGGGGAAGGAATTTTTTTCCCTATGGAGAAAATTGGCTTCTACTCTGTGGGTTTTTTGCCTTCCCTAGGATCAACAATGCAGAACAGCTGCACTAAAAATAGGCTGAACTAGATGGACATAAGGTCTTCCTTCAGCCTTCAAAACTATGTTACTATGTTAGTTTAGTTGCTTTCAGCTGATAATCGTTCCACCGTACTGTACATGCAGAAAATCTAAGCAAGCAGAGCTGCATTGTAAAGTATAGGGAATCTAGAAAGATGGCGTGCACTCAAGTCTAATTAACGAGGTGCAGGTGTAATGGACCAATAGGTCCTATTATCAATAATAATATATTCACCGCACACTCAGAGGAATTTTAATGCCAACAAGTGTTCATTTTATTATGTACAAAACATGTGGGAGCCAAAAAAGAATATATAGCACTAGATGGAAGCGATATACATATAACGACGTTTCGGCTCAGCCCGAGCCTTTATCAGTTTATCGCTGTAAATAAAGAAAGATAAATCAAAACATATGCAGAGAAAAAACAAATGCAGAAAAAACAAAAAAGAGAGAATATACAACACCATATAAACATCACATTATCCAAATATAGTACAGTGATAAAAACACATATATATACATGCAACTTATGCTGTTTTCATGGAGAACATGGATGTATGGGACAAGAGCAAAGGCCCAGAAAACTAGTACCATAATAAGTAGAATCAGGGGAAAGAAAAGGATTACCTGAATCCGGTTTCGGATCTTTGAATAAATAGTAAGAGAACTCCCAAGAGAGTAGCCCAAGAAAGACGGCTGAAAGGAATTTGTCAACATCATGGTTAGTAAAATAGATAAAGTTGTAATTGTAGTTACTCTGGTTTTCTAATATGGTAAACCATATTAGAAAACCAGAGTAACTACAATTACAACTTTATCTATTTTACTAACCATGATGTTGACAAATTCCTTTCCCCTGATTCTACTTATTATGGTACTAGTTTTCTGGGCCTTTGCTCTTGTCCCGTACATCCATGTTCTCCATGAAAACAGCATAAGTTGTATGTACAGTATATATATGTGTTTTTATCACTGTACTATATTTGGATAATGTGATGTTTATATGGTGTTGTATATTCTCTCTTTTTTGTTTTTTCTGCATTTGTTTTTTCTCTACATATGTTTTGATTTATCTTTCTTTATTTGCAGCGATAAACTGATAAAGGCTCGGGCTGAGCCGAAACGTCGTTATATGTATATCGCTTCCATCTAGTGCTATATATTCTTTTTTGGCTCCCACATGTTTTGTACATAATAAAATGAACACTTGTTGGCATTAAAATTCCTCTGAGTGTGCGGTGAATATATTATTATTTGTAAAGTATAGGGGACAGAGAGCAGCATGTGACGCCTGGATATTAGGTAATACCCAGATCCACATTAGACAATACAGCTAAGTTGGTGTTGTCATAAAGGAGCAGAATTTGCCTTCTTAATATTCTTAATATTATTAGTGTAATGATTGGTGAAAAGCACAATGGCTGGTCCCTGAGGATCAGACATTGATAAGATATTGTGAAAATCTGTATTAGTAAGCAATTCAGTGCCAAAAACAATATTACTTCTAAACAAGGAATTAGAACTCTGTCTAAAGCATGAACTTCACCATTATCCCACATCTAGGCGGCCCTATCACTTTTCAGTGGAACTCATTCACCAACATACTAACGCATTTCACACTACAGTTTACTTGTAGCTACTTCTAATTTAGGTTCACGACACCTCCCTCTTCCACTTTATTCTTTGAATATGGTTGTTTTTCTTACTTAAAGGGTGTATATAATAAAATATGGCATTATTGCTGGGGATCTGACCATTGTGACCTTCACCAATGTAGAGAATGGGGCTGATACAGAGCATGTCTATTCCATTCAATCTCCATGGAAGTGCTGGAGAAAGCTGAAGGCTGTGTCCGGATATCTCTGGTGGTCCCATTAAGAAGTGCCCAACCTCTGCTGCGTTTAGATGGAGCCCAGTTCTTAATATTGGTGGGGCACCAAGGGAACAGGAAGTTATCCATTATCCCACCGATTGAGGATAACTTCAAATCTTGGCAAAAAAAATTTGAAAACACTGAAAAAGTTCTGATAAAGGAAGCCTTATGTTTCCAAGGCACAATTTTGGAGAAGACGTAAAGGAGGACCCTAAGCCAATACACATTGGATAAAAAAAGACTTGTCATTTGCCATAAATATGTATTTTTTTTACCTGGTGTAAATGTTGCTGTTCTCCCGAACCTGGCGAGGTTTTTCTTTTGTTCCTGCTCCTCTCCATTCCTGAGATATGGCCCCCTCTCCCCTGTATATAAATTTAGTCTTTTTAATCAAGCAGGCATGGCCATTTTCTCTTTTCTATATGGGCATCTTCTTAACCACCATGCCCAATTAGATAAAAAGTCTAGATTTAAATTGTCATGGCTTGGTTTCGGAATTCGATGCGCTGACCAGTTGCTTAGTGTTTGGTTCCTCTGTCTGCTGAGCTATTGCCTTTTCTTCCCTCTCAAAATGGTGATGATTCCAATTGTCTTTGTTCCCAATTCTTGGCTTGCTCCTCTCCAGGTGTTTTCCATTTTCCCCTTTTGGTCTGCTCTATCACATTGTGGATTGGGTTATATATGTTCACCCTTCACTACATTTCTTTGCTGGCTATACCTCTAAATGAACTTAGGTTTTAGAGTTCCCGCCCTTCAGCTAAGGGGTTTACCTTGCGTATTAAGCACCATTTGAATTCCTGCAGTGAGTCCATTTGTTTTCCTTCCCAGTTCCTCTTCCTTTTACATCTTTAGGTTTCTGGGAGGATATTCTGGTTACGCTTAATTTTGGCTCTCCTTAGCCTTCCCTCTCTACCTTAGATGAACATGTTTTAATTTTGTGAACCTCAGTTTTCATATGTTCCTGCACATTTTCCTCTCCAGTGTGTTGCGGCCTCCCCTTTGGTTCCTCAGGAAAAGAAACCCTTTGATGGCCTTTTCGGGAGCCAGGTCCAAGCTGTCGCTTTGAATTTGTGCAGGTATGGTCTTTCTAGTCTGTACAGGGACCAATTGGGTATTGAGTGTGGGTGTGGTTTTTCCCTGTAGTAGGTCTTCCCTTTTTCCATTACCCGAGAGTGACTGTGTGTTACATTCATAACTTACAGTATATACAGGGAAGAGGGGTCCATATTTCAGAAATGCAGAGGCACAGAAACAAATGTAAAACAACACCGATTCTGGAGAACAGCAGCATTTACCAGATAAATAATTACAAATGTATGGCAAGTGACAGGTCCTCTTCAAGACATGGCAATAGCATAGCAGAACCCACGGTCTATGCACAACCAGATTCCATATCACTGATATGGCCTGTCTAGATCAAATATGGCTTCTAGAACAACCCCCCTCCTAAATTAAACCAACGTAACATCTTACTGACTCATTTTGCATTTCCACAAGTCGGAAGCTGGAGAAACAACCAAGACTTACACGTTTTGCATTTTTATATAGGTTAAACTTAGAAACTAACCTGAGTTTGTAAAGATTCAATGTTCCAGAATGATTTTCTAATGATTCTTTTATAGTTTACATTAGTAACTTACCCCTGCTTATTGTTTTTCCCAGTGACTGATGTATTTTGCAGTTTTGTAAGTTTTATAAGATCCAGAATGTTCTTTGAATGCTTGTTTTACAGTTTTTTTGTGATGACTCACTCCTGTTTCTTTTATCAGTTACAGACGCGTTTCGCGCACCTGCAAGTTGTACATGCAAGTTGTAGCTACAAGCTAAGCTTAACAAGCGTCAATGTTCCAGAATGTTCTTATCACATTACTTTTATTGTTTGCATTGATGGCTAACTTCTGCTTCTTGTCTTGCATTTCTCGATCCGTTAGCTCTTTTTTCACTTGTTTCTTCCAGACCCATTTGCACCCATCAGAGCCTGGACTATTCACTTTCATCTCATCGCACCAAATCATCCGTTTCCAATCTTCTACTGTCCACTTTTCTTCTTTTTTGCAAACTTGAGTCGGCGCTTCATAAGACGATATTGAAGTCAACTGTAAAAAGATACAAAGCGTGATATGATATCATCTGGGTACTAAGGTTAGTAATTTAGTTGAAAACAACACTTCTAAGGCCTCTTTCACACTTCAGTTTTTTACAATCAATCACAATCCGCCAGGTTTTGAAAATAAACGGATCCTCAATTTTCTTTTGAGGATCCGTTTTTTCCCCATTGACTTCCATTATTGGCGGATTGTGACGGATTGCCGTCCGTTGCATCCGTTTTTTTTGCGGATCCGCCAAAAGTTCCTGTCCGTTACGATCCTCAAAGATTTCAAAACGGAGCTTGCAACTTTTTTCTGTGGCGGATCCTTTCTGGGTGCCGGACAAAAAAAAAAAAATTCTCTCTCTCTCTCTCTCTCTCTCTCTCTCTCGTGTCCCTGACCAATTACCAAGAGCTCTCTAGTATTTAGGGCAGCTCCACCCAGTGGAACCTTGCCTGTGCAATGTGTTAACTTAGTTAGTGTCTTGCTACTGAGCTGCCAGGTCTTGCTCTGTGTTCCTCCTTCTCTGGAGGCTTTACTCCTAGCTTTGCTTGCTACTTCTCTGTCTGCCCACCAGGAGGCAGAATATCCTGGTCTCTGTGTCTTTGTTCTTGCTTTGCTTTGTACCTGTGTATACTCTGGTCCCTGTGTCCTTGGTCCTATACCTTGTCTTGCACTGTTACCTTGTCTGAATTCTGTCCTGCCTCTGCCTGCCTGTCTCCCAGTCTTTGGCTTCTTTCCCTGCTGTGTCTTTCCTTAAGTCCTCCCTGTCTGCTTGTGTTCCGCACTCTTACGTCTTTGTTCAAGCTTCGCTCTCTTGCGACTCTGCCTGCTCTGCACTCTTTAGGCTCTGCCCGTGCTCCGTACTCTTGCGGTTCTGCTTGATTCTGGTTCTGCTGCTGCAAAACATCTTGCTGCTCTACTACTCTTCTCCGCAGTCTTGCTGCTCTGCTCATGCTTCGCTCACTTGCAACTCTGCCTGCTCTGTACTCTTCAGGCTTTGCCTGTGCTCCGTACTCTTGCAGTTCTGCTTGGTTCTGGTTCTGTTGCTGCAGAACCTCTTGCTGCACTACTATTATTCTCCGCAGCCTTGCTGTTCTCTTCCTGTGTGAACAGGTCCAAACCTGTTCCGTCATACTCCACTCTTTCCTGTCCGTACCTGCTCCTCCTGTGTGAACGGGTCCAAACCTGTTCCGTCATGCTCCACGCTTTCTTGTCTGTGTCGGTGCTTGCACCCGCTGTGTGAGCGAGTCTCTATCTGTTCCCTCATACACCACACCTGCCTGCCCTGTGTCTCAGCCGTACCTGCTTGCCCTGTGTCTAAGCCATACCTACCTTTCCTGTGTCTCACCTGTGCCTACCTGTCCTGTGTCTCAGCCATGCCTACCTGTCCTGTGTCTCAGCCGTGCCTACCTGCCCTGTGTCTCAGCCGTGCCTACCTGTCCTGTGTCTCAGCTGTGCCTACCTGCCCTGTGTCTCAGCCATGCCTACCTGCCCTGCATCTCAGCCATGCCTACCTGCCCTGTGTCTCAGGCGTGCCCACCTGTCAGTGTCTCAGCTGTGCCCACCTGCCAGTGTTTCAGCCGTATCTACCTGTCCTGTGTCTCACCTGTGCCTACCTGTCCTGTGTCTCAGCCGTGCCTACCTGTCCTGTGTCTCAGCCGTGCCTACCTGCCCTGTGTCTCAGCCATGCCTACCTGCCCTGTGTCTCAGCCATGCCTACCTGCCCTGTGTCTCAGCCGTGCCTACCTGCCCTGTGTCTCAGCCTTGCCTACCTGCCCTGTGTCTCAGCCATGCTCACCTGTCAGTGTCTCAGCCGTGCCCACCTGCCAGTGTCTCAGCTGTACCTGCCTGCTCATGTCTCTGCTGTGCCAGCTTGCCCTGTGTCTCAGCCATGCCAACGTCTCCCCAAATGGGATCAGCAGCGACAGCCAGACACCATCCTGGAGTGGCACCTGGCAGCTGCCTGCCGCACAAGCCTGACCTCACCATCAGAGGCTCCAGTGAAAACCAAGGCAGCTGTCCTAGTCATGCCCTTTCCAGGGTAGACTGGTTTGTGACACAGTGGGGCCACAAACCCCTGGCTCACGCCTACCAGTCAGGGTGAGAGCGTGACACCTGCACTCATGGGAGCTGTATGCTTCTTCATTTTTGTTACACATTTTGCACTTTTATAAGTTGTACCTACAAACTAAGCTAAGTCCTTGATGCATCCATGTTCCAAAATGTTCTTGTAATGTCTGCTTCTTCTTATACCAGTCGCCGATGCATTTTGTACTTCTAAAAGTTGTACTTACAAACTGAGTTAAGCTTAAGAAGTGTCGATGATACAGAACGCTCTTCCAACATTTAGTTTTATACTTTGCGCTGATGGTTTAGCCTGATTTTGGCTTTACCCAGTTACTGATGCGCTTGGCACTTCTACAACTTGTACCTACAACAAAGCTAAACTCAATAACTCAGTGTTCTAGAATGTTCTTGAAGTCTTTCTTTTATAGTTTGGGTTGATGGCTTATTCCTGCTGCATTTGTTACCTAGTGTCTTCAGAGATTCAGTTCTGGTTGATAATGCCAAAAACAAATTGTCCACTATTTATGATGTCACCAGGCCCTCTTCATCCAATGCCCATAGCAGAAGCGCCACCTGTATCCATATCGGGTACAACACTACTACAATATGGAAAAGGGGGTCACAAGTGCCACAAAGGGGCCAGCTCATCCTCCAAAATGGCTGCATTTCTACCATTGTAACCACACAGAAAGAATTTTGCAGAAAAGTTAAGAACAAAGACTTGGTAAAGCGCCCGCGCGCCTCTTCCGTGGAGCCCACTCAACAACATACTAAACAATCTAGTATTTAAAGCTAGGTCCATACTGCGTTATGTGTAAATTTACTACAGAATAATTTGTTTTAGTAGACAAAGCACAAAGGGATATTTTAACACCAGCAGATATTTTAATAGCCCTGGTGCCCGGGGAAACAGCGTACGTCTTCAAACGTGCGGAAAAAGGGGAATTTTTCGCTTGCAAAAATTAAGTTCTTGGGGAGGGAGCAATTTAGAAAAGTCGCGCTGAGCGCACAAGTCTATTTTAAAGTTCTAAATGGCAGAATGAGTGAAGTCAGGCAGATATTTCCATACCGCAACCAAATAATAAACACAGTTGGTTCCTGAGGAACCACGAGGGACGTCGTACTGTGCTCGGCTCAGCGTACTCGCCACTAATTACTGCAGAGCCACTTTAACACACAGTGACTTTCTAACTGTTTTTATGAACCTTAAGTTTTTCTTGCATTGTATGTTAATAGATTCTTGTACAGCTGTGGCAGAACCTCATAATACACCTCAGCTGCTGCAGAACCTCATAATACACCTCAGCTGCTGCAGAACCTCATAATTCACATCATCTGCTGCAGAACCTCATAATACACCTCAGCTACTGCAAATACACCTCAGCTGCTGCAGAACCTCATAATACACTTTAGTTTCTTCAGAACCTGATAATACACCTCAGCTGCTGCAGAACAACATAATACACCTCAGCTGCTGCAGAACATCATAATACACCTCAGCTACTGCAGAACTTCACAATACACATCTCAACTGCTGCAAAACCTTGACGCCCACCACCCTGCTTCCTCTCTCTGGATCAGTCTGGAATGCTCGCTCCTCTTTACCTCTCGTAATCTTTCCTTCCTGGGTCTCACCAAAACATGACTGACACCATCTGACACAGCCTCCCCTGCTGCGCTACGTTATGGCGGCCTCCACTTCACCCACACTCCTCGCCCTGGCAACAGACATGGTGGAGGAGTGGGCCTTCTCCTTTCTTCCAACTGTATCTTTAACCCAATCCCACCTCTTCCCTCACTTATCATCCCCTCTTTTGAAGTACACTCTGTCCGCATCTACTCTCCCTCCAACATTCAAATGGCCGCAGTACACCGACCTCCGGGCCCGACCACTGCCTTTATTGACCAATTCTCCACCTGGCTTCTTCACTTTCATCTCTACTGACATTCCCACCATCATCATGGGTGACTTCAACAACCCCATTGACACCCACCAGTCGGCAGCCGCCAAACTCCTGTCCCTTATTTTTGGACTTACTCAGTGGTCCTCCTCAGCCACCCACACAGACGGACACACATAAGACCTTGTCTTCACCCGTTTCTGCTCCCTATCTAACTTCACAACCTCCCCTCTCCCTCTATCTGACCACCATCTACTCACTTTCTCATCCCTGTCCTCATACTTGTCACCCATGTCCAGCAACATGTGCACCTCTGCAGAAACCGCACACACCTAGACACTCGCACACTCTCTGACTGCATTCTACCACTGTCCTCCATATCCTCACTCCATGACACAGACACTGCCACTAGTTTCTACAATGCCACTCTTGCATCAGCCATCGACTCGGTCGCCCCTGTCATGCATAGCAGAGTGCAATGAATCAATTGACAATCCTGGCACAATAACATCACTAAAAAGCTTCAGCAAGTATCCAGAATTGCAGAACGACGTTGGAAGAAAACGCATTCGCAAGATGATTTCACTGCACTCAAACAAGCAACGCTCGCATTCAAATCAGCTCTCACCTCATGTAAACAGGCCTACTTCACAACCCTTCTATCTTCCTTATCCCACAACCCCAAACAGTTGTTCAACACTTTTAACTTCCTCCTCTGCCCACCATTGCCCCCTCTGACTTCCCTAATATCTGTCGAGGACTTTGCCACGCACTTCAAAAATAAGATAGACCAAACAAGGCAAGTCTTTGTTGTCCGACCATTACAACCCCTTTGTATACCACACCAATGCCCAAATCCCATAACCTCACTCTCCAACATTACTGAAGGAGAGCCTGCTCATCTTCTCTCCAAATCACACCTCACCACTTGTGCACTTAAGAACATGGGAGCGCTGACGAGACACAATGCGGTGTGCACAGAAGGAAGGGGGAGGCAGGAGACCGGAGCACGCCGGGAACTCTGCCAGGGCAGTGAGTAAACTGGCTTCCCGCTGTAAGGAGGTGGTGGAGAACCTCATTCTCTCCCCTCTGTCCTACACGTTGGTCCCGTGCACTTTGTGCGGTAGCTGGATAGTGTACCTATGTTTCATTGTCGTTCTGTGAAATGTATGTGTATTATTGGTGTGCTCTGTTTGCATTGTTTGACTATGTAGTGTTCCCCTTTAATTGTCTTGTCATGTACTGTATGTGCTGTGATGAATCTTGTGTTTGCACTGTTATGAACCTGTATTGTGTAAGTTAGGTTAGGGACAACAAAGGGTTAGTTTGTGGGCTGGACTTGCAGCCTCAGGGGAGCAGGAAGCTCCTGCTTCCTGGTCAGAACCGGGGCAAGTGTGCCCGTGGCAGTATGTGCTCCCCTGTTGGGAATTTAAGATGGCGGCTGACCGTGACTTTGAAATCAAAAGAAACAAACGCGGATGGCACCGCTGTTACCGTAGAAGCTCAGATGGCATGCGGCATGCAGGAAGCTGACAACTGGGAATCTCGGGTGCCCGACCTTGGAAAAAGCAATCCTTGGAATCCACATAGAAGAAAAGGTCGCACTCAATGAGTTACGTAAATTTTCACAGGTTTATTTACACATGCAACACATGTCAGGTCGGGGGAGTGACATAGGAGTGCGAAAAAGACTGACAACGGCCGTTTCGCGCTGTTTGAGCACTTCAACGGGTCAAACCACTTCCTTCCATGGTTTGACCCATTGAAGTGCTCAAGCAGCGTGAAACGGCCGTTGTCAGTCTTTTTCGCACTCCTATGTCACTCCCCCGACCTGACATGTGTTGCATGTGTCAATAAACCTGTGAAAATTTACGTAACTCATTAAGTGCGACCTTTTCTTCTATGTGGACCATGACTTTGAGCCTGAGATTTGTGATTTGTTGCCCGTCATGAAGGAATTAAAGGTGGCGGCTGATAAAGACTTTGAGCTCGAGATTTGTGACTTGTTACCCACAGTGAAGGAAATAAAGATGGCGGCTGACAGGGGTTGCAAGATGGCGCCAACAGCTACCGAGAAGATGATGGCTGTTGGCGCGAAAATGAAAGATGTTGCCGCCTTTCGTGGGCATCATGGAGAAGATTTGGTGCCAAAGGGCAGGGAATTGCCCCACCCCCTGTGAAGAAGGCCCACCCAATTGTGGGTGAAGAAGAAGTTCCCACCCATACAGCAGAACCCAAGGAAACGGGTGGAACGGCCAAGGGGGATCCAGCCCACGAATGGGTGGAATCCGTAAAGACCAGAAAGCATGCTTTCAAAAGAGACGCCATTGTCCAGTGAAATAACTGTCCGAATGTAGCAGAGGATTGCTGGGAGCTGGAGCACCGCGGGTGTGGAGAAGCAGGAGTCAGAAGGAGCAGTCGAGAAGGCAGAAGAGGTGGAAAGAGGGACTATTGCGGCCGTGATCCACAGTGGAGGAGTGTCGCAGCCAGATGCAGTCACAGTGAGTGCGACGCTTACCCTCACCCCAGTCCTCGCACCTACTTCAGCCCCGGGGACCGTATGAAGCGGCAGTAAAAGTGCTCTCCAGCATCGAGGAGAGACAGGCGCTGGAAGCGTGGTGTTATGTGCGGCCACTTGCAATGGTCCCTACCCCAACAGTAAGTCAGAGGGAAGAGGCACCCTTAAAAAAAATTGTGGCCACAGTCGGGTCACGGTAGCAGGAGGCTCCAAGTTTGCAGAACTGGCCGTTGCTGGAGGAAAGAAACTGAAAGCTCTGGAGACCCTGGACTCACTGCTGAGTGTGAGGAGCAGAAGGAGCAGCGGGGAATCCTCTTCCAGTGAATCTTCGTGCCGCATGTACATAATGATGCAGGGCCCGAATGCAGCCCATTATGCTGCTCAGATGTCTGGCATCAAATGATGTGGTCCTGTTACAAAAGGAAAATTTTTGTGTTCTGCCGGTTGCATCGGAGGAAAAATTACCAGGGACTGTTCCGTGTTCCTGAGAGGGCAGGGAGCCCAGTATGATGTCAAAGGACTGAGGCGTCAATGGTGGCCGATGCGGTCACAATTGTCCAAAAAGTTGTCTTTCCCCCTTCCAGTTTTCAGTTGTGCCTGTTGCACCTTTCCTGTGGGACCATGAGGCTGTAACCCTATGAGGGTTTACTACGGTGAACTGTGTGGGTGGCTGCTAAAAAGGAAAAAAAACTGAACTGTGTTGCCCTTCGACTTTGCCCCATTCCTGCTCCTGGACTGGCCCCTGTTGTATGCAGCCCACCACCATTTAAGAAACCCGTGGTCCACTCAAAGGAGGGAGGGGGAAAGCTGCTGGGCCTGGATTGGACATATCGGTGCTAAAGGGCCATCGGGCCACATTCAGAGACTGCATTTGTGTTATGGACTGCAAAACGCTCTTATGCTTTTTTCTGAACAGTATGCTTTTAAAGGGTTGATGGTCAAGGATGACCATGTTTTAGGTGGAAGTGGTGTAAGGAGGTGGCGGAGAACCTTATTAACCTCTCTCCTACGGGCTGGTCCCGTGCTCTTTGTGAGATACCTAGATGGTGTACCTATGTTTCTATCTCTTACTGTGAAATGTATGTGTATTATTGATGTGCTCTGTTTGCATTGTTTGACTATGTAGAGTTCCCCTTTAATTGTCTTGTAATGTATGTGCTGTGATGTCTCTTGTGTTTGCACTGTTATGAACCTGTATTGTGTAATGTTAGGTTAGGGACAGCAAAGAGTTAGTTTGTGGGCTGGACTTGCAGCTCAAGGGAGCAGGAAGCTCCTGCTTCCTGGTCAGGGCCCGGGCAAGAGTGCCCATGGCAGGGTGTGCTCCCCTTTTTGGGCTGGACTTGCAGCCTCAAGGGAGCAGGAAGTTCCTGCTTCCTGGTCAGAGCCCGGGCAAGTGTGCCCATGGCAGGGTGTGCTCCCTTTTGGGAGTTGGCCAGACCCCTGGAGGGGACAGAGCGTGCTGCCCAGACCAACGGGCAGTGAAGTGGGCACAGGACTGTGTGGTGCCCCGCTGAGGACTATCAGCACTCAGAAGTTGGACTGAGAACTGGCACTGTGGGCTACTGCTGTTGCTGCCGCCACTGCTGCTGCTGATATGGCAGTGAAAAGCATTAGGGAAAGAGCAGGACGTTTTACCAGATTTGTTGCAAACACTTTTCTACCTTTTTCTACCTTGTTTATTCCAAAATAAATAGTTTCCCTGCTGGACTATAACTGTGTCCCTTTATCCTGATTGCCTAGACTGCAGTGACTGAGGACAAGAGGTAACTCGCCTGGGGGCTGCATCTGTCCTGCCTGTGTTTTATGTGCAAAGGGCCGGGGTGTGGACTGACTCTGCTGTAGTATACTCGCCTGCGACTACCACCTCTTGCCACCTTGTTTCACCTGCTTGGAGGGGGGAACAAGACACCATGCAGGGGAGCTGGTAATAGAGCTACAATAGCAACCTTTATCTTCATCATCAACAAGGAGGATATAGAAATGCCTAAAACAAACCGGAAAGGTCATACAGTACAGTCAAGGAACTACATGTACAACTCTATTAGATAACAAATCGCCATTTGCTGCTAATTCAAGGTAGTCCTTCAAAAACATAAGCCTGCAGCTTTTGCATACTCCAACACCATCATCTCCTCTTCCCTGTGTTTTCCTCTTTCCCTCCTCCTCCCTTTCCTTCCCTTATGTTCAAAACCCTCTTCCTTCTGCTCTCCTTGCCTTTTCTCGCCTTCATCCCTTGTGTTTCCTCTCCTCCCTTCACCCACAATTCCTTTCTTTTCTCCTGTCTTCCCCTTCACTGCTCTCCTAACTCCTTCTCCTTCCATTTTGATCCAGTCACCTCACCAGTTTCATGTTTTTTTATGTCTAGATATCTAAGTCCCATTCTTGATAGAGAACACCAAGACAAAATTTATTAAAGGTTCTTTGCCACCGATACGGTGTAGAAAAGTTGAGAATTATGGCAAATAACATATTTGAGCTATAAGTTGCAAATTTTTATACCTTTCGACCATTTTTAATGGCAGCTGGAAAAATAACTGTAGTAACGCTTGATGGTGTGAGCCACTCACATACTGACAGATTGGGCAATAGTTACATCAGAAATTGGCACAAATTATAATGAAAATTATTGCAAAAATGTGCCAAACTTATTAAAAGTTGCTTGAACCCTAATAAATTTGGTGCATAGTAGTTCACCACATTACATTTTAAGACAGGGCATCACACATGCTGTGATCCAGAGGAAGCAAAAATAAATCCATGTCTAACCACTGTCAACTTCACATTTAGAAGGGGGGAACCAATGGTTTGAAATTAGAATAAATCCCAATCAATTATCTATTTATACCCATATGTAGCAAATTCTACAATTATTCCATTCTATCCGTATGTTGATTCCCCGGTGTTGGATGTCAATTTGAATGGAGTATCGTTATAAATTTGGCGCATCTTCCATTTGATGTATGACACCACAGGGTTCGTATACATGTCTGTTGTAAAATTATGTCTAAAATCTCATCTATTCAATGTGTCCTGTGCAAGTACATTAGATATTTTCCATTTGCAAATCCACGCGAAAAATCTGCACCAACCAACAATTCCAAGAAAATTAAGAAAAAAAGTAAAGTTAACACTGTAAATAAGTACAACACTATGACTGACAACACGTATTTCCAGAACCTTAGATCAAAGATGATATATACAAAAAGAACCACATTGGCAATGGTTATTTAGCAAATAAGAGGCACAATGCTTGGTGGTTACATATCAGAGTAAAGGGAAAAAATCTTGGACATTTCTTATCAGACAAGAGGTATTAAGCTTCCCACTTACATATCAGAGTACGAACACAAAGTTTACTCTTACATATCAGAGTTTAGACCCTAAGCTTGGGGTTTATACATCACAGTAGAGGCACTTAGCTTGGTGGTTACATATCAGAGTTGAGGCACTAAGCTTGGAAATTATATATTTGAGTATGGACACAAAGTTTACACTTGCATATCAGAGTTGAGGCATTAATCTTAGCGGTTACACATCAGAGTAGAGTCACATAACTTGGTGGTTACACATCAGAGTAGAGTCAAAAAATTTGATGGTTACACATCAGAGAAGAAACACTAATCTTGATGGTTACATATCACAGTTGATACACTGAGCTTGGGGATTGTATGTCAGAGTAGAGGAACTAAGCATGGAAGTTACATATCAGAGTATAGGAAGGCACTTGACACTTTTGGTTTTGGTTAAATATCTGAGTAAAAGCCCAAAACTTATGTTTGTATAACAGACTAGTAGCACCAATTTTGGCACTTACATATTAGAGTATGGGCATAAAGTTTACACTTGTATATCAGAATTGAAGCACTAAACTTGGCAGTTACATTTCAGAGTAGACTCATAAAACTTGATGGTTACATATCACAGTAGTGGCACTAAGCTTGGTGATTCCATAACATAGTGGAGGCACCAAGGACATCTGCAAGGAGTTTGTATGTTCTTCCCGTGTTTGCGTGGGTTTCCTCCGGGTTCTCTGGTTTCCTCCCACATTCCAAAGACATACTGATAGGGAACTTTGATTGTGAGCCCCATCGGGAACAGTGCCAATAATGTCTGTAAAGCGTTGTGTAATTAATAGTGCAATATAAATTAATAAAATAATAATAATATACGCAGGGAACTTGTCACTTACTTATCAGAGTAGACCCCTTAAGTGTTGTTGTTAAATATCACAGTAGAGACACAAAACTTAATGTTTGCATAACAGTCTAGAAGCAATAAGTGTCACAGGTTTACCGTGACAGAGAGTCAGAAGACTGCAGCATTTGATTTCTCCTACTCCTGCACTAAATTTCTTTTAGAAGTGCAGGGATTAATCTGCTCTGTTGAGAGCTCCTGGAAGCTTTCCTGCATTAAGGGTCTCAGTTGTGTACTGTTAGCCACTCCCATCTCCTATATAATCTGCGCCCTAGCTAGTACTCATTGTCAGAGCTAGTTTATGCTGCATGGCTGGAGGTTGCTGGTGGTTATTATTTGAGAAGGCATTTAGTGGATTTATCTGAGACTGTTGCTAGATTTTGGTTGTGTGATAATTCCCTTTCTTCTCCTACTTTGTTTAACCCAATCCTCCATTCACCTTTGCATACCTCTGTTATATGTGTGAGCATACAGTATTTGTATGTTTGGTATTTTTCATTACCCCTGTTTGTATTACCTTGTTAGTCTGGTTGGTGTATAACAGTATACTACTACTCTCTTCTTCTCTGGGTGGAGAAAGGGTACAGACTGAGGGCGGATTCAGGAGCCAAGGCAAGGTACGTGCCCTCAGCATCTTCACCATCAGAAGTAATCTGGCTAACTGGGCAAGCTAGGGAGTCCCCCACTGTTAGGGAGAGGGAAGAAGTCCCTTGGTTTCTGGACACCCAGCAACAGAGTTATGACAATAAGCTTGGAATTTTCATATAAGAGTATTTGTATAAAGGTTGCCACCTACTTACAAGAATTGAAGCACTAAGCTTGGCAGTTACATATCAGAGTAGTGGCACAAAACTTGACAGTTACATATTAGGGTGAAGGTACTAAGCTTAGCGGTTACACATCAAAGTTGAGGCCCTAAGATTGACAGTTAAATATCAGAGTATAGGCACAAAATTTGCAGGTTACATATCAGAATAGAAGCACAACACCTGGCGGTTACATATAACAACAAGAATAGTCTCATATAATATATTTCACAATAGGTGGTTGCCAACTGCTCAGGGTCTTGTCTAATAGCCCAGAACTGAAAGAAAATCACTTGCCACACTTCTGAGTATAGCACACTCAGTACAGTCCACAGATGCTCACGTTAATCTGCAATGTTACACGCTGATGTAATCCACAGTAGACCACAATGCTGCCTTCACTATCTTAGATCACATAGGAGCTCAGTGTCACACCACACAGATGTCGGTACAGTTCATAGCAATGATGGAGGAGAGAGTGTCAGCAGACGCTCCCTCTCCCATCCATTCCCCGCTCTGCCTCTGGCACTGCGGGTGCACGATGATGTCATCGCACACTCACTGTGTGCCAGGCAGTGCAGCCGCTGAGACAGGAGCTGGGAGGAGCGCGGGCACGAGGAGAGGTGAGGATTGTGGGGTTTTTAGTTTTTTTTTAATATAACAGTGAGTACTGGACTTTTTGGCCATTCTCGGGGGGGTGTCATATGCTATGTGGTGCTGCGCTATATACCATGTGGTGCTGTGCTGTATACCATGTGGGCTGTGCTATATACCATGGGGGGCTGTGCTATATACCATGTGGGGCTGTGCTATATACCATGTGGGGCTGTGCTATATACCACGTGGGGTTGTGTTATATATCATGTGGCTGTGCTATATACCATAGTGCTGTGCTATATACCATGTGGGGCTGTGCTATAAACCATGGGGGGCTGTGCTATATACCATAGTGCTGTGCTATATACCATGTGGGGCTGTGCTATATACACTGTGTGCAGAATTATTAGGCAAATGAGTATTTTGATCACATCATCCTTTTTACACATGTTGTCCTACTGCAAGCTGTATAGGCTTGAAAGCCAACTGCAAATTATGTAAATCAGGTTATTTGCATCTTTGGAACGAGGAGGAGTGTGGTCTAATGACATTAACACCCTATATAAGGTGTGCTTAATTATTAGGTAACTTCCTTTCCTTTGGCAAAATGGGTCAGGAGAAAGATTTGACGAACTCTGAAAAGTCAAAAATTGTGAGATGTCTTGCAGAGGGATGCAGCAGTCTTGAAATTGCCAAATTTTTAAAGCGTGATCACCGAACAATCAAGCGTTTCATGGCAAATAGCCAACAGGGTCGCAAGAAGCGTGTTGATAAAAAAAGGCGCAAAATAACTGCCCCTGAATTGAGGAACATCAAGCGTCAAGCTGCCAAGATGCCATTTGCCACCAGTTTTGCCATATTTCAGAGCTGCAACATTACTGGAGTATCAAAAAGCACAAGGTGTGCCATACTCAGGGACATGGCCAAGGTAAGGAATGCTGAAAAATGACAACCTTTGAACAAGAAACATAAGATAAAATGTCAAGACTGGGCCAAGAAATATCTTAAGACTGATTTTTCTAAGGTTTTATGGACTAATGAAATGAGAGCGACTCTTGATTGGCCAGATGGATGGGCCGAGGCTGGATCAGTAAAGGGCAGAGAGCTCCACTCCGACTCAGACGCCAGCAAGGTGCAGGTGGGGTACTGGTATGGGCTGGTATCATCAAAGATGAACTTGTGGGACCTTTTCGGGTTGAGGATGAAGTGAAGCTCAACTCCCAGACCTACTGCCAGTTTCTGGAAGACACCTTCTTCAAGCAGTGGTACAGGAAGAAGTCGGTATCGTTCAAGAAAAACATGATTTTCATGCAGGACAATGCTCCATCACATGCATCCAAATACTCCACAGCGTGTGTTAGGAGTGGCGGAAGGCCCTAAAAAAAAAAAATAAATAATTAAAGTGCCTTCGCCACTCGGGGTCCACCGTGCGGCAGGTGATATGACCGCTGCTAGAGAGGCAGAGCACTATGGCATTAAAGTGCACGGGGTTAACTGCACCCAGAGTGCACTGAAGCAAGCTCTGTTAAGGACACAGAGCCGCAATCTTAAAGTACACAAAAACGCTGTGTCTGTTTAAGCCACAGAACAACAGCGACACGGTAATATAGGGTCACTGGAGCAGCCTTAAATGTCAGAACTACTCCGACAAGACCTACCGTGAAAAGGAGGTGCGAGACGTCGCAACTGCGAACGCTCGAGGAACTGCAATCGCAGCGCGGTGTGAACGGAGCCTCAGCGGAGACACCGTGATGCAGGACGCTAGCTGCTGAGACAGGAATAGCTGGAGCGCGCTGGCGCTGCTTCTGGCGGCTGCCCAATCACTCATACAATCGTATTATCAGAGGGAAGGGGTTTCTTAATAAGTCAGCCACCAGTCCAAGCATCCGTCACCATCCATACAGCAGCAGTATGAAAATACTAGCGCATGGCATAGCGGCCATGCGCACTTTTTATAGCGTACGGGACCTGCCAGAAATCTCCAGAGCCCTGAGCTAAGCCAATGGAATCAGGAGCAGGACCTGAGCACCTGACTCCTGAACTCCAATGTGAGCTCGTCCTGTGAGCATGCTCAGAAGTTGGAAAAAAGGACAGCCTCTGGAGACAAATGTGAGAACCTTGATTCCCGCATAGGCAGCATAGAACCCAGATTCCTAACAGCGTAGCTGGCCAGTAAAGGTCTAAAAGAAGAAAAAATAATGACATGGCCCCCTTTTTCACCTTATCTGAACCCCATAGAGAACCTGTGGTCCCTCATAAAATGTGAGATCTACAGGGAGGGAAAACAGTACACCTCTCGGAACAGTGTCTGGGAGGCTGTAGTGGCTGTTGCACGCAATGTTGATCATAAACCGATCAAGCAACTGACAGAATCTATGGATGGAAGGCTTTTGAGTGTCATCGTAAAGAATGGTGGCTATATTGGTCACTGATTTTTTTTTTGTTTTTGAATGTCAGAAATGATAATTCTGCACAGTAATAGTTACCTGAAAAAACAGATATCCTCCTAAGATAGCCAAATCTAAAAAAATACAACTTGCCTAACAATACTGCACGCAGTGTACCATGTTGTGCTGTGCTATATACCATCTGGTGCTGTGCTACATACAATGCAGGCTGTGTTATATACTATGTGGGCTGTGCTATATATTATGTGGGCTGTGTTATATACTATGTGGGCTGTGCTGTATACTATGCGGCTGTCCTATATACTATGCGGCTGTGCTATATACTATGCGGGTGTGTTATATACTTTGTGGCAGTGCTATATACTATGTGGCTGTGTTATATACCATGGGGGGTACATTCTACATTATATTCTAGGAGGGCTACATTGTATTCTATGGAGGGGCTACATTATACTATATAAGGGGCTGTATTATATTCTATGGGGGGCTGCATTATACTATATGACGGGGCTGCATTATATTCTATGGGGGGCTGCATTATACTGTATGAGGGGGCTGCCATATATTGCATGGAGGGGCTGTATTATACTATATAAGGGGGTTGCATTATATTCTATGGGGGGCTACATTGTATTGTATGGTGGGGCTGCATTATACTCTGTGGGGTAGCTGCATTATGCTCTATGAGGTGGCTGCATTATGCTATTGTGTATAATTGTATTATACTGTATCGAGGACTATGGGAAATACATTATACTATATGAAGAACTAAGGGGTGCATTATACTATGGGAGGTGAATTGTACTACATGGATGACTGGCGGTGTATTATACTATATGGAGCACTATGAGGACTATATTATACTATATGGAGGAATGAGCAGTGTATTTTAATATATGGAGGACTATGAGGAGTGTATTATATTATCTGGAGGACTGAGTAGTGTATTATACTATATGGAGGACTGAGTGTATTTTAATATATGGAGGGCTATGAGGAGTGTATTATACTATATGGAGGACTATGAGGATTGTATTATACTATATGGAGGACTATGTGGCACATTATATTATATGGAGGACTATGAGGAGTGTATTATACTATATGGAGGACTATGTGGCACATTATATTTTATGGAGGACTATGGGGTGTAAACTGTAGATGTGCTGCTGATAACATGTTACTGTATGGTGATCTGTTAGTGATCCATTAGTGACTGTTCTTTCCCCATCATTCTTTCTCAGATGATGGAAAGAGACCGGGAAACAAGTGTTGACCGACTTTAATATTGTCGATCACACTCATTTAGCAGCCTGAACTCAGTGCATGTAAATGCAATGCTTCTGTATGATGTGCAATATATTAGCATTTGGGGCCCCATTTTAAACTTTGCCTAGGGCCCCACTTTGCCTAAAACGTCCCTGCCTCTAACCTATAGAAAAGACATGAATCCCAAAATTCTATGTAAAATTAACAGAAATATTCAATAAAGCGTGCAGAGATATTTTCCTTCTGATAAGTGAAGTGATTTTTTTTTCCAAATGATCATGTCCTGTTCTTGTATCTGCCCTTTTAGGATTTGCTGCAGCTGTCAAGCCGTCTGGCTGGGTTCTTTCTCTTGCCAGAGACATGTCATTCTGCCATTTGTGACATTTAGTTCATCTTCTTTACTTCAATCTCCAATGTTTCATCTTAAAGAGGCTGCGTCAGGGCTGAAGACGAGCGGCACCAACACAAACACTCAGAAGTGCAGGGTACAATGTAATAATGACAACGTCTCAAGGCATTGACAACAGGCATCTGTGCTGCCACTCATCCGGAGGTGGCCACCGCATAATGACTGAGATAAGATTTCAGTATTGTTCCTTTTATTAACACTTTAAAGGAAAATCTGAGTTTAGACAAAAGGGTTGGGCTAAAGTCCCGAAACATCTCCAACCACCACAGTTCCCAAGTCAGTCCCATTCACCTGTTTAGGGTTGAGCCGCAGTACTTGAGAAAACCTATAGATGAGAATGTGCTTCTGTTGTGCTCCTAAGTTTCACCATTTCTCCTCCACCCCTTTTCCATGACCTCTGAGCCATTAACACTTGTTTACTACCACCCTTGACCCTCCAAAACAAAATTCTTACAAGGTTTTGTACGTTTTTGATACCCTGCAGCAAACAGAATAATATCAAATATTACTGGACGCTGTGTCTCCAGTGACCCCATAGCTGTTACATGGCACCTATAGCTTCTAGAAAATAGGGGGGGAAGCCAGCACTGCTTAAGGTTAGAACGCATAAATTGAAGGGCATATGCACATAATATCCAGCTGTATTCAAAAATGAGATATTTAGCAAAAAAATTGATCAATTCAATTGAGCCACCCCGCCGCGCCAAGGCAATCTCATGTGGGGGGTCCTACTCTACATTTATAATAAATACTGTGCCATAACGGCCCCCTAAGAGCATGACCACATCAAGTGCAATCTGTGCCTGAACATTGCTGGATCGCACCCATGAAGCCAGATGAAGCAAGTGCAGATGAAGGCCAACCAGGTCTGAACACAGACATATCAGGATTGACCTCCACACATTGCCTGACCAGCAAACACAGATGAAGGGCGATATTGGCCCAGACACAGGTGCACAATTAAATAAAGCTTGGGGCAGGGCGGGGCTGCCGTGTGTGTGCACAGCAGCCTAGATCCATCATAATGAACACAGAAATATTATAGCGGACATAGCCAAGCGTGCACAGCAACAGTGGTGGTGAGCCACAAACCAACAACAAGAAAATAGGAGGGGAAGCCAGCACTGCTTAAGGTTAGAACGCATAAATTGAAGTGCATATGCACATAATATGAAACAAGTGCAGATGAAGGCCAACCAAGTCTGAACACAGACATAACAGGATTGACCTCCACACATTGCCTGACCAGCAAACACAGATGAAGGGCGATATTGGCCCAGACACAGGTGCACAATTAAATAAAGCTTGGGGCAGGGCGGGGCTGCCGTGTGTGTGCACAGCAGCCTAGATCCATCATAATGAACACAGAAAAATTTATAGCGGACATAGCCAAGCGTGCACGGCAACAGTGGTGGTGAGCCACAAACCAACAACAAGAAAATAGGAGGGGAAGCCAGCACTGCTTAAGGTTAGAACGCATAAATTGAAGTGCATATGCACATAATATGAAACAAGTGCAGATGAAGGCCAACCAAGTCTGAACACAGACATAACAGGATTGACCTCCACACATTGCCTAACATCTGCACTTGCTTCATCTGGCTTCATGGGAGCGATCCAGCAATGTTCAGGTACAGATTGCACTTGATGTGGTCATGCTCTTAGGAGGCCGTAATGGCACAGTATTTATTATTAATGTAGAGTAGGACCCCCCACATAAGATTGCCTTGGCGCGGCGGGGTGGCTCAATTGAATTGATCAATTTTTTTGCTAAATATCTCATTTTTGAATACAGCTGGATATTATGTGCATATGCACTTCAATTTATGCGTTCTAACCTTAAGCAGTGCTGGCTTCCCCCCCTATTTACCTATAGCTTCTGTCTCTTTTTTGCAGATTGTAATAGTGAGTGTAGCTCTGGCGTATAATACCGTACATGATGTAACCAGGATCAGTAATGTAATGTATGTACACAGTGACTGCACCAGCAGAATAGTGAGTGCAGCTCTGGGGTATAATCATAGAATCGTAGAGTTGGAAGGGACCTCCTGGGCCATCTGGTCCAACCCCCTGCTCAAAGCAGGATTCGCTAAATCATCCCAGTCAGATGTCTGTCCAGCCTCTGTTTGAAGACTTCCATTGAAGGAGAACTCACCACTTCTCGTGGCATCCACTCATTGATCACTCTGTCAAAAAGTTTTTTCTAATATCTAATCTGTGTCTCCTCCCATTCAGTTTCATCAGGGGGGTAATACGGGGGGTAACTCAGGATCAGTAATGTAATGTATGTACACAGTGACTGCACCAGCAGAATAGTGAGTGCAGCTCTGGGGTATAATACAGGATGTAACTCAGGATCAGTAATGTAATGTATGTACACAGTAACTGCACCAGCAGAATAGTGAGTGCAGCTCTGGAGTATAATACAGGATGCAACTCAGGATCAGTAATGTAATATATGTACACAGTGACTGCACCAGCAGAATAGTGAGTGCAGCTCTGGGGTATAATACAGGATGTAACTCAGGATCAGTAATGTAATGTATGTACACAATGACTGCACCAGCAGAATAGTGAGTGCAGTTCTGGAGGATAATACAGGATGTAACTCAGGATCAGTAATGTAATGTACGTACTCAGTGATTGCAGCATTTATTGAAAAAATGACTAAGTATGGAATGGACAAGGCAACTGTTAGGTGGATTCATAACTGGCTTAGTGATCGGACCCAAAGAGTGGTCGTAAATGGCTGCACATCCAGTTGGAAGAATGTCTCAAGTGGGGTACCACAGGGCTCTGTCCTGGGCCCTGTATTGTTCAACATCTTTATCAACGTTTTACATGAAAGAATTGAGGGTAAACTGATTAAATTTGCTGATGACACAAAGCTAGGAGGGATAGCTAATACTAGAGAAGAGCGAGAGAGGATTCAAAAAGATATAAATAAACTGGAGAAGTGGGCAGCAACTAACAGAATGGTTTTTAACAGGGAAAAATGCAAAGTACTACATCTGGGCAATAAAAATGAAAAAAGCATATACAGAATGGGAGGAATAGGGCTAAGCAACAGCACATGTGAAAAAGACTTGGGTATACTAATAGATCACAGACTGAATATGAGTCAACAGTGTGATGCAGCAGCAAAAAAGGCAAATGCAATTCTAGGATGTATTAACAGAAGCATACAGTCTAGATCACGTGAAGTCATTATTTCCCTCTACTCTTCTTTGGTCAGACCTCATCTGGAATACTGTGTCCAGTTTTGGGCACCACATTTTAAAAAAGACATCAACAAACTGGAGCAAGTTCAGAAAAGAGCAACCAGAATGGTGACCGGTCTACAAACCCTGTCTTATGAGGAAAGGTTGCAGGATTTGGGAATGTTTAGTTTGCAAAAGAGAAGACTGAGAGGAGACTTAATAGCTGTCTACAAATATCTAAAGGGCTGTCACATTGTGGAAGGATCATCTTTATTCTCATTTGCACAAGGAAAGACTAGAAGCAATGGGATGAAACTGAATGGGAGGAGACACAGATTAGATATTAGAAAAAACTTTTTGACAGTTAGAGTGATCAATGAGTGGAACAAGCAGCCACGAGAAGTGGTGAGTTCTCCTTCAATGGAAGTCTTCAAACAGGCTGGACAGACACCTGACTGGGATGATTTAGCAAATCCTGCTTTGAGCAGGGGGTTGGACCAGATGGCTCAAGAGGTCCCTTCCAACTCTACGATTCTATGATTCTATGAGTGCAGCTCTGGAGTATAATACATGATGTAACCAGGATCAGTACAGGATCAGTAATGTAATGTATGTACACAGTGACTGCACCAGCAGAATAGTGAGTGCAGCTCTGGACACACCCCAGAAGAGGAGGAGCGTCGCAGCTGAGCGTCTGCAGGCTGGGGTTTTGCTAAGCTCCTGGGAAGGGAGGTTTTTCCTGCAAGGACTTTCCATCTGCCCCCTTCCCAGGAAAGAGGACTCTCCCTGGGACTGAGCGCCGGGGCTGTGCCCCTGGCTCCCACCCCCCGGCAAGCCAGCTGGGGGTGGGGGGCCTCATCCACCACCAGGAGGCCCAAGGCACAGCCAGCCAGTCCCAGGGATGGGGAAAAAGTGGACCCCAGGGGGCCGCAAGGCTCCAGGGTCCGGGACCCCTGAAGTGAAGGCTGTGGCGGGCCCTTCCCCCGGAGGTGCAGCAGCCGGCAGAGATGAGGCGGGGCCCCCCCTTAACATCTGGGGCTCCAAGGTTGCGGGAGAGCCGGCTACCACCTACGCCTCCCGCATCCATGCCCACCTCTCCGAGTACGAGGAGGCCGGCAAGCAGCTCAGGAGACTCCGGGGGAGTTGGAGGGAGCCCGGGTCATCAGTAAAAACAGGCTCCCTGCCTCAAAGAGAGCGGAGGTCACTGCCACAGTCAAGCGGCTGAAAGGGGAGATTTGGGCCCTGAAGGACCGGCGAAGTACCATTATGGCCAGCAGCGGCCCCTTCCAGGAGAAGCTGCACAACGAGGACCGGTTCAGTGCCATGACCGATGGGTCTCCTGGGGGGTCAGGAGTCCCCATCCAGGTGGAGGAAAGCGAGGAGGACGAAGAGCAAGATGGCGCCCACACCACACCCGGGCCACCTCCACCTGAAGACCTGGCGGACACCAGAGTGAGCCAGGTAACATACAGTGGGATAGCCCCCGAGCAGATGGCCCTCCCGCTGGACTCCAGTAATGCGGAGGAAAGCGGGAGCGAGGGGGAGGATGGAGGGAGTGGGAGTAGTTCTGAGGGGGGCTGCCTCATCCTTAAACAAGTACGGCAGACGGAATCCCCAGCACGGTTTGGCATGCTGTTGTTTGGGTATGAAGTCTGCCCGGAGGATGAGGCAACCGGGAAGAGGAGAAACAGGAGGCGCAGGCGTAAGGCCTCTGAAGGCGTGGAAGAACAACTGGTTTTTGCTCCTCTTCCCAGGGCCCCTCTGTCCCGCTGTGTGGAACCCGCTACCCACCCCGGCTCGGGCCCTGTGGTGGGTCCGCAGCGAGGGAGCGGGGAGAGAGATGACTGTTGTGACCTGACTGTCGCATCTGGTGACAGTTCAGACCAGGGCAGCGACATGGAGGTCGGTGCTGGTTGTGGTGGTGGTGTCCGGGCTCAGCCCTCGGTGGCAGGGGGGGCTGGCCTGGCACCAGGTAAAGTTGGTACAGCCAGGGCCGCACCTCCGGCGGCGAGTGCTGGGGCTTCTGGACCCCCCACGTACGGATCCGCTAAGTCTGGATCGCTAGTGGGGGTCCAGAAGCCTAGGAAGGGCGAACAGAACATCAAGCAGCAGCTGAGGCGGTGCAAAGTGCTGGTCGCTCCCATGTTGGCGCCTGTGGTGAGAGCGGGGTCTCCGGCACGTCGACCCAAAAAGGGGTCCGTGCAGGGGGCTCCGCCGCCGCTGGGTGACGAGGGGGAGTGGCCGGCCTTGCCTGTCTCAAGTGGTGGGCATAGGGTGGCGGCGGTGGTCCGTGAGGGGGGGCGTGGCCTCCCTGAGTGTTGCCCGGCCTGCAAAGGCTGCGGCGTGCAGGGGGGCATGTCCTCCTCGGCCGTCGTCCCACCCGCTGCGTCTGCGTCGCCCAGGGGGGTGTGGCCTCACAAGGGGTCGCTGCTCTGCCCGTGGTGGCTGTGACTGGCGGGGGGGGTGGCCTCAGCGGTCGCGGCTCCGCCCGCTGTGCTCGCGTCACCCGGGGGGGCCGTGGCCTCGCAGGGGACCGCGGCTCTGCCTGGGGTGGCTGCGACCGGCGGGGGGGCGTGGCCACGGCAGGCCCGCTGCCCTCTGTCCCACCCACCCTTCCAAGTAATGCCCCCAAAAGCTGGCGGGGAGTTGTCGGGGTCCCCGGCCCACCTACCTTCATCTGAGGGTGCGGGGACTCTGGCGCTCCCTGGCAAGCTGGCGGCGGGGGTGAAGAAAAGTGCAGGGCAGGGAGCGGTGCCAGTGGCCGTCCCTGCCCAGAGTAATGAAAACTCAGCAAAAGAGAAAAAAATGGAGCTGAAGCCAGGAGCTGCTGTTGCTCCTAGGCCCAGCCAGGGCAGAGTGCAGGATGTCATCAGCACTGAGGCATTTAAAGGGGCAGCGGCGCTCCTGGACAGGAGCTGGAGTAGCTCCCAGCAAGAGAGCTCAGGGCCCCCAGCAGGCAAAGAGAGGAACTGTACAGGTTCAGGAAATGTAAATAATGTAAAAAATGTAAATAATTTTGCTATGTACACCAATTGTGCGAGTGAGAGTGAGTACGAAAGCGGAGTGGACATATTTGAGGAGATGTTTGCTGAAGTGAATGGTGACATGAGTGACATGGATGAGGGAGTGAGTGCTACTGTGAATGTGGGTGAAAGTGCTGGAGTGAATGCTGGGGTGAATGCAAATAATAAGAGTGAATGGGAGAGTGAGTGGGAGGACGAATGAGGGTGCTGGCACAAGTGGTGGTAGTGGTGGGAGGGCTGGCCCGTCTGCCACTCCGACCGCGAGACCCCAACGCAGTTATGCGGGGGCCGTGGCTGGGGGTCGGGGTGGTCCTGGGGGGTCTCCTCGCCTCCGGGCTCCAGGGATGGCGTTTTGCACCGCCGTTTCGTGGAGGCTCTCAAAAGGGGAGATAGATCAATAGTGGTAGAGGAGAGGACAGTGGACTTGTCTTTCTGGATAGAGAGACACGGCCTTGCCGCCTTCCAAAATCAAAGGGAGGGAGGGACTGTTTGGTCTCTCCCCACAGCCGGGCAGGGGCCGGCAAGAAGGAATGTGGTCCGTCTTAGGTGGGGGGGCAGTGAAGCTTGTCCACCTAGGAGCAAGGTGGTGGAGCTCCTCCTTAAGATGGGCTTCGGGGCGAATGACATCTTTGCCCTGATACATCCTTCGGCGTCCCGCTTCTTCGACGTCAGCTTCGTGCGGCCAGAGGGGCTTGAGCTCTTCTGGTCGAATTATGAGCTGGTGCGAGAAGAGCCCGGATGGCGAGACTTCGTGGATCAAGCGGTGTCTCGCCAAAATTCTGTCAAGCGAGTGACCGTGGTTACATGTAACGAGTCACTCGCAGGTGTGGACATCATGACGTGGCTTTCCCGTTACGGGGAGGTCACCGAGGTCCCAAAAAAGAACAGGGACGAATTCGGCATCTGGTCGGGGGCTGGACTTTCATGGTTAAATTGAAGGTTTCCGGCGGCACGGTCACCCACATCCCTTCCTCGGCGTTCCTGGGAAGGGACAGGATCCTGGTCTTCTACCAGGGGCAACCGAAGGTCTGCCACAGGTGCGGCGACCCCACCCACTTCAGCGCCAACTGCAAGGTGCAGAAATGTGCCTTGTGTGGTGGGGTAGGTCATCTGGCCGCCTTGTGTAAGGATATTCGGTGCCACCTGTGTGGTGACCTAGGTCACCCTCTCAGCCGCTGCCCTCGCTCTTTCTATAATGCTGCCGCTGGCCCGGTGGGGGGAGACCGTGGGGGGGCAACCCCCGTTGGCGCTTCTTCTGCTGTGACAGGTGGTGGCGGAGGAGGAAGGGCTGAGGGGCCAGTGAGGAAGGGCAATGCTGCAAGGGGCCCCGCGTACCAGCGGAGGCAGGAAAAGCGCCAGGGAGGTAGGGGACAGGTGGAGCCTCGGGCAACCGGGGTGATGCCTGCTCCTCCCTCCAGGCCCGTGGCCAAAGCCTCTGAGGCCCTGGGGGAGAGAGCGGTGAGTGAGATCAGGAGGATGGAGAGAGAGGAGAAAGCGGCTGACTCAGACGACTCCTCTCGTTATGAAAGTGTCGACGAGGTTGTCAGAGAGCAGCCTACAGCTTCAGGTGGCAAAACCAGGCGTGCCAAGTGCAAAACGGGGGGGAAGAAGGCTGACAAGCCTTCAAAGTCTCCCCCGCCCCCGACCACCAGGGTGCACACGCAAGGGCCCGCTGACCCCCCTCTGATCAGACTCTCCAACCGGTTCAGCGACCTCGGAGGTTCAGATGATGAGCCGCCAGACAAGGGTGCTGGGCCGGGGGCAACACCGGAGGGTCCTTCAGGGGATGGCGGAGTCCGTCCCTCAGGGGGCACTGTTCCTCCTGAGGGGGGACAGACCTGGAACCCGGGGGCGAGGACACCGGGGGGGTGGGATGAACACGACGGGAGCTTCCCTGAAAAGGAAGGTGTCTGACCCCTCCCCAGGTGGAGGTGATAGCGGGGCAGGGAAGAAACTGGCCATCCAACTCGATCACCCATGATGGCTGAACTCGCCCCGTTGACGCTGGCATCCATTAATGTCGCCAGCATTAAGTCAGATGCGGCTCGCTTCACGGCCTTTGATTTTTTCTCCCGGATTGAGGCAGAAATTTTATTCTTGCAAGAGACCAGACTAACGGACATGGGGGCCATCTATAAAGCACGGAGGGAGTGGAGGTGCGGGCCCTCATACTGGTCTCTTGCGGCCGAACCGTATAGCGGGGTGGCAGCCCTTTTTAAGACTGCAGCTGTTGAATGCCGACGGGTTACTGAGTTGGAAATGGGGAGGTGCCTGATCCTAGATGTCTTCATGAGGGGACAAGAGCTCCGGCTCATCAACATCTACGGCCCACAATCCAAGTGGGACCGCAAATGTCTCTTCCTGAGGATCAAGCCCTTTCTTTTTACGAGCCGGCAGGTGGTCTTCGGTGGGGACTTCAACACCATTACGAGGTCCCGTGACCGGGGGGTCCCGGAGATCGCCTGGCTTATGATAGCGTCACGTTGAATAGCATAGCCAGTGAAGCTCGCCTGGTGGATGTCCACATCCGGCACACCCCAGGTCACGGGGGTTTCACCTACCATAGGGGTAGCAGTAGGTCTAGAATAGACAGGTTTTTTTTGAAGGAGGACGCCATCTTTTCTGCTGTGTCCGCAGTTGAGGTGGAGTTCTCCGATCACTGTCTAATTTTCTTTTCTCTGAATGTTGCAGAGACTCATCGGATGGGAAGAGGGCTGTGGAAGCTCAATTTGTCCCAGCTGGAAGAAGCGGAGGTGAGACAATCCTTCGAGGATTTTCTTCAGAGCCAGGTACCACTGTTGGATCTCTGTAGTAGTAAGTCAGAGTGGTGGGAGATCTTCAAAAAGCGGGTGGCAGGGTTCTTCCGTCAGCTCTCGAGCCTCAGGAGTCTGAACAGGCACCGCTTGTACCAGGCCTTGGGGAGGAAACTCGAGCAGCTTGTCTCGACTGGAGGTGACCGTGAGGAAATCTCCAGAGTGAAATCTTTGCTCAAGAGGTGTCAGTATGATAGACACACATCTTTAGTTTTTGAGAGGGACTTCGGGAAGTACCGCTCGCCCGACCCTTACAGAAACTGTAAGATGTCAGTGAATTGTAAGATGGTGACAGGACTGATCGACAGTACGGGGTCCCTGAACAGATCCAAATCAGGGATCCTGGAGGTGGTCAGATCCTTCTACTCACACCTCTTGGAAAAGAAGGATCTGGACGTCAAGGTTAGATTTCAGAAAGGCAGATTTTAAGGGATTCAGAAAGAGAATTGGAAGGATCCAATGGCTGGATATCCTTAAAGACAAAAATGTCCAGGAAGGATGGGAAATCTTGAAAAATGAAATTCTCAAAGCACAGTTGTTAACAATTCAGAAAAGAGGGAAGAATAGTAAGCATTTAAGGAAACCAGGATGGATGAACACAGAACTTAAGCACATGCTAAAAAGGAAGAAAAAAATGTTTATAAAATGGAAAGAGGGAGGCATATCTAAAGAAGAATATAATGCTGTCTGCAGAACCTGCAGGGCACAAATCAGATTATCTAAAGCTGAAGATGAATTGAGACTTGCAAGAGATGTCAAAAGCAATAATAAAGGATTTTGGGGATATGTCAAAAGTAAAAGAAAAGTCAAAGATGCTATAGGATTTTTACAGGATGAAAATGATGAAATGGTAAGACAGGATGTTGAGAAGGCTGAACTTTTAAATTCCTATTTTGCATCTGTTTTCTCTCAGAAAGGAAATGTAACATCAACTGTTATTCACTGTCCTATTAAGGGAATAGAAGAATCCAGGATATCTATAAACAGAAAGATAGTGAGGAAACACTTAGCTAACCTAAATGAATTCAAGTCTCCAGGTCCAGATGAATTACACCCCAGAGTACTGAAGGAGATAGCAGAAGAAATTTTTGAACCCCTCTCCATAATCTTTGAAAATTCTTGGAGAACAGGAGAAGTGCCAGAAGACTGGAGAAGAGCAAATGTTGTTCCTATCTTCAAAAAGGGGAAGAAGGTGGACCCAGGCAACTATAGGCCGGTGAGTCTGACTTCTATACCAGGAAAGATCTTTGAACAAATTATGAAACAACATGTATGTCAATACTTGGATAAGAATGAAGTGATTAAACAGAGTCAGCATGGGTTTGTAACTAATAAGTCATGTCAGACTAATTTAATTTCCTTCTATGACGGTATTACTGATTGGGTGGATCAAGGAAATGCTGTAGCTATAGTATATCTTGACTTCAGCAAAGCATTTGACAAAGTCTCTCATACAATCCTTATTGAAAAAATGACTAAGTATGGAATGGACAAGGCAACTGTTAGGTGGATTCATAACTGGCTTAGTGATCGGACCCAAAGAGTGGTCGTAAATGGCTGCACATCCAGTTGGAAGAATGTCTCAAGTGGGGTACCACAGGGCTCTGTCCTGGGCCCTGTATTGTTCAACATCTTTATCAACGATTTAGATGAAGGAATTGAGGGTAAACTGATTAAATTTGCTGATGACACAAAGCTAGGAGGGATAGCTAATACTAGAGAAGAGAGAGAGAGGATTCAAAAAGATTTAAATAAACTGGAGAAGTGGGCAGCAACTAACAGAATGGTTTTTAACAGGGAGAAATGCAAAGTACTACATCTGGGCAATAAAAATGAAAAAAGCATATATAGAATGGTAGGAATAGGGCTAAGTGACAGCACATGTGAAAAAGACTTGGGTATACTAATAGATCACAGACTGAATATGAGTCAACAGTGTGATGCAGCAGCAAAAAAGGCAAATGCAATTCTAGGATGTATTAACAGAAGCATACAGTCTAGATCACGTGAAGTAATTATTTCCCTCTACTCCTCTTTGGTCAGACCTCATCTGGAATATTGTGTCCAATTTTGGGCACCACATTTTAAAAAAGACATCAACAAACTGGAGCAAGTTCAGAAAAGAGCGACCAGAATGGTGACCGGTCTGCAAACCCTGTCTTATGAGGAAAGGTTGCAGGATTTGGGAATGTTTAGTTTGCAAAAGAGAAGACTGAGAGGAGACTTAATAGCTGTCTACAAATATCTAAAGGGCTGTCACATTGTAGAAGGATCAACTTTATTCTCATTTGCACAAGGAAAGACTAGATGCAATGGGATGAAGCTGAATGGGAGGAGACACAGATTAGATATTAGAAAAAACTTTTTGACAGTTAGAGTGATCAATGAGTGGAACAGGCTGCCACGAGAAGTGGTGAGTTCTCCTTCAATGGAAGTCTTCAAACAGAGGCTGGACAGACATCTAACTGGGATGATTTAGCGAATCCTGCTTTGAGCAGGGGGTTGGACCAGATGGCCCAGGAGGTCCCTTCCAACTCTACGATTCTATGATTCTATGGATCGGGACAGGATGTCGGCTTTCCTGGCTGAAACTGTCCCTGAGCCAGGGGGTGATCCCTCTCTTTGTGTTTTGGCAGAAGAAATCAGGGAAGAGGAAGTGAGACTGGCCATTGATGGGCTTCGGCCCAAGAAATCGCCAGGTCCGGATGGCTTAACATCCGAGTTCTATAAGACTTTTAGGGACTCCTTGGTCCCCCTCTTGACAGGGGTATTTAATGAGTTTCTCTCCTCGGGCACTCTTCCCGACTCAATGAGGAAGTCAGCCCTCATTATTCTGTCAAAGGGTAAGGATCCGTCCCTTATCAAGAATTGGCGTCCCATAGCGCTTCTCGATACGGACCGGAAGGTTCTGGCCAAGGTGCTGTTTAACCGGCTGGTGAAGTTTGCACCCCGGCTCCTTTCAGGGGCCCAGCATTGCTCTGTTCCAGGCCGCAGTACTTTTAGTGCTGTGCTCGGTGTCCGAGAGGCAGTGGAGTAGGGTAGGGCAGGTCACTTGGGGGGGTACTTGCTGTCATTAGATCAAGAGAAAGCCTTTGACCGGGTCAACCACGAGTACCTCTAGTCCGTCCTTTTGAGGTATGGTCTGCCTGGGAGGTTTGTAAAATGGTTAGAGATCTTGTACCAAGGGGCTGAGACTTTTCCGCTGGTGAACGGTTGGTCAGGTCGCCCTTTTGAGGTGGGTTCTGGGGTCCGTCAGGGCTGTCCGCTGAGCCCGCTTTTATACGTGTTTGCGATCGATCCCTTCCTAAAGAGGGTAGATCGTGGACCGTTGGCGGGAATCGGGATGGACCAGGCGGGCTCTGGGTCTTCTCTGAGGGTGGTGGCGTTTGCTGATGATGTTTCCCTTTTCGTGTCCTCGAGAGGGGAGGCGGATTAGGTCATGTCGGAGGTAGTGCGCTACTCGGAGGCATCCGGATCCATGATCAACCGGGATAAGTGTGAAAGTCTCTGGCTGGGAGGGGGAGATCCCAGGTTTGATCTCCCGGACACCCTTCCAGGGCCCCAGGCCACCGCCAAAATTCTAGGCATCGAATTTGGCCCCGGGGATTACCCCCAGCAAAATTGGGAGGGCAGACTTAAGATCGCCGCCCAAAAGGTGGACCAATGGAAGGGTTGGTCTTTAACCCTGAGGGAAAGGGTTGCCCTGGCTAAAGGCTTTCTGCTACCTTTATTAATATACCTGGGCAGTTTGTGCATCTTGCCGGAACCTCTCTGGACACGGGTCTATAGCCTGTTCTTCCAATTGTTATGGGGGAATAGGCTTAACCTAATCAAGAGGGAGGTTACATACCGTACGAGGAGACTAGGCGGGTTGGGTATGGTCAACCCGGTGGTGTTTCTAGTAAACACCTTTCTTAAGACTAACATCTCCAACCTCTGGCTAGAGAGGGCTCCTCCGTGGGTAGTCTCCTGCAAGGGTTGGCTTTGGTCTTTCTTCCAGGAATGGGAGACAGGAGGGCAGGTGAAGGACCTATGCACACCTCATGGGCATCTCCCGGCTTACGCTACCCCGGTTCTGAAGGTGATCTGCCGGTGGGGTCTGGGAATGTGGGAAATCAGGACCATGTCGAGGCAATGCCTTGACAGGAGGGTCCTGTTGACCCATTTCCAGAAGCCCCTGGCCCTTAAGGATTGCCCAGGCCGGGATCTGGAGGTCGGGCTGGGGCTTTTAAATTCTAAGCGGATCCCCATGAAGTTTTGGGACTTGACCTGGCGTTGCTTCCACGGGAGGCTGTATGTAAAGGATAACTTGAAGTGCAGGAAATCTGATGATCGGGGTTGTCCCCGTGAGGAGTGTGGCGACGTGCTGGAAAGCATGGAGCACTTCCTGCTTCAGTGTCCCTTTAATGCAGAGGTGTACAACAGGGTTGGTGCTTCCATACGTTGGCCGCGGCTGGCGTCCCTCTCCTACGCTGAGTGGGCCTATGGAGCGTTCAGATCCCTGGGTGGTCGGGACCCGTGCACTTTATTCCTAGTCAGTGTAGTGGTTAGGTTCTACACTTGGAATGCACGGTGCTTAGTTTCGACGCGGAAAAAAACCCTCCCAAGGGATGAGGTGGTAGGAAACATCTTGGGTGACCTGGTGAAGGTCCGTTCTTTGGAGTTCGAAAGGTTGGGTGTGTAATGAAGGCCTCTTGGCTTTGGAGAGGCCTCTCCTTTTAAAAACGCACTCAAGGGAGAGCTAGCTCCGTGTGAATGAGGGTAGGGATAGCATAAGTTTCACTGGGTGTGTTAGGGACACAAGTAGGGGCAGATAGGGACAGGGAGGGACAGGCACTGAGGGACAGATAGAGAGTTAGTTATGTTAAGTTAGGTGGAGTAGGGACAGGAAGGGACAGATAGGGACAGTTTCTTTAGGGACAGAAGCAGGGACAGTCTTAGATGTTGAGGGACAGGGTGAATGAGTTAGTGAGGGACGGGGCCTCGAGAACTCCTTTTCCTGGTGGTGGGCTAAAAGCATGCCACTCTAGTCTTTTGTTTTGGAAACATAGAGAATTAATGGATATTGGGCTTGCAGGCTCTGAACTTGGGCCTGTAAGAAACGTTTTGAAGGGTATGGTGTATTTAGTAATTAATTGTATTTAATTGGTGTTATATTGTATTATGTATTGTATTGTATGTTATTATGTGTTGTGTATGTGTTATTATTTTCTTTTAGTTAGAGGGCATGGGAGGGTATAGTGAGGTTGGGAGGGGGGTGAATGGGGGAGGTGAGAATGGAAAAATCAAAGGACCCCAAGTCAAGGGAAGTGGCAAGTGGAGATATACCATGGACCATGGAGGAAAAAGGCATGCTGGAGCACATCGGAGGCAAATGGTGGAGGGTTTTTTTTTCTTGAGGGGCATAAAACTTTTGTGCTCCTCAAGTAGATGTGATAAGGCCACGAACTGTTATGGACCTTGTGGAGTGATAGGCCATGGACGTATATGGACCTGTGGTGAGGAAAAAAGGTGGGGGGAAAAAAATAAAAAAAAAAAATAAAAAATAATAATAATAATAATAATAATAAAAAAAATATATATATAATAAAAAAAAAATAAAAAAAAAAAAAAAGGATAGGGGTGTTAAGCTCGGTGGCGGTTCTTTTTGCCAATTTAATGGCTAAAGCTAGTTTTGAGGCAGTATGGGCCGGAAGTATTTCTTTAGTTATTTGTATATAGGTATGGGTGGGAAACGTGAATGGGGTGTGAACGGGTATGCATGAGGATGAATTGATTATATCTGGGGTTTTTTATTTTTATTTTTTAAATTGAATAGTGTTGTTGGAGAGTTCCTGCTGGGGGCCTTCCAAGCTGGAAAGCTTGAGGACCACAAAGGACATTGCAAGTTTTGCACAGGCGTTGTATGTTTCTGTATGGTTTTGTCTTGTTTTTTAGTTCTGGAATGTTGTTTTTGTCTGTCTTATGTATTATGTATTGTGTTTTTGATATTTTTATAATAAAAGAGATACAGGATGTAACTCAGGATCTCAGGATCAGTAATGTAATGTATGTACACAATGACTGCACCAGCAGAATAGTGAGTGCAGTTCTGGAGGATAATACAGGATGTAACTCAGGATCAGTAATGTAATGTACATACTCAGTGATTGCAGCATTTATTGAAAAAATGACTAAGTATGGAATGGACAAGGCAACTGTTAGGTGGATTCATAACTGGCTTAGTGATCGGACCCAAAGAGTGGTCGTAAATGGCTGCACATCCAGTTGGAAGAATGTCTCAAGTGGGGTACCACAGGGCTCTGTCCTGGGCCCTGTATTGTTCAACATCTTTATCAACGTTTTACATGAAGGAATTGAGGGTAAACTGATTAAATTTGCTGATGACACAAAGCTAGGAGGGATAGCTAATACTAGAGAAGAGAGAGAGAGGATTCAAAAAGATATAAATAAACTGGAGAAGTGGGCAGCAACTAACAGAATGGTTTTTAACAGGGAAAAATGCAAAGTACTACATCTGGGCAATAAAAATGAAAAAAGCATATACAGAATGGGAGGAATAGGGCTAAGCAACAGCACATGTGAAAAAGACTTGGGTATACTAATAGATCACAGACTGAATATGAGTCAACAGTGTGATGCAGCAGCAAAAAAAGGCAAATGCAATTCTAGGATGTATTAACAGAAGCATACAGTCTAGATCACGTGAAGTCATTATTTCCCTCTACTCTTCTTTGGTCAGACCTCATCTGGAATACTGTGTCCAGTTTTGGGCACCACATTTTAAAAAAGACATCAACAAACTGGAGCAAGTTCAGAAAAGAGCAACCAGAATGGTGACCGGTCTACAAACCCTGTCTTATGAGGAAAGGTTGCAGGATTTGGGAATGTTTAGTTTGCAAAAGAGAAGACTGAGAGGAGACTTAATAGCTGTCTACAAATATCTAAAGGGCTGTCACATTGTGGAAGGATCATCTTTATTCTCATTTGCACAAGGAAAGACTAGAAGCAATGGGATGAAACTGAATGGGAGGAGACACAGATTAGATATTAGAAAAAACTTTTTGACAGTTAGAGTGATCAATGAGTGGAACAAGCAGCCACGAGAAGTGGTGAGTTCTCCTTCAATGGAAGTCTTCAAACAGGCTGGACAGACATCTGACTGGGATGATTTAGCAAATCCTGCTTTGAGCAGGGGGTTGGACCAGATGGCTCAAGAGGTCCCTTCCAACTCTACGATTCTATGATTCTATGATTCTATGAGTGCAGCTCTGGAGTATAAGGCTACTTTCACACTTCAGGTTTTCGGCGTCAGGCGCGATCCGGCGTCGTGCCGGAACGCCGGATCCGGCAAATGTTTAGTAAAACCGGATGTGACGGATCCGGTTTTCTGCTGGATCCGTCTTTTTCTTGACAGACAAAACCGGATCCGTCTCATCCGGTTCATCCATTTTTCTATCCGTTTTTCGACGGATTACGCCGGATCCGGTTTTTAAAATTGACCCTTGTGGCCTTCCGAACGGGATTGGCTACTGGAAAACTATATATAGCATGTTCCTACAGCCCTTCTTTGACAGGTTGTAGAGGAGAAAGTGCAGGTTGGAGAGAAGAGCAAGTTACTGGCGAAGATGGATGTTGTCATTGGAAATATTTTGAAGAATTTGGCGGATTTTATAGCGGAGGCGAATCGTTTGAGGGTGATTGTTCTGGAGAAGGAGAGAGCGAGACAGCAGCGCATCAGGCATCGTAGACGACGTTTGTGGATCCACCCCATCACAGCCAAGAGAATGACGCGTGGGGTCTATTCTACACTCTGCATGGACCTTCGACGAAACCCGGATAAATTTTTTGGATATGTTAGGATGAAAATGGAGAATTTTGATTACTTGGTGGAGCGCATTGCACACCTCATAAGAAAAGCGGACACCTATTGCCGCTTCTCTGTTTCACCCACAGAGCGTCTGATGGTGACTTTAAGGTAAGCCACATTTATTGGATGTGATCGCATCAGAGCACACTTTCACTGCAATCTTGTTGGTGGTAGTTTGTATCTCCAAGTGTTATAGGTCAGTTTTGGTATGTAAAGCTGTGATTTTAAACTAATTGATTGTTTTTTAATTCCCCACAGATTTCTTGCAACTGGAGAATCCCTTTCGTCACTGCATTTCCAGTACAGACTCGGGATTTCCACCATATCTGGAATAGTGAAGTACACATGCCGTGCACTGTGGGACTCCTTAGCTGAAGAGTTTTTACCAGAGCCCACAACAGAGAGGTGGATTGAAATTGCTGACAAGTTTCAACAGATATGTCAGTTTCCCAACTCCTTGGGCGCTGTGGACGGGAAACATATCCGCATTGTAAAGCCAGCTGGATCGGAATATTTCAATTACAAGAAATATTTTTCAATTGTCCTCATGGCCATCGCTGACGCGGAATACAAATTTATTGCGGTTGATATTGGGGCCTATGGCCGCTCCAATGACTCTAAAGTTTTCAAACTGTCTGCCATGGGGCGTAAACTGTATGGAAACACCTTCCAGTTCCCACCACCTAGACCGCTGCCGCAAACATCTGGTCCACCTATGCCATTTGTCTGTGTAGGGGATGAAGCCTTCCAGCTGTCAGAACACCTTTTGAAACCGTACTCTAGCAGAGGATTGACAAGACCAAAACGCATTTTTAATTACCGCCTCACAAGAGCAAGAAGAATGGTTGAATGTACCTTTGGTATTCTGACAGCCAAATGGCGGGTCCTATTGACTGCGATCAACCTCAAGACAGAAACTGTGGACGAGGTGATCAAAGCGTGCGTGGTACTCCACAATTTTGTTATCTGCGAGGAACCCATTTCCATTGAGGACACCTCTGAAGAAACCACCTTGCAAGATTACCATGACATTACCACTAGAAGTTCTGTGACGGTTTCAGTAATGAGGGACAATTTTGCACTATACTTTATGTCACCTCAAGGCAGAGTACACTGGCAGGATGACAGAGTGTGAAAGATTTGTGCCCAACCAAACTTGTGTACCTTCTGTACCAACAGTATATACCTTTGCCAACCAAAGTTGGCTATCTTGTCATGGTCTCTATTTTTAGCTTTAGGCCACAGGTGTGTACCTGGTTGTGTTTTATGCAAAGTATTTCACCTTTTAACAAAAGTTGTGTACATTGTTATGAAATCACCAACAATAAACACAACTTTTTAGGTGAAATACTTTGCTTCAAACACAACCAGGAACACAACTGTGGCAAAAAGCTAAAATTTACATACACAGTTATATACCTAGTTTTGAATACCATTACATCCTTTTAAATACCCTGTATTTAACCTTTTTCGCCGCAGAAAGAAATGACAGACAACCAGTGTAAAATAATTTAACTTTTATTGAAAAATGTTATTTTTAGTAAACTTTTTTAAAATTGTAATAAACTTGTTTAATAAAGCTTTGAAACCATAAAACTGAAACCATAAAACTGGTCATTTTTATTTAAATACACACATTATAAATCTGTATAGTGTGTGGTGGAAATACTGCTGGAGGGGCTGCGGGACACTTCGACACTGGGAGTGTGGAGAGAGGACTGGGATCGTGGTGGGGAAGGAACAGTTAGAGGTGAAGGTGTGGAAAAAACTACAGAATGGGTGGACATGTGGGAAGCAGAAGAGGTGGTGGGTGGTGGAGTGGAGGGTTGGGCAGGGACTGTAGGAGCAGATGATGTTGATGGCAAGTTGTATGGGGAAGGAGTTTGGTACGGGGCAGGTTGCTGGAAGTGGGGAGATGTCTGGTACGGGGCAGGTTGCTGGAAGTGGGGAGATGTCTGGTACGGGGCAGGTTGCTGGAAGTGGGGAGATGTCTGGTATGGGGCAGGTTGCTGGAAGTGGGGAGATGTCTGGTACTGGGGAGGTTGCTGGTACTGGGGAGTTTGCAGGTACTGGTGAGGTTGCTGGTACTGGGGAGGTTGCTGGTACTGGGGAGGTTGCTGGTACTGGGGAGGTTGCTGGTACTGGGGAGGTGGATGGTGCTGGGGAGGTGGATGGTGCTGGGGAGGTGGATGGTATGTGATAGGAGGGGGAGGATGGAAAGTGGCTGGAGGGGGTGTAGATGTAATAGGAGGGGGAGGATGGAAAGTGGCTGGAGGGGGTGTAGATGTAATAGGAGGGGGAGGATGGAAAGTGGCTGGAGGGGGTGCAGGTGGAGGAACTACTGTGGTGGGAGGAGGAGGTTGGGAGGTAACTTGCTGGAGAGCAGCGTGGCATGAATGCATTACATGCATCTGCTGGGCAGGAGAGAGCGTTTCCATGCGCTCCACAACAGACCTGAAAAAGGTGTGGTTTGGCGAAGATCTTGCTTCTGAATGCATGGTTTGCAGAAGTGTCTTCACCTCCAGAATGCTGGAGTTGATCTGCTGAAAGCCTGCGGAGATTTGCTCTGACAAGACTTTTAGACAGTTCTGGAAAGATGCATTCAGATGCAAGAACTCTGGCGCATAAGTCTTTTCCTGACCCCTCTGCCGCTGCCGCCCAGTACCCGCAGGTGTACTAGAGGTGGCAGGGGCAGAAGGGTGGGGTAAAGGGAAAGCGATCTCCTCACCAGCAGCTTCATGTAATGTAGGCGGCCACGATGCTCCTGTGCTGGTGGATGGGACAGATGGGTCGAATGTGTGGGAAAGCTGGGAAGGTGCAGATGTACCGGGGCGGTCGAAGTGTCCCTCGGTGCCGGTCTCCTCAGGGATCACCTCAGAAGGGTCCAATCGTGCAGGCTCCCGAGTGCTGCTCACCGTGCTGTGGAATAAAGAGAAAAAAAAACAATTAAAATAGTGACATGGTATGGCCCTGGCTGAAAAAAAAAAGTTACATCTAAACATTTTTTTGTCACATGTGGTGTGTAATATTTACCTTCTGGTGAGCATTGTCTCCCGGAGGAACGACAGGGCTCGTGCGTACTTGTACTTGCTCCTGCGTCCTCCAGATCCACTCGGGGCCCACATCTCATAATTGAACTCCTTCTTGAAACGATCCCTCACAGACCGCCACCGCTTCACAATTCTCTCCCCTGAAACGAGAAAGGACAAAGTGGTTAGTATACAACATCAGTGTTTCCCAAACTCCAGTCCTCATGGTCCCCAGGGGTCATGTTTTCAGGATTTCCAAAGTAAATAGAAATCCTGAACACATGATCCGTGGGGACCACGAGGACTGGAGTTCGGGAAACACTGGTTTAAATCAAGCAACCGGTACTGTATATACTTACGCTCTTTAATCTGGGCCCGAGCTTCGAGGTCCTCCCAGCGGTCCACAAGGAGCGAACAGATTTCCTCCCAGAGTCGTCGGGTAACGATCAGGTCAGCGTGGCGTCGGTCAGCCATATTTCAGAGCGGCTCCCTTTCTCTGACGAGATCGATGAGGCGGTCCACATCAATCCCTCCATACCACCTACGCCTCCCGCATCCATGCCCACCTCTCCGAGTACGAGGAGGCCGGCAAGCAGCTCAGGAGACTCCGGGGGAGTTGGAGGGAGCCCGGGTCATCAGTAAAAACAGGCTCCCTGCCTCAAAGAGAGCGGAGGTCACTGCCACAGTCAAGCGGCTGAAAGGGGAGATTTGGGCCCTGAAGGACCGGCGAAGTACCATTATGGCCAGCAGCGGCCCCTTCCAGGAGAAGCTGCACAACGAGGACCGGTTCAGTGCCATGACCGATGGGTCTCCTGGGGGGTCAGGAGTCCCCATCCAGGTGGAGGAAAGCGAGGAGGAGGAAGAGCAAGATGGCGCCCACACCACACCCGGGCCACCTCCACCTGAAGACCTGGCGGACACCAGAGTGAGCCAGGTAACATACAGTGGGATAGCCCCCGAGCAGATGGCCCTCCCGCTGGACTCCAGTAATGCGGAGGAAAGCGGGAGCGAGGGGGAGGATGGAGGGAGTGGGAGTAGTTCTGAGGGGGGCTGCCTCATCCTTAAACAAGTACGGCAGACGGAATCCCCAGCACGGTTTGGCATGCTGTTGTTTGGGTATGAAGTCTGCCCGGAGGATGAGGCAACCGGGAAGAGGAGAAACAGGAGGCGCAGGCGTAAGGCCTCTGAAGGCGTGGAAGAACAACTGGTTTTTGCTCCTCTTCCCAGGGCCCCTCTGTCCCGCTGTGTGGAACCCGCTACCCACCCCGGCTCGGGCCCTGTGGTGGGTCCGCAGCGAGGGAGCGGGGAGAGAGATGACTGTTGTGACCTGACTGTCGCATCTGGTGACAGTTCAGACCAGGGCAGCGACATGGAGGTCGGTGCTGGTTGTGGTGGTGGTGTCCGGGCTCAGCCCTCGGTGGCAGGGGGGGCTGGCCTGGCACCAGGTAAAGTTGGTACAGCCAGGGCCGCACCTCCGGCGGCGAGTGCTGGGGCTTCTGGACCCCCCACGTACGGATCCGCTAAGTCTGGATCGCTAGTGGGGGTCCAGAAGCCTAGGAAGGGCGAACAGAACATCAAGCAGCAGCTGAGGCGGTGCAAAGTGCTGGTCGCTCCCATGTCGGCGCCTGTGGTGAGAGCGGGGTCTCCGGCACGTCGACCCAAAAAGGGGTCCGTGCAGGGGGCTCCGCCGCCGCTGGGCGACGAGGGGGAGTGGCCGGCCTTGCCTGTCTCAAGTGGTGGGCATGGGGTGGCAGCGGTGGTCCGTGAGGGGGGCGTGGCCTCCCCGAGTGTTGCCCGGCCTGCAAAGGCTGTGGCGTGCGGGGGGGGCTTGTCCTCCTCGGCCGTCGTCCCACCCGCTGCGTCTGCGTCGCCCGGGGGGGGATGGCCTCGCAAGGGGTCGCTGCTCTGCCCGTGGTGGCTGTGACTGGCGGGGGGGCGTGGCCTCAGCGGTCGCGACTCCGCCCGCTGTGCTCGCGTCACCCGGGGGGGCCGTGGCCTCGCAGGGGGCCGCGGCTCTGCCTGGGGTGGCTGCGGCCAGCGGGGGGGGCGTGGCCGCTGCGGGCCCGCTGCCCTCTGTCCCACCCACCCTTCCAAGTAATGCTGTACTGCCCCCAAAAGCTGGCGGGGAGTTGTCGGGGTCCCCGGCCCACCTACCTTCATCTGAGGGTGCGGGGACTCTGGCGCTCCCTGGCAAGCCGGCGGCGGGGGTGAAGAAAAGTGCAGAGCAGGGAGCGGTGCCAGTGGCCGTCCCTGCCCAGAGTAAACAAAACTCAGCAAAAGAAAAAAAAATGGAGCTGAAACCAGGAGCTGCTGTTGCTCCTAGGCCCAGCCAGGGCAGAGTGCATGATGTCATCAGCACTGAGGCATTTAAAGGGGCAGCGGCGCTCCTGGACAGGAGCTGGAGTAGCTCCCAGCAAGAGAGCTCAGGGCCCCCAGCAGGCAAAGAGAGGAACTACACTGGTTTGGGAAATGTTAAAAATGTAAAAAATGTAAATAATGTTGCTATGTTCACCAATTGTGCGAGTGAGAGTGAGTACGAAAGCGGAGTGGATATATTTGAGGAGATGTTTGCTGAAGTGAATGGTGATATGAGTGACATGGATGAGGGAGTGAGTGCTACTGTGAATGTGGGTGAGTGTGCTGGAGTGAATGCAAATAATAAAAGAGTGAATGGGAGAGTGAGTGGGAGGACGAATGAGGGTGCTGGCACAAGTGGTGGTAGTGGTGGGAGGGCTGGCCCGTCTGCCCCCCTGGCCGCAAGACCCCAACATAGTTATGCGGGGGCCGCGGCTGGGGGTCGGGGTGGTCCTGGGGGGGTCTCCTCGCCTCCGGGCTCCAGGGACGGCACTTTGCACCACCGTTTCCTGGAGGCCCTCAAAAAAGGAGAAAGATCGATAGTGGTAGAGGGGAGGACAGTGGACTTGTCTTTCTGGATAGAGAGACACGGCCTTGCTGCCTTCCAAAACCAAAGGGAGGGAGGGACTGTTTGGTCTCTCCCCGCAGCCGGGCAGGGGCCGCAAAGGAGGAATGTGGTCCGTCTTAGGTGGGGGGGCAGTGAAGCTTGTCCACCTAGGAGCAAGGTGGTGGAGCTCCTCCTTAAGATGGGCTTCGGGGCGAATGACATCTTTGCCCTGATACATCCTTCGGCGTCCCGCTTCTTCGACGTCAGCTTTGTGCGGCCAGAGGGGCTTGAGCTCTTCTGGTCTAACTATGAGCTGGTGCGGGAAGAGCCCGGATGGCGAGACTTCGTTGCGCAAGCGGTGTCTCGCCAAAATTCCGTCAAGCGAGTGACCGTGGTCACTTGTAACGAGTCACTTGCCGGCGTGGACATTATGACGTGGCTTTCCCGTTACGGGGAAGTCACCGAGGTCCCCAAAAAGAACAGGGACGAATTCGGCATCTGGTCGGGGGGCTGGACCTTCATGGTTAAACTGAAGGTTTCCGGTGGCACGGTCACCCACATCCCTTCCTCGGCGTTCCTGGGAAGGGACAGGATCCTGGTCTTCTACCAGGGGCAACCGAAGGTCTGCCACAAGTGCGGCAACCCCACTCACTTCAGCGCTAGCTGCAAGGTACAGAAATGTGCCTTGTGTGGTGGGGTAGGTCATCTGGCCGCCTCGTGTAAAGACATTCGGTGTCACTTGTGTGGTGACCTAGGTCACCCTCTCAGCCGCTGCCCTCGCTCCTTTTCTAATGCCGCTGCAGGCCCGGCGGGAGGAGTCCGTGAGGGAGAAACCTCTGGCGGCGCTCCTGCAGCTGTGGCAGGTGGTGGTGGAGGGGAAGGGGCTGAGGGACCGGTGAGGAAGGGCAATGCCAAGGTGAGGGGCCCCGCGTATGTGCGGAGGCAAGAAAAACGCCATGGGGGTGGGGGGCAGGTGAAGTCTCGGGCAACCGGGTCGATGCCTGCTCCTCCCTCCAGACCCGTGGCAAAAGCCTCTGAGGTCCTGAGGGAGAGTGTGGTGAGAGAGGAGATCAGGAGGATGGAGAGGGAGGATAAAGCGGCTGACTCGGACGGGTCCTCACAGTATGAAAGTGTTGATGAGGAGGTCCAGGAGCAGCCTACAGCAGCGGGTGGCAAAAGTAAACGTGCCAATCGTAACAAATCGGGGGGGAAGAAGGCTGGCAAGCCTTCAAAATCTCCCCCGCCCCCGACCACCAGGGTGCGCACGGAAGGGCCCGCTGACCCCCCTCTGATTGATCTCTCCAACCGGTTCAGCGTCCTCGGAGGCTCGGATGATGGGCCGCAAGACGAGGATGCTGGGCCGGGGGTACCACCGGAGGGTCCTTCGGGGGATGGTGGGGTCCGTCCCTCAGGGGGCAGTGTTCCTCCTGGGGGGGGGACAGACCTGGAACCCGGGGGCGAGGACACCGGGGGGGGGGTGGGATGGACACAACGGGAGCTTCCCTGAAAAGGAAGGTGTCCGACCCCTCCCCAGGTGGAGGTGATAGCAGTGGTAAGAAGTTGGCCATGCAACTTGATCACCCATGATGGCGGAACTCGCCCCGTTGACGCTGGCATCTATTAATGTTGCCAGCATAAAGTCAGATGCGGCTCGCTTCACGGCCTTTGATTTTTTCTCCCGGATTGAGGCAGAAATTTTATTCTTGCAAGAGACCAGACTAACAGACATGGGGGCCATCTATAAAGCACGGAGGGAGTGGAGGTGCGGGCCCTCATACTGGTCTCTTGCGGCCGAGCCGTATAGCGGGGTGGCAGTCCTTTTTAAGACTGCAGCTGTTGAATGCCGACGGGTTACTGAGTTGGAAATGGGGAGGTGCCTGATCCTAGATGTCTTCATGAGGGGACAAGAGCTCCGGCTCATCAACATCTACGGCCCGCAGTCCAAGTGGGACCGCAAATGTCTCTTCCTGAGGATCAAGCCCTTTCTTTTTACGAGCCGGCAGGTGGTCTTCGGTGGGGACTTCAACACCATTACGAGGTCCCGTGACCGGGGGGGTCCCGGAGATCGCCTGGCTTATGATAGCGTCGCGTTGAATAGCATAGCCAGCGAAGCTCGCCTGGTGGATGTCCACATCCGGCACACCCCAGGTCACGGAGGTTTCACCTACCATAGGGGTAGCTGTAGGTCTAGAATAGACAGGTTTTTTTTGAAGGAGGACGCCATCTTTTCTGCTGTGTCCGCCGTTGAGGTGGAGTTCTCCGATCACTGTCTAATTTTCTTTTCTCTGAATGTTGCAGAGACTCATCGGATGGGAAGAGGGCTGTGGAAGCTCATTTCGTCCCTGCTGGAAGAAGCGGAGGTGAGACAATCCTTCGAGGACTTTCTTCAGAGCCAGGTACCGCTGTTGGATCTCTGTAGTAGTAAGTCAGAGTGGTGGGAGATCTTCAAAAAGCGGGTGGCGGGGTTCTTCCGTCAGCTCTCAAGCCTCAGGAGTCTGAACAGGCACCGCTTGTACCAGGCCCTGGGGAGGAAACTCGAGCAGCTTGTCTCGACTGGAGGTGACCGTGAGGAAATCTCCAGAGTGAAATCTTTGCTTAAGAGGTGTCAGTATGATAGACACACATCTTTAGTTTTTGAGAGGGACTTCGGGAAGTACCGCTCACCCGACCCTTACATAAACTGTAAGATGTCAGTGAATTGTAAGATGGTGACAGGACTGATCGACAGTACAGGGTCCCTGAACAGATCCAAATCAGGGATCCTGGAGGTGGTCAGATCCTTCTACTCACACCTCTTGGAAAAGAAGGATCTGGATCGGGACAGGATGTCGGCTTTCCTGGCTGAAACCGTCCCTGAGCCAGGGGGTGATCCCTCTCTTGGTGTTTTGGCAGAGGAAATCAGGGAAGAGGAAGTGAGACTGGCCATTGATGGGCTTCGGCCCAAGAAATCGCCAGGTCCGGATGGCTTAACATCCGAGTTCTATAAGACTTTTAGGGACTCCTTGGTCCCCCTCTTGACAGGGGTATTTAATGAGTGTCTCTCCTCGGGCACTCTTCCCGACTCAATGAGGAAGTCAGCCCTCATTATTCTGTCAAAGGGTAAGGATCCGTCCCGTATCGAGAATTGGCGTCCCATAGCGCTTCTCGATACGGACCGGAAGGTTCTGGCCAAGGTGCTGTTTAATCGGCTGGTGAAGTTTGCACCCCGGCTCCTTTCAGGGGCCCAGCATTGCTCTGTTCCGGGCCGCAGTACTTTTAGTGCTGTGCTCAGTGTCCGAGAGGCAGTGGAGCAGGGTAGGGCAGGTCACTGGAAGGGGTACTTGCTGTCATTAGATCAAGCGAAAGCCTTTGACCGGGTCAACCACGAGTACCTCTGGTCCGTCCTTTTGAGGTATGGTCTGCCTGGGAGGTTTGTAAAATGGTTAGAGATCTTGTACCAAGGGGCTGAGACTTTTCCGCTGGTGAACGGTTGGTCAGGTCGCCCTTTTGAGGTGGGTTCTGGGGTCCGTCAGGGCTGTCCGCTGAGCCCGCTTTTATACGTGTTCGCGATCGATCCCTTCCTAAGGAGGGTAGATCGTGGACCGTTGGCGGGAGTCGGGATGGACCAGGCGGGCTCTGGGTCCTCTCTGAGGGTGGTGGCGTATGCCGATGATGTTTCCCTTTTCGTGTCCTCGAGAAGGGAGGCGGATTGGGTCATGTCGGAGGTAGTGCGCTACTCGGAGGCATCCGGGTCCATGATCAACCGGGATAAGTGTGAAAGTCTCTGGCTGGGAGGGGGAGATCCCAGGTTTGATCTCCCGGACACCCTTCCAGGGCCCCAGGCCACCGCCAAAATTCTAGGCATCGAATTTGGCCCCGGGGATTACCCCCAGCAAAATTGGGAGGGCAGACTTAAGATCGCCGCCCAAAAGGTGGACCAATGGAAGGGTTGGTCTTTAACCCTGAGGGAAAGGGTTGCCCTGGCTAAAGGCTTTCTGCTACCTTTATTAATATACCTGGGCAGTGTGTGCATCTTGCCGGAACCTCTCTGGACACGGGTCTATAGCCTGTTCTTCCAATTGTTATGGGGGAATAGGCTTAACCTAATCAAGAGGGAGGTTACATACCGTACGAGGAGACTAGGTGGGTTGGGTATGGTCAACCCGGTGGTGTTTCTAGTAAACACCTTTCTTAAGACTAACATCTCCAACCTCTGGCTAGAGAGGGCTCCTCCGTGGGTAGTCTCCTGCAAGGGTTGGCTTTGGCCTTTCTTCCAGGAATGGGAGACAGGAGGGCAGGTGAAGGACCTACGCACACCTCATGGGCATCTCCCGGCTTACGCTACCCCGGTTCTGAAGGTGATCCGCCGGTGGGGTCTGGGAATGTGGGAAATCAGGACCATGTCGAGGCAATGCCTTGACAGGAGGGTCCTGTTGACACATTTCCAGAAGCCCCTGGCCCTTAAGGATTGCCCAGGCCGGGATCTGGAGGTCGGGCTGGGGCTTTTAAATTCTAAGCGGATCCCCATGAAGTTTTGGGACTTGACCTGGCGCTGCTTCCACGGGAGGCTGTATGTAAAGGATAACTTGAAGTGCAGGAAATCCGATGATCGGGGTTGTCCCCGTGAGGAGTGTGGCGACGTGCTGGAAAGCATGGAGCACTTCCTGCTTCATTGTCCCTTTAATGCAGAGGTTTACAACAGGGTGGGTGCTTCCATACGTTGGCCGCGGCTGGCGTCCCTCTCCTACGCTGAGTGGGCCTATGGAGCGTTCAGATCCCTGGGTGGCCGGGACCCGTGCACTTTATTCCTAGTCAGTGTAGTGGTTAGGTTCTACACTTGGAATGCACGGTGCCTAGTTTCGACGCGGAAAAAAACCCTTCCGAGGGATGAGGTGGTAGGAAACATCTTGGGTGACCTGGTGAAGGTCCGTTCTTTGGAGTTCGAAAGGTTGGGTGTGAGGAAGGCCTCTTGGCTTTGGAGGGGCCTCTCCTTTTAGAAACGCACTCAAGGGAGAGCTAGCTCCGTGTGAATGAGGGTAGGGATAGCATAAGTTTCACTGGGTGTTAGGGACAGAATTAGGGGCAGATAGGGACAGGGAGGGACAGGCACTGAGGGACAGATAGAGAGTTAGTTATGATAAGTTAGGTAGAGTAGGGGCAGGTAGGGACAGATAGGGACAGTTTTTTTTTTAGGGACAGAAGTAGGGACAGTCTTAGTTGTTGAGGGACAGGGTGAATGTGTTAGTGAGGGATGGGGCCTCCAGAACTCCTTTCCTGGTGTTGGGCTGGTGCATGTCACTTTAGCTTTTTGTTTTGGAAGCATGAAATTTAATGGATATTGGGCTTGCAGGCACCAAACTTGGGCCTGTGGCAAGGTTTTTGGAAATGTGGTTAATACTTATTGTTTGGGTAATATTATCAATGGTTATAGCAGGTCGTATCTTAGGTGTATAACAAGTGTAGTATGTGCTTTTTGTGTATCTGTACATGTATGCAGTATTGTATGTATGTCGCTAGGATGGTGCTTTTTAAAAAAAAATGTATATATTATAGTTAGGAAAGGGGGAAGGGGTACAGTCAGGTTGGGTGGGGGTTTCTTGCGGGAGGGAGGGGGGAAGTTTGGACCCTGGAATGGACCCTGAGAAATCAAGGGCCGAAGATCAGAAGGAGATGGCCTGGGAACTACACCAAGGACCATGGGAAATATATAAGGAAATGTAGATACGGGCCATAAACTTTCCTGGACCCTGAGGTGCTGTTTTTTTTTCTGAGGCCATAAACTTTCATGGACCTAGGTGTGGAAAAGGCTACGAACTTGTGGACCTGTGGTGTGGGTGGTGGGAAAAAAAAAAAAATATATATATATATATAAAAAAAAAAAAAAAAAAAAGGGAAAAAGGGGGGTGGTTTCTTGCTGTGTTGAGGGGAAGTAGTTGAGGGTCTGCCAAGATGGCAGTTTTTTCTGTTTAAGGCAGTGGGCCAGAAAAAGTGTTTACTTTCCTGTTTTAAATCCAGTATATAGGAATGAATGGGAGCATGAGTGAAGGTGTGAATGGGGTTGAATGTGAAGGAATGGATTTTTGTTTGTTTGTTTTCTTTGTTTTTTTTTTGGAGGTTCCTGCTGGGGGTCCCTCAGGCTGCAAAGCCTGGAGACACTGCACTATGTTCTTCAGAGATGGACTGTCGTAAACTAGCATATTTGCACAAGTTTTTTTTTTGTATGTCGGTGTGGTTTATTTTAGTTCATGTATCGTGGTTTTTGATTTCTGGAATGTTGTTTTTGTCTGTCTTATGTATTGTGTTTTTGATATTTTTATAATAAAAGAGATACAGGATGTAACTCAGGATCAGTCATGTAATGTATGTACACAGTGACTGCACCAGCAGACTAGTGAGTGCAGCTCTGTTCAGCTGCTGCTCATTGTGGTGATTGTGGGTGCGGTCGACACTGATCCTGCTGTGTGTTCCTGAGCTCCAGAGAACCAACACCTCTCCACCCAGGGACCTGCTCTCTCTCTCCTACCCAGGGAGGAGTGGGTTTCCTGGGATGAGTGAAGGAGCCAAGTCCTAGGCTTCTGTTTCCCGGACCAGGCCGGTGGGGAGCAGAAGAAACCAGCAACCGGCCTGCACATCAGAGGACACGGGGGTGAGATGCTCCTCCAGGAGTCGCAGCAATGTGGCTCCTACTCCCCCAAGGTCTGCAGAGACCCAGAGAAGCCGTAAGGCTTCCAACATGGAGGAGAAGCCTGCTAGCAGCGTGCAAGATGGCGGTCCTTCCGGAGGAAAGCTGAGTGCTCACGGAGGTAAGGCAGACCTCACGGAAGAAGGTTGAGGGCTGCAGAAACCAAAGGAGTCTGTGTCCACCTATGCCTCCCGGGTCATGCCTCTGTGAGTATGAAGAGGCGAGTAAGACCCTCAGGAGGATCCGGGAGGAGCTGCGCTGCACATGCGCCAAAGCTGCAGGTTCCTCCAGACCCAGGAAGACCCAACTCCAAGCGGAGATAAAGCAACTAAAGCTGGATATTAACCCCTTAACCCCCAAGGGTGGTTTGGACGTTCATGACCGGGCCAATTTTTACAATTCTGACCACTATCCCTTTATGAGGTCATAACTCTGAAATACTTCCATGGATCCTGGTGATTCTGAAACTGTTTTCTCGTGACATATTGTACTTCATGTTAGTGGTAAAATTTTATTCATATAACTTGTGCTTATTTGTGAAAAAAATGGAAATTTGGCGAAAATTTTGAAAATTTCGCAATTTTCCAACTTTGAATTTTTGTGCCCTTAAATCACAGAGATACGGCACACAAAAAACTTAAGTAACATTTCCCACATGTTTACTTTACATCAGCACAATTTTGGAACCCAAATTTTTTTTTCTTAGGAAGTTATAAGGGTTAAAAGTTGACCAGCGATTTCTCATTTTTGCAACACCATTTTATTTTTACAGACCACATCACATTTGAAGCTACTTTGAGGGGTCTATATGATAGAAAATACCCAAAAATGACACCATTCTAAAAACTGCACCCCTTAGGCCGAGTGCAGACGTACTTTTTGGCCCTGCGGATTTTTCCGCGCAGAATGGAAGAAATCCGCAGGTCAAATGACCTGCATTTTTCCTGCAGATTTCTTCCATTTTTCCTGCGGTTTTCCATCGCGGTTTTCCCCCTGCGGATTTGGTGACAGGGGAGATGGAAAACTGCACAAAAGAAGTAACATGCTGCGGATTTTGTACCGCAGGAAAACTGCGCGGAAAAATCCACAGCGTCTGCACAGCGGTTTATTTTTTTCCATTGATTTTAAGGCTACTGTACATCACAATGCGGATATGCAACGTTTCTGCGCGGTAAAATCCGCTGCTGATCCGCTGCAAATCTGCATCGTGTGCACACAGCCTAAAGGTGCTCAAAACCACAATCAAGAAGTTTATTAACCCTTCAGGTGCGTTAAAAAAAAAATGAACATTTAACTTTTTTTCACAAAAAAAATACTTCAGGTTCAATTTTTTTTATTTTACCAAGGGTAACAGGAGAAGTTGGACTGCAAAAGTTATTGTGCAATTTGTCCTGAGTACGCTGATACCTGATATGTGGGGGGGAACCACTGTTTCGGCGCATGGCAGAGCTCAGAAAGGAAGGAGCGCCGTTTGACTTTTTCAATGCAAAATTGGCTAGAATTCAGATCGGACGCCATGTCGCGTTTAGAGAGCCCCTGATGTACCTAAACAGTGGAAACCCCCTACAAGTGACCCCATTTTGGAAACTAGACCCCCCAAGGAACTTATCTAGATATGTGGTGAGAACTTTGAACCAACAAGGGCTTCAAAGAAGTTTATAACGTACAGCGGTACAATTAAAAAATCATATTTTTCCACAAAAATGATCTTTTCACCTCCAATTTTTATTTTTCCAAGGGTAACAGGACCATAAAAGTTATTGTGCAATTTGTCCTGAGTACGCTCATACCCCATATGTGGGTGTAAACGACTATTTGGGCGCATGGTAGAGCTCGGAAGGGAAGCAGCGCCATTTGACTTTTTTGGCTGGAATTGAGATCGGACACCATGTCGCGATTGGAAAACCCCTGATGTACCAAAACAGTGGACACCCCCACAAGTGACCCCATTTTGGAAACGAGAACCCCTAAGGAACTTATCTAGATGTGTGGTGAGCACTTTGAACCCCCAAGTGCTTCACAGAAGTTTATAACGCCTGGGCGTGAAAATAAAAAAATCATTTTTTTTCCACAAAAATGATATTTTTACCCCCAATTTTTTATTTTCCTAAGGGTAACAGGAGAAATAGGACCCCAAAAGTTGTTTTGTAATTTGTCCTGAGTAGGCTGATACCCTATATGTGGGGGTAAAACACTGTTTTGGGCGCATGGCAGAGCTTGGAAGGGAAGGAGCACCATTTGACTTTTTCAATGCAGAATTGGCTGGAATTGAGATCAGACGCCATGTTGCATTTGGAGAGCACCTGATGTGCCCAAACAGTGGAAACCCCCCAATTATAACTCCAACCCTAACCCCAACACACCCCTAAGGCTAGTTTCACACTAGCGTTTGAGCGAAGCAACGGCCTGCGCACGGCCGCCCCCTGCCGCGCCCCCGCCGGTAGCTCCGCCCACCGGCGCATGACGCTGCATGCGCCCTGCGTCCCCTATCTCTATCACAGGGGGCGCAAGCCGTGCACAGTATGCGCTTGGCGGCGCAAGCGTCCTTTTGACGGTGCGCCAACCTGCGCCAAACGCAACCTGCTGCAGTTTGGTTGCGTCGGCGCACCGTCAAAAAGGCGCATGCGCCGCCAAACGCATACTGCACATGGCCTGCGCCCCCTGTGATAAAGATAGGGGACGCAGGGCGCATGCAGCGTCATACGCCGGTGGGCGGAGCTACCGGCGGAGGCGCGTCAGGGGGCAGGGCTTAGCGGCGGCCGTGCGCAGGCCGTCGCTGCGCTCATAAACGCTAGTGTGAAACTAGCCTAACCCTAATCTCAGCCCTAACCCTAGCCCTAATGGGAAAATGGAAATAAATACATTTTCTTTTAATTTTATTATTTTTCCCTTACTAAGGGGGTGATAACGGGGGGTTTGATTTACTATTTATGGCGGTTTTTATGTTTGGCAGCTGTCACACGCTAAAAGACGCTTTTTATTGTAAAAATAGTTTTTGCATCACCACATATTGAGAGCTAGAATTTTTCCATATTTTGATCCACCGAGTCATGTGAGGTCTTATTTTTTGCGGGACGAGTTGACGTTTTTATTGGTACCATTTTCGGGCACGTGACATTTTTTGGTCGCTTTTTATTCTGATTTTTGGGACGCAGAATGAGCAAAAACCAGCGTTTCATGAATTTCTTTTGGGGGGGTGAGTTTACACTGTTCCGCGTGCGGTAAAATTGATAAAGCGCTTTTATTCTTCGGGTCAGTACGGTTACAGCGATACCTCATTTAGGTCTTTTTTTATGTTTTGGCGCTTTTATGCAATGAAAACCATTTTACAGTGGGGAAAAAAAGTATTTAGTCAGTCAGCAATAGTGCAAGTTCCACCACTTAAAAACATGAGAAGCGTCTGTAATTTACATCATAGGTAGACCTCAACTATGGGAGACAAACTGAGAAAAAAAAATCCAGAAAATCACATTGTCTGTTTTTTTTTCATTTTATTTGCATATTATGGTGGAAAATAAGTATTTGGTCAGAAACAAAATTTCATCTCAATACTTTGTGATATATCCTTTGTTGGCAATGACAGAGGTCAAACGTTTTCTGTAAGTCTTCACAAGGTTGCCACATACTGTTGTTGGTATGTTGGCCCATTCCTCCATGCAGATCTCCTCTAGAGCAGTGATGTTTTTGGCTTTTCGCTTGGCAACACGGACTTTCAACTCCCTCCAAAGGTTTTCTATAGGGTTGAGATCTGGAGACTGACTAGGCCACTCCAGGACCTTGAAATGCTTCTTACGAAGCCACTCCTTCGTTGCCCTGGCGGTGTGCTTTGGATCATTGTCATGTTGAAAGACCCAGCCACGTTTCATCTTCAATGCCCTTGCTGATGGAAGGAGGTTTGCACTCAAAATCTCACGATACATGGCCCCATTCATTCTTTCATGTATCCGGATCAGTCGTCCTGGCCCCTTTGCAGAGAAACAGCCCCAAAGCATGATGTTTCCACCACCATGCTTTACAGTAGGTATGGTGTTTGATGGATGCAACTCAGTATTCTTTTTCCTCCAAACACGACAAGTTGTGTTTCTACCAAACAGTTCCAGTTTGGTTTCATCAGACCATAGGACATTCTCCCAAAACTCCTCTGGATCATCCAAATGCTCTCTAGCAAACTTCAGACGGGCCCGGACATGTACAGGCTTAAGCAGTGGGACACGTCTGGCACTGCAGGATCTGAGTCCATGGTGGCGTAGTGTATTACTTATGGTAGGCCTTGTTACATTGGTCCCAGCTCTCTGCAGTTCATTCACTAGGTCCCCCCGCGTGGTTCTGGGATTTTTGCTCACCGTTCTTGTGATCATTCTGACCCCACGGGGTGGGATTTTGCGTGGAGCACCAGATCGAGGGAGATTATCAGTGGTCTTGTATGTCTTCCATTTTCTAATTATTGCTCCCACAGTTGATTTCTTCACTCGAAGCTGGTTGGCTATTGCAGATTCAGTCTTCCCAGCCTGGTGCAGGGCTACAATTTTGTTTCTGGTGTCCTTTGACAGCTCTTTGGTCCTCACCATAGTGGAGTTTGGAGTCAGACTGTTTGAGGGTGTGCACAGGTGTCTTTTTATACTGATAACAAGTTTAAACAGGTGCCATTACTACAGGTAATGAGTGGAGGAAAGAGGAGACTCTTAAAGAAGAAGTTACAGGTCTGTGAGAGCCAGAAATCTTGATTGCTTGTTTCTGACCAAATACTTATTTTCCACCATAATATGCAAATAAAATGAAAAAAAAACAGGCAATGTGATTTTCTGGATTTTTTTTTCTCAGTTTGTCTCCCATAGTTAAGGTCTACCTATGATGTAAATTACAGACGCCTCTCATCTTTTTAAGTGGTGGAACTTGCACTATTGCTGACTGACTAAATACTTTTTTTCCCCACTGTATATAAAAATAATTATTTTTGCATCACTTTATTCTGCGAACTATAACTTTTTTTATTTTTTCACTGATGACGCTGTATTGCAGCTCATTTTTGCTGGACAAGATGACGTTTTCAGCGGTACATGGATATTTACCGTATTTTCCGCTTTGTAAGACGCACTTTTTTTCCCCCAAAATTGAGGGGAAAAAGGGGGTGCGTCTTACAAAGAGGATATACATTTGCGCTGCCACTGAGGGTACTTGCCGCGGCACTCTGTGCCCTGATGCTGCCGCTGCGCTGTCCGCCACCGCCGCGCTCCTGTCCCCCGGTGGTTTCTTCCGCCCCACACTCCGCCGCCGCGCTCTGTCCCGTTCAGCGTGGGGGGGGTCTCTGTCGCTCCATGCCTGCTTTCTTCCTGGAAAATGGCCGCCGCGCATGCGCAGACGGACATCTCGGCACTGAAATATCGGGAGATGAGATTTCAGCGCTGAAATCTCATCTCCCGAGATTTCAGTGCCGAGATGTCCGTCTGCGCATGCGCGGCGGCCATTTTACAGGAAGAAAGCAGGCATGGAGCGACAGAGACCCCCCCACGCTGAACGGGACAGAGCGTGGCGGCGGCGGTGGGGCGGAAGAAACCACCGGGGGACAGGAGCGCGGCGGTGGCGGACAGCGCAGCGGCAGCATCAGGGCACAGAGTGCCGCGGCAAGTACCCTCAGAACGGGACAGAGCGCGATGGTGGCGGTAAGAACCGGGGGAGAGCGCGGCGGTGGTGGCAAGCAGGCACCGGGGGACAGCGTGGCGGTGGTGGCAAGCACTGGGGGACAGAGTGCGGCGGTGGTGGCAAGCAGGCACCGGGGGACAGAGCGTGGCGGTGGTGGCAAGCATCAGGGGACAGAGGGCGGCGGCAGTAACAGACACCGGCAGCGGCACGCTGCACATCAAAACACCCCCTCATCCCAGCAGCAATGTTCCACTCCGGCCTCCTCCATCACCACCCCTGGAAAGCAATAAGATGCATGGATTATAAGATGCACCACCATTTTATTAAAAATAAAGTTTTTTTCCTATTTTTCTCCTCAAAATTTGGGGTGCGTCTTATAAAGCGAAAAATACGGTATATGCATCTTTTTGATCGCGCGTTATTGCACTTTTTGTTCGGCGGTATGATAATAAATCATTATTTTTTGCTTCGTTTTTTATTTTTATTTTTTAAGGGGTTCACTAAAGGGGTTAACTAATCGGCAGTTTTGTAGGGCGGGTTGTTACGGACGCGGCGATACCAAATATGTGTACTTTTATTGTTTTTTTTTTATTATTTCCAAAAATGAGTTTATTAGGGAATAATTTTTTTTTTAATTTATTTAGCGATTTTTTTAAAAAAATTATTTTTACACTTTTTTTTTTTTTTTAACTTTATTACATTGTCCCAGGTGGGACATCACTGTCCTGTGACAGATTGCTGATCTGTCACATCACAGATCACTGTGACAGATCAGCGATCTGTCATAGGCACTGCACAAGGCTTCCTCCTTGCCTGCGCTTTGCAGGCATGAGGAAGCCAGCTCCCTGCAGGCCCCTGAAGGTCCCCGTCGCCATCTTGGATTCGGGGACCTGCAGGGATGGAGCCCCCCGCAGCAGCGCTGCACATTGCGCTGCTGTGGGGGCTCAGGGAAGCACGAAGGGAGACCCCTCCCTGCCGATGCTTCCCTTTAACCCCCGGTACACCGCAATCGTGTTTGATCACGGTGTGCAAGGGGTTAATGTGTCGAGGGTGGTCCGTGACCGCCCCTGACAAATTGTGCCGGGTGTCAGCTGTGATAATCAGCTGACACCCGACGCGATCAGCGGCGCTCACCACGTGGGCGCCGCTGATCGCTGTGACGTACTATCCCGTCCCTGGGAATTAAGTCCCAGGGCACCTGGACAGGATAGTACGTCACATGACAGAAAGGGGTTAATGAGCTGGAGGTGAGGAAAGCATTCCTAAGAGAGAAAAGTGGACCATTTAAAGAAAAGCTACTAAATGAGGACAGATTCAGAGAAATGGCTGAAAACAGAGATCAAAGGCAGATGGGGCTTCAGTCTGAGAGCCAGGTGGATGATGATGATGATGATGACGATGAGGAGGATGATGATGATGACGATGAGGAGGATGATGACCAGAAGAAAGCCCCACCTGGCAGCCTACAAAGTCACCCGCAGGCCTCGTATAGCGAGCTCCCTACTGGACAGGCGACATTGGCATCTAGTCGCTGTTCTGTTGGCTCTGGGGAGGACAGTGACAACAGCGGCCAGGGAGGGGCACTAATGGCGGAGATCAAGCTCCTGGAGTCCCCAGTGTGCCTTCAGAACTTCCATCTTGGTGATGATTTACCAGAGGAGGCACCTGGGGGCCAGAAAACTAAGGCAAAGAAGACCAAGCCAAAGCTCCAGGAAGTGGTGAGTTTTGTATAAGCCCCGTTGCCCAGCCCAGCCCGGGTTCTGCTGTGGATCTGGTGCAAAGGCGCGGGGAGAGTACAGAGCATGGTACTGAGGCGCAGAGCTCCATTTCTGCTTGTAGTAGCGGGGACGTAGCAGCAGGTGCATCAGCCGAGAGGCTGGACAGTGAGGGCGGCCCGGCGGTGAGCATACAGTTAGGCCACGATACTGTGGTGCGCTCCTCAATGGGAGGGGGGAGCGGCCCAGTGTCGGGGGCCGCTCCGGTAGACTCGGCGCCCCTGAATGCTGTTGCCGCTGATCACTTAGTTGAGGAGCGGCCGCAGTGTGAGGGGGCTGGGCGTTCCGATCCTCCCAAAATCCTGTTCTGCGTTGGCACCGCTGGTCAGCAAGATCTTGATATGAAGGATCAGCGGCGCCTCACAGCGGCAAAAGATCAGCAGCGCCTAGTGAAGCAACGGAAGTTACCAACTGATGATGCGGAGGGCACCTGTAAGTCCAGGAGTGAGGTTGCCTCCAGTTCTGTGGAGGAGACTGAGCCCCTTGTGCCTGATGATGTGGAGGTCAAAATGTCACCCCCTGTTGTCACTGGTCCAGCAGGAGAGAATGTGGTTGGAGGTGTGGATGAGGAAATTTCTCTGTCTAGTGGTGTGGTTGCTGGTTTGGTGGAGTGAGGGTGTTATGGAGGTGGGTAATAGTGATACTGTTGGTGTTGATGTGGTCACTGGTCCGGTTGCCCCCCAGTGGTGGCAGTAGCCATTAGTAGTTATGCCGCTGTCACCTCCGGGGGAAATAGGGCGTCCTCCTCGTCTCCAGCCTCTGGGGACGGCATGTTGCAGCGGTGTCTCCTGGAGGCTCTAAAGAAGGGGGAGAGATCACTAATGGTAGAGGGTCGAGAGGTTGATCTATCCTTCTGGATAGAGAGGCATGGCCTCGGGGCCTTCCGAGAGCAAAATGGGGGAAATACAGTGTGGTCCCTACCGAAAGCCGGGCCAGGTAGTGTGCGTAGGAATGTGGTCCGTCTTCGGTGGAGGGGCAGTGATGCATGTCCTCCAAGGTTTAAGGTTGTGGAGCTCCTGCTGAAGATCGGCTTCAAAGCTATTGACATCTACACCTTGATACATCCCTATTCCATGCCTAAGTTTGATGTCAGCTTTGTTCGGCCAGAGGGGCTTGAGATCTTCTGGTAGAATTATGACTTGGCAAAAAATGAGCCCGGCTGGTGAGACTTTGCCATCCAGGTGGTGTCTTGCCAAAATCAAGTCAAGAAAGTGACCGTGATGACTTATAACGAGTCGCTTTCTTGTTATGACATTATGACGTGGCTTGGCAGATATGGAGATGAGTTGGATGAGGAGGTCAGGAGGATCCACAGGGAGGAAACTGCCATTGCCTCTGAATCCTCCCATTATGAAAATATGGATGAGGATAATAGCCAGTGGCTAGAGGATAAGTATAAGCTCGGCACCAAAAAGAAGAGAAAGAAGGGAGATAAAGCATCTTCTCCCGCTCTGACCAAGGTACCTAAGGAAGGAAAAACTGACTCCCCTCTGGTTGGTCTTTCTAATCGGTTCCAAGCCCTTGAGAACATCTCTTCCTCGGAGGAGGAAGCTGAGGGTGAGGTTCCGGCTTCGGCGGAGCTTACGGGGGTGCTGAGTCTCCTTCTTCTGGGAATGTAAGGTCCTTGGAGGGAGGGACTGGCCCAGAGTCCGGAGACGAGGACGACAAAAAGAAAAATCACGTGGGAATGAACACCTCTGTGTCATTAAAGAGGGGGAAGGATTCCTCCTCTGAGGCAGAGGATAAGGTGAATGGGAAGAAGAAAGCCATCGAACTCAATCACCAATGATGGCGGTACCCACTCCGTTGACACTGGCGTCCATTAATGTTGCCAGCATAAAGTCAAATACAGCCAGATTTGCGGCCTTTGATTTTCTCAGCCGTGTTGAAGATGACATTTTCTTTTTGCAAGAGACCAGACTGCCAAACATGGCAGATGTGTTCAAAGCCAAAAGGGAGTGGAGACTCGGGCCATCCTATTGGTCTGTTGCGGCCGAGCCGTATAGCGGAGTGGCGGTCCATTTTACCGCACCGGTGGAATGCCGACGAGTTATTGAGTTAGAAATGGGGAGGTGCCTGATCTTAGATGTCCTCATGAAGTGACGAGGTCAGGCTCATTAACATCTATGGTGTCCAATATAAGTGGGACCGGAAGTGTCTCTTTATGAGGATCAAACCCTCCCTTTTTACAATTCGGCAGGTTGTCTTTGGAGGGGACTTCAATACTATCACGAGGCCCCGAGATAGAGGAGGTTCCAGAGACAAGCTGACTTATGATAGCGTCGCCCTTGGATGTCCACATTCGGCACACCCCAGGCCACGAGAGGTTCACCTATCATAGAGGTAACTGTAGGTCCAGAATAAATAGGTTTTATTTACAGGAAGAAGCCGTCTCTTTAGCAGTGTCTGTTGTTGAGGTGGAGTTCTCCAATCACTGTTTAACCCCTTCCTGACATCAGGCGTACTATCCCGTCCATGGGACCCGGGCCCCTATGCCCATGGACGGGATAGTACGTCTCAGCGATAAGCGGTGCCCACATGGTGTGCGCCGCTGATCGCGGCCGGGTGTCAGCTAATTATCACAGCTGACACCCAGCACAATGTGTCAGGGGCGGTCACGGACCGCCCCCGACACGTTAACCCCTTGCACACCGCGATCAAACATGATCGCGGTGTACCGGATGTAATGTATAATAATTAGATCTGTCTCTTTAAGCAAGCCAGACTTATGAGACTTGGGGGGTGGAGACAAGAGGGATGAGAAGGGAAGTTTCAGTTTCACTTCTGGGTAGCATGGGAATGCAACTGTTATGCTGTGTGCTGGAGGACGAAGAATAAAACATATCTAAAGTTTAATACCTTGAATTCTTCATAACGTGTGGATATTATAACTGGCGACGAGGATGGGATATAATCACCTACTGCTGTGAGTACGGACTATATTTTACCGCTTCACACGCCAGCACCACTGAGAGACTCTATCATGGCTGACTACTTGCACACATTCCCACAATTTGATATGACTGATGTCATTAATCTCTCCCATAACTGGAGAAAATGGCTAAACAGATTTGAGAATTTCCTAGAAGCCAAGGACATAAAGGAGGAGAAAAGAAAGAGAGCTTTGCTCCTGCATTGTGCAGGCACAGGAGTCTATGACATATACAGTACGTTACCTGCAGCAGAAACAGACACATACAACAACTGCACTAAAGCTCTCACTGGCTACTTCAACCCCAAACAGAACATCAGATATGAAAGATATAAATTCAGGATTGCCAAGCAGCTTCCAGAAGAGTCCATAGACACTTATGTCACACGGCTGAAAGAGTTAGCACATGGATGTGCCTTTACAGATGTAGATGATGAAATCCTAACTCAAATAATTGTCACCTGCTCGTCTAATAACCTAAGGCGTAAGGCTCTGCAGCAGGATATCTCTCTACATGATTTGCTCAAAATGGCCCGTGCTAAAGAAATAGCAGATCATCAGGCTACTGTAATGGAGAATGGGGTTAAATTACATGTGCATAATCTCAAACAGAAAAATTTACCAGACAAACAAGCCCAGAAACAGAAGAAATGTTATAGATGTGGACAGGATTTCCCTCACCACCAGAACAAATGTCCAGCTATAGGACGAACCTGCAGTAAATGTGGAAAAGGGAATCATTTTGTAGCTGTTTGCAAATCAGCGCACTACAAGCCTCTGCTGCCTATGACAAAATCTGCAGAGGTAAAAGTGATAAATCAGGACACAGAAGAAATGTCTGCGACTGAGAACTATGTGTTCACTACCTCTGTCACTGGTTCAGTACAGTCTCCCTGTGTTACACTCTCAATCTGCAACACTGACATTACCTTTACAATAGATACAGGAGCTTCAGTGGATATCATAGATGGCACGACATATGAACAATTGAAAACAAGGCCAGTCTTACAACAAGTGCAGACAAAAATCTTTCCTTATGGATCTAAAACACCTCTAGCTATAATGGGACAATTTGATGCTGAAATTAGATATAAAGAAAACAGGCAGAAAACCACTTTCCACACATTACAAGGATCGGGAGGCTGTCTTCTCAGCTATCACACTGCCTTGGAGCTAGGGCTCATCCAGGTTATTCATACCATAACTGACCCTGCGGATATGGATGTACAAACTATGGTGAACAGCTTTCCCTCCCTATTTAGTGGTTTGGGAAAACTAAAGGACTCTCAAGTACACCTTCATGTGGATGACAATGTTCGTCCAGTAGCCCAGCCTCACAGGCGTATTCCATTTCACCTGAGACAGAAGGTAGAAAAAGAACTCCAATTGCTCATGGATGAGGACGTTATTGAAACTGTTACTGGTCCCACTCCGTGGGTCTCTCCACTTGTGGTAGTTCCAAAACCAAAGACTCCTGATCAAGTGAAACTGTGTGTTGACATGCGCCTGCCCAACACCGCTATACAGAGGGAAAGACATATCTCACCTACGATTGATGACATTATTCATTTATTAAATGGAGCCACCGTCTTCTCAAAGCTCGACCTCAATAAGGGATATCATCAATTAGAACTGAGTCCAGAGTCCCGATACTTGACCACATTTTCCACCCATGTGGGCCTCAGAAGATACAAAAGATTGACTTTTGGAGTCTGCTCAGCAGCAGAAATTTTTCAGGATGCAATAAGGAGTGTCATTCAACACATCCCAAATGCCTTTAATTACAGTGATGACATATTGGTTTTTGGTAAAACTCAAGCTGAGCATAATCGTGCTCTATATGCTATCTTCGAATGTCTGCTTTCTGCTGGACTCACTTTAAACAAAGAGAAGTGCGAGTTTGACAAGGGTTCATTAGAATTCTATGGTCACATCTTCTCGGCAAAAGGAGTACAACCAGACCCCAAGAAAGTGGAAGCTATCAGAACAGCCTCCATTCCACAGGATGCCAGTGAAGTGCGTTCTTTCCTTGGAATGGCAAGTTACTGTGCTAGATATATTCCGAATTTTTCAACAATCAGCAATCCACTACGGGAACTTACAAAACAAAGTTGTATTTTTCAATGGTCTCAAGACTGTCAGGCCTCTTTTGAAACAATTAAAAATGAACTCTGCTCGACAACCACTATGGCTTATTTTGATCCAGCCCTTCGAACTGAACTGATTGTGGACGCCAGTCCCGTGGGACTGGGTGCTATTCTAGCGCAGTACAAGAATAACAATCAAAATCCTCACATCATTTCTTATGCAAGTAAGAGCTTAACAAACACTGAAAGAAAATATTCTCAACCTGAAAAAGAAAGCTTGGCAGTTGTCTGGGGATGTGAACACTTTCACTTATTTCTCTATGGAGCTCCCTTCACCATTGTCACAGATCATCAAGCACTTCTTACAATTTTTGGAAATCCTAGAGCTAAAATGCCTGCACGAATTGAACGATGGGGCCTACGTCTACAGGACTACAACTATAAAATTGTTCACAAACCTGGAAAATACAGCAATCCGGCTGATTATCTTTCAAGACATCCTACTAATGATGATATACCTGTGCATTCCTCCATTGAAGAATACCTACGTTTTGTTACAGATCATGCCGTGCCAAAAGCACTTTCTCTTGATCAATTTATAAATGAAACAACAAAAGACAAGACACTCTGTGCCCTAATACAAATCATCCAAAATCGAAGGTGGCATGAAATTCAAAAGGAAAAATTTCCTGATTCTGAGATTGATCTGAAAGAGTTAAAACTATTCTCAAGCGTACGTGAGGAATTATCAGTCACTGAAGAACACCTCATTCTTCGAGGTACCAAACTAGTTGTACCTAAGACTTTGCGTAACTTAGTCATACAGATAGCACATGAAGGTCATTTAGGAATTGTTGGCACAAAGAAGTTACTCAGAGAAAAAGTGTGGTTCCCAAATATGGATCACTTGGTGGAAGAAAAGATTAGACGCTGTTCTACTTGTCAATTAGTCACTCCATCATCAAACTTGGAGCCATTACAAATGTCTCCGTTACCCACTGCTGTCTGGGAGGAAGTGGCAGTCGATATATATGGACCATTGCCAAATGGCCAATACATTCTCGTAACAATTGATGAATATTCTCGATACCCTGTCATTTCATTTATCTCTTCAACATCTGCTAATAATGTCATACCAGAGCTGGACGACATTTTCTCGGCATATGGTATTCCAAGAGTGGTCAAAACAGACAATGGACCTCCATTCAATGGACATGTGTTTACACAATTTTCTGAATACTTGGGATTCAATCACAGGAAAATCACACCTTGCTGGCCACAAGCCAATGGAATTGTGGAACGTTTTATGCGTACTCTGGGGAAACGTATCAAGGCAGCGAGTCTGGAGCACATCCCACTGAAACAGTCATTATACAAATTCATGCGTAATTACCGCAATACGCCACATTCCACTACTAATGCTGCTTCAGCTCATTTAATGTTCAGCAGAACCCTGCGTATACGTCTCCCTGATGTGACCAGCCATCCCCGACCGAGTGACTCCTCAGTGAGATCCACAGATTTCTCCAACAAACAAGCCATGAAACGTTATGCAGACAGAAGGCGAAGGACACAGTCAAGTGCCATCGAAAGAGGGGATGTCGTGGTGGTACGTCAAAGACCAACCAACAAGACCTCACCTGTATAAGGTCCTGCAAAATATTATGTTACTAAAAGGAAAGGCAGCATGATCACAGCTGAACGAGATGGACACTCCATAACGCGAAATTCTTCATATTTTAAAGTCATACCGCAGAATGATGACAATGAACTCCCTTTGGTGGAAGATTTGGTATCCGATGGTGGAGAGGACCAACAAGAGGTAGCTGGTCCATCAATAATGAACCCTCTCAATGAGCCCAGACGTTATCCTACACGAGAGAGAAGAGCTCCATCGAGGCTTATTGAAGAAGTGTAACTACAGTTTTTTGTTTTGTTTTTTTTGTTTCTCTGGTTTTTGAATTGAACAAATAAGACAAAACGGACATATGATTTCTTTGGACGTTTTCATGTTGTTGCATTTATCAGTAATATGGTTTATTTATAGTAAAAAAAAAATAAAAAAAAAAAAGGGGGGATGATGTAATGTATAATTAGATCTGTCTCTTTAAGCAAGCCAGACTTATGGGACTTGGGGGGTGGAGACAAGAGGGATGAGAAGGGAAGTTTCACTTTCACTTCTGGGTAGCATGGGAATGCAACTGTTATGCTGTGTGCTGGAGGACGAAGAATAAAACATATCTAAAGTTTAATACCTTGAATTCTTCATAACGTGTGGATATTACACCGGGGTTAAAGGGAAGCATCGGCAGGGAGGGGGCTCCCTCCATGCTTCCCTGTTCCCCCCACGGCAGCGAAATGTGCAGCGCTGCTGCGGGGGGGCTCCTTCCCTGCAGGCCCCCGAATCCAAGATGGCGACGGGGGCCTTCGGGGGCCTGCAGGGAGCCGGCTTCCTCAGTGCATGCAAAGCGCAGGCTTGAGGAAGTCTGCAGCAGTGCCTGTGACAGATCGCTGATCTGTCAAAGTGATCTGTGATGTGACAGATCAGCGATCTGTCACAGGACAGTGATGTCCCACCTGGGACTATGTAATAAAGTTAAAAAAAAAGTGTTAAAATAATTTTAAAAAAATCGTCAAATAAATTAGAAAAAAAAAAATTCCCCCAATAAATCCATTTTTTGGAAATAAAAAAACAATAAAATTACACATATTAGGTATCGCCGCGTCCATAACGACCTGCCCTATGAAACTGTCCCATTAGTTAACCCCTTTAGCGAACCCCTTAAAAAATAAAAGTAAAAAAGAAGCAAAAAATGATTTATCATACCGCCAAACAAAAAGTGCAATAACGCGCGATCAAAAAGACGCATATAAATATCCATGGTACCGCTGAAAACGTCATCTTGTCCCGCAAAAAATTGAGCCACCACACAGCATCATCAGTGAAAAAATAAGTTATAGCTCGCAGAATAAAGCGATGCAAAAATAATTATTTTTTATATAAAATAGTTTTCATTGCATAAAACCGACAAAACATAAAAAAAGACCTAAATGAGGTATCGCTGTAACCGTACCGACCCGAAGAATAAAACCGCTTTATCAATTTTACCGCACGCGGAACGGTGTAAACGCACCCCCAAAAGAAATTCATGAAACGCTGGTTTTTGCTCATTCTGCTTCCCAAAAATCGGAATTAAAAGCGATCAAAAAATGTCACGTGCCCGAAAATGGTACCAATAAAAACGTCATCTCGTCCCGCAAAGAATAAGACCTCACATGACTCGGTGGGTCAAAATATGGAAAAATTATAGCTCTCAATATGTGGTGATGCAAAAACTATTTTTACAATAAAAAGTGTCTTTTAGCGTATGACAGCTGCCAAAAATAAAAACCACCATAAATAGTAAATCAAACCCCCCCCCGTTATCACCCCCTTAGTAAGGGAAAAAAAATAAAATTAAAAGAAAATGTATTTATTTCCATCTTCCCATTAGGGTTAGGGCTAGGGTTAGGGCTGAGATTAGGGTTAGAGGTGTGTTGGCATTAGGGTTGGAGTTATAATTGGGGGTTTCCACTGTTTGGGCACATCAGGTGCTCTCCAAATGCAACATGGCGTCTGATCTCAATTCCAGCCTATTCTGAGTTGAAAAAGTCAAATGGTGCTCCTTCCCTTCCAAGCTCTGCCATGCGCCCAAACAGTGTTTTACCCCCACATGTAGGGTATCAGCCTACTCAGGACAAATTGCAAAACAACTTTTGGGGTCCAATTTCTCCTGTTACTGTTAGGAAAATTAAAAATTTGGGGCAAAAATATTTTTGTGGAAAAAAATGATTTTTTTTATTTTCACGCCCGGGCGTTATAAACTTCTGTGAAGCACTGGGGGGTTCAAAGTGCTCACCACACATCTAGATAAGTTCCGTGGGGGGTCTAGTGTTCAAAATGGGGTCACTTGTGGGGAGTTTCAATAGTTTAGGTGCATCAGGGGCTCTCCAAACGGACATGACACCCGCAGACCATTCCATCAAAGTCTGCATTCCAAAACGTCAATACTTCCCTTCCGAGCCCCGACGTGTGCCCATACAATAGTTTTCTCCCACATATGGGGCATCAGTGTACTCAGGACAAATTGGACAACAACTTTTGGGGTCCAATTTCTCCTGTTACCCTTGGGAAAATAAAAAAATTGGGGACTAATTGATCATGTTTGTGGAAAAAATACAATTTTTTTTTTTATTTTCACGCCCGGGCGTTATAAACTTCTGTGAAGCACTGGAGGGGTCAAAGTGCTCACCACATATCTAGATAAGTTCCTTGAGGGGTCTAGTTTCCAAAATGGGGTCATTTGTGGGGTGTTTCCACTGTTTGGTACATCAGGGGTTTTCCAATCGCGACATGGTGTCCGATCTCAATTCCAGCCAAAAACGTCAAATGGCACTGCTTCCCTTCCGAGCTCTGCCATGCGCTCAAATAGTGGTTTACCCCCACATGTGGGGTATCAGCGTACTCAGGACAAATTGCACAATAACTTTTATGGTCCTGTTACCCTTGGGAAAATAAAAATTGGGGGTGAAAAGATCATTTTTGTGGAAAAAAATATGTACGGTATAAACTTCTGTTAAGCCCTTGTGGGTTCAAAGTTCTCACCACATATCTAGATAAGTTCCTTGGGGGTCTAGTTTCCAAAATGGGGTCACTTGTGGGGGGTTTCCACTATTTAGGTACATCAGGGGCTCTCCAAACGTGACGTGGCGTCCGATCTGAATTCCAGCCAATTTTGCATAGAAAAAGTCAAACGGCGCTCCTTCCCTTCTGAGCTCTGCCATGCGCCGAAACAGTGGTTCCCCCCACATATCAGGCATCAGCGTACTCAGGACAAATTGCACAATAACTTTTGCAGTCCAATTTCTCCTGTTACCCTTGGTAAAATAAAAAAAAATTGAACCTGAAGTATTTTTTTTGTGAAAAAAAGTTATATGTTCATTTTTTTTTTTTAAATATTCAAAAAATTCCTGTGACGCACCTAAAGGGTTAATAAACTTCTTGAATGTGGTTTTGAGCTCCTTAAGGGGTGCAGTTTTTAGAATGGTGTCACTTTTGGGTATTTTCTATCATATAGACCCCTCAAAGTGGCTTCAAATGTGATGTGGTCCATAAAAACAAAATGGTGTTGCAAAAATGAGAAATCGCTGGTCAATTTTTAACCCTTATAACTCCCAAACAAGCAAAAATTTGGTTCCAAAATTGTGCTGATGTAAAGTAAACATGTGGGAAATGTTACTTAGAAAGTTTTTTGTGTGCCGTATCTCTGTGATTTAAGGGCATACAAATTCAAAGTTGGAAAATTGCGAAATTTTCAAAATTTTCGCCAAATTTCCATTTTTTCACAAATAAACGCAAGTTATTTGAATGAAATTTTACTACTAACATGAAGTACAATGTCACGAGAAAACAGTGTCAGAATCTCCGGGATCCATGGAAGCATTTCAGAGTTATTACCTCATAAAGGGACAGTGGTCAGAATTGTAAAAATTGGCCCGGTCATGAACGTGCAAACCACCCTTGGGGGTTAAGGGGTTAATTTTGTTTTCTCTGAATGTTAGAGACCCTCCGGATGGGAAGAGGCTTTTGGAGGCTCAATTCATCTCTCTTGGAAGAAGCAGATATAAGACAGTACTTTGAGGATTTTCTTCAGAGCCAGGTACCCTTACTGGATCTTTGTAGTAGTAAGTCAGAGTGGTGGGAGATGTTCAAGAAAAGGGTGGCGAGATTCTTAAGCCAGCTCTCGAGCCTCAGGAGTCAGAATAGGTACCGCTTGTATCAGGGCCTGAGGAGGAAACTCGAGCATCTTGTCTCAACTGGAGGTAGCCACGAGGAGATCTCCAGAGTGAAATCTTTACTTATGAGGTGTCAGTACGATAGACACGCATCTTTTGGTTTTTGAGAGGGATTACGGGAAGTACCGCTCACCCGACCCTTACAGAAACTGCAAGATGTCAGTGAATAGTAAAGTGGTTACAGGACTGGTCAACACTATGGGGTCCCTGAGGCGATCCAGATCAGGGATCCTGGAGGTTGTCAGATCCTTCTACTCGCACATCTTGGGGAAGAGGGATCTTGATTGGGATGAGATGTTGACTTTTCTGGCTGAAGCCGTTCCCGAACCAGGGGTAGACCCCTCTCTTGATGTTATGACAGATGATCAGGGAAGAGGAAGTTAAGTTGGCGGTTGAAGTGCTTGCCCAAAAAAAATCACCCGGTCCAGATGGCTTAACATCTGAGTTCTATAAGACCTTTAAGGATGCTTTGGTTCCCCCCTTGACTGAGGTATTCAATGAGTGTCTTTCCTCGGGCACTCTGCCAAAGTCAATGAGGAGGTCTGCCCTAATCAAGGACCCATCGTGCATTGAGAATTGGCATCCCATAGTGCTTCTCAATGCAGACAAAAGGTTCTGGCAAAGGTGCTGTTTAATCGGCTTGTGAAATTTGCACCCCGACTCCTTTCGGAGGCCCAGCATTGCTCTATTCAGGATCGCAGCACATTTAGTGCTGTGCTCGGTGTCCGGGAGGCAGTGGAGCAGGGCAGGGCTGGTCACTGGAATGGGTACATGCTGTCACTGGACCAGGCAAAAGCGTTTGATCGGGTTAAACATGAGTACCTCTGGTCTGTCCTTCTGAGATATGGCCTGCTGGGGGGGTTTGTTGATTGACTTAAAACCTCGTAGGGTGGAGCAGAGTTTCTCGCTTATGAACGGTTGGATTGGCAGCCCTTTTAAGGTTGGATCTGGTGTTCGCCAGGGTTGTCCCTTGAGCCCGCTGCTGTACATGTTTGCGATTGAGCAATTTCTTAGGAGGGTGGAGCGTGGACCGTTGGCCAGGATCGGGATGGACCGGGCAGCACCAGAAGCCACTCTGAGGGTGGTGGTGTATGCCGATGATGTCACTGTTTTTGTTTCCTCTCACGAGGAAGGAGGGTGGCTGATGTCAGAGGTAGATCGCTACTTGGAGGCATCCGGGTCGAAGATCAACTGGAATAAGTGTGAGAGTCTCTGGCTGGGAAGAGGAGATCCTGGTTTTGATCTCCCGGACACAGTTCCAGGACCCAAAGTCTCTGCAAAAGACCTTGGCATCGAATTTGGCCAGGGGGATTACCCCAAACAAAGTTGAGACAGCAGGCTAGTGATCGCCACTCAGAAGGTGAACCAATGGAAGGGTTGGTCTTTGACCCTCAGGGAAAGGGTAAACCTGATCAAAACTTAACTGCTCCCTTTTACTGATTTAACTGGGCAGTGTGTGCATCTTGCCCGAGTCTCTTTCGACTCGGGTCTACAGTTTGTTCTTCCAACAATTATGGGGGAATAGACTGAACCTGATCAAGAGGGAGGTTACTTACCATACGAGGAGACTAGGAGGGTTGGGTATGGTCAACCCTGTGGTATTCCTTGTGGATACCTTCATTAAGATCAATATTGCAAACCTCTGGAAAGAGAGGGCTCCTCCGTGGGTATTCTCCTGTAGAGGATGGTTTCAGCCTTTCTTCCAGGAATGGGAGACAGGAGGGCAAGTGAAAGATCTTCGCACACTGCATGGACATCTTCTGGCTTACGCTACCTTGCTTCTGATGGTAATTCGCCGGTGGGGTCTGGGAATGTGGGAGATTAGGACTCTGCCAAGGAAACTCCTTGACAATAGGGTTCTGTTGACCCATTTCCAGAGGCCTCTGGTGCTCAGGGATTGCCCAAGTCGGCATCTTGGGGTGGGTTTGCATCTTTTGAATTCTATCAGGATCTCCTCAAAGTTTTGGGACTTGGCTTGGCGCTGCTTCCACAGGAAACTGTGTGTGAGAGACAATCTGAAGTGTAGGAGCTCTGAGGACAGGAACTGTCCTCGGGAGCATTGTGGTACCATGCTGGAAAGTATGGACCATTTCCTGCTTCATTGTCCCTTCAACACAGAGGTGTACAACAGGGTGGGCGCCTCTATTGGCTGGTCTCGGCTGGTCGGTCTCTCCTATGCGGAATGGGCCTATGGAGCATTCGGAGACCTTGGTGGCCGGGACCGCTGCACCTTATTTCTAGTTAGTGCAGTGGTTAGGTAACATATGGAACGCACGGTATTTAGTATCGACTCTACGGAAAATCCTCCCAGTGGACTATGTGTTTAGGACCATACTCGGTGACCTGGTGAAGGTGCGCTCTCTGGAGTATGAGAGACTGGGCACACGTAGGGCCGCTGTCCTCTGGAGGGGCTTTTTTTTTGTGTGCCCTAGTCTGGTCATCTCCTTTCCTAGTGGTAGGCTGCTGCTGACACTGGAGATTTTTGTTTTGTGATCAGTATACAGTGATGTAGGGCTGCAGGCACCGAACTTGGGCTTTGTGATTTGTAGGTATTGTTGCTTGTCTCTGTATACAGTGGGGCAAAAAAGTATTTAGTCAGTCAGCAATAGTGCAAGTTCCACCACTTAAAAAGATGAGAGGCGTCTGTAATTTACATCATAGGTAGACCTCAACTATGGGAGACAAACTGAGAAAAGAAAATGCAGAAAATCACATTGTCTGTTTTTTTTCATTTTATTTGCATATTATGGTGGAAAATAAGTATTTGGTCAGAAACAAGCAATCAAGATTTCTGGCTCTCACAGACCTGTAACTTCTTCTTTAAGAGTCTCCTCTTTCCTCCACTCATTACCTGTAGTAATGGCACCTGTTTAAACTTGCTATCAGTATAAAAAGACACCTGTGCACACCCTCAAACAGTCTGACTCCAAACTCCACTATGGTGAAGACCAAAGAGCTGTCAAAGGACACCAGAAACAAAATTGTAGCCCTGCACCAGGCTGGGAAGACTGAATCTGCAATAGCCAACCAGCTTGGAGTGAAGAAATCAACTGTGGGAGCAATAATTAGAAAATGGAAGACATACAAGACCACTGATAATCTCTCTCGATCTGGTGCTCCACGCAAAATCCCACCCCGTGGGGTCAGAATGATCACAAGAACGGTGAGCAAAAATCCCAGAACCACGTGGGGGGACCTAGTGAATGAACTGCAGAGAGCTGGTACCAATGTAACAAGGCCTACCATAAGTAACACACTACGCCACCATGGACTCAGATCCTGCAGTGCCAGACGTGTCCCACCGCTTAAGCCTGTACATGTCCGGGCCCGTCTGATGTTTGCTAGAGAGCATTTGGATGATCCAGAGGAGTTTTGGGAGAATGTCCTATGGTCTGATGAAACCAAACTGGAACTGTTTGGTAGAAACACAACTTGTCGTGTTTGGAGGAAAAAGAATACTGAGTTGCATCCATCAAACACCATACCTACTGTAAAGCATGGTGGTGGAAACATCATGCTTTGGGGCTGTTTCTCTGCAAAGGGGCCAGGACGACTGATCCGGGTACATGAAAGAATGAATGGGGCCATGTATCGTGAGATTTTGAGTGCAAACCTCTTTCCATCAGCAAAGGCATTGAAGATGAAACGTGGCTGGGTCTTTCAACATGACAATGATCCAAAGCACACCGCCAGGGCAACGAAGGAGTGGCTTCGTAAGAAGCATTTCAAGGTCCTGGAGTGGCCTAGTCAGTCTCCAGATCTCAACCCTATAGAAAACCTTTGGAGGGAGTTGAAAGTCCGTGTTGCCAAGCGAAAAGCCAAAAACATCACTGCTCTAGAGGAGATCTGCATGGAGGAATGGGCCAACATACCAACAACAGTGTGTGGCAACCTTGTGAAGACTTACAGAAAACGTTTGACCTCTGTCATTGCCAACAAAGGATATATCACAAAGTATTGAGATGAAATTTTGTTTCTGACCAAATACTTATTTTCCACCATAATATGCAAATAAAATGAAAAAAAAACAGACAATGTGATTTTCTGGATTTTTTTTTCTCAGTTTGTCTCCCATAGTTGAGGTCTACCTATGATGTAAATTACAGACGCCACGCCTCTCATCTTTTTAAGTGGTGGAACTTGCACTATTGCTGACTGACTAAATACTTTTTTTCCCCACTGTATATTGTATATAGTGATATAGGTTTGGGTGCAGGTGTCAGGTTGTGTGGTGGGAAAAGGGGGGAGGTGGGTTTATCTTGTGGGACTATGGGACACTGGGGTGTTTGGGGAAACACTGGCACTGCCTGGTCTGGCCTAAGAACGTTGGACATGGACTGAGGCATGAGATGCAGGACCAGCTCTCAGGTCAGTGCGGGGGTTGGGAATGGTGGGGCTGAGTGTGATATTTTTATAGTTTGGTTATGATATATATATATATATATATATATATATATATATATATAATATATATATATATATATATAAAATGTTTATGTATATATTTATGTTGGCCTTTGTTTATTTTATTGTTATTAGTTTGTTTGGTGACCGGACCAGAAGGTGTAAGTTATTATTAGTTATTAGAATCATAAAATCGTAGAGTTGGAAGGGACCTCCTGGGCCATCTGGTCCAACCCCCTGCTCAAAGCAGGATTCGCTAAATCATCCCAGTCAGATGTCTGTCCAGCCTCTGTTTGAAGACTTCCATTGAAGGAGAACTCACCACTTCTCGTGGCAGCCTGTTCCACTCATTGATCACTCTAACTGTCAAAAAGTTTTTTCTAATATCTAATCTGTGTCTCCTCCCATTCAGTTTCATCTCATTGCTTCTAGTCTTTCCTTGTGCAAATGAAAATAAAGATGATCCTTCTACAATGTGACAGCCCCTTAGATATTTGTAGACAGCTATTAAGTATCCTCTCAGTCTTCTCTTTTGCAAGCTAAACATTCCCAAATCCTGCAACCTTTCCTCATAAGACAGGGTTTGCAGACCGGTCACCATTCTGGTCGCTCTTTTCTGAATTTGCTCCAGTTTGTTGATGTCTTTTTTTAAAATGTGGCGCCCAAAACTGGACACAGTATTCCAGATGAGGTCTGACCAAAGAGGAGTAGAGGGAAATAATGACTTCACGTGATCTAGACTGTATGCTTCTGTTAATACATCCTAGAATTGCATTTGCCTTTTTTGCTGCTGCATCACACTGTTGACTCATATTCAGTCTGTGATCTATTAGTATACCCAAGTCTTTTTCACATGTGCTGTCACTTAGGCCTATTCCTCCCATTCTGTATATGCTTTTTTCATTTTTATTGCCCAGATGTAGTACTTTTCATTTCTCCCTGTTAAAAACCATTCTGTTAGTTGCTGCCCTCTTCTCCAGTTTATTTATATCTTTTTGAATCCTCTCTCTCTCTTCTCTAGTATTAGCTATCCCTCCTAGCTTTGTGTCATCAGCAAATTTAATCAGTTTACCCTCAATTCCTTCATCTAAATTGTTGATAAAGATGTTGAACAATACAGGGCCCAGGACAGAGCCCTGTGGTACCCCACTTGAGACATTCTTCCAACTGGATGTGCAGCCATTTACGACCACTCTTTGGGTCCGATCATTAAGCCAGTTATGAATCCACCTAACAGTTGCCTTGTCCATTCCATACTTAGTCATTTTTTCAATAAGGATTGTATGAGAGACTTTGTCAAATGCTTTGCTGAAGTCAAGATATACTATATCTACAGCATTTCCTTGATCCACCCAATCAGTGATTCCGTCATAGAAGGATATTAAGTTAGTCTGACATGACTTATTAGTTACAAACCCATGCTGACTCTGTTTAATCACTTCACTCTTATCCAGGTACTGACATACATATTGTTTAATAATTTGTTCAAAGATCTTTCCTGGTATAGAAGTCAGACTCACCGGCCTATAGTTGCCTGGGTCCACCTTCTTCCCCTTTTTGAAGATAGGAACAACATTTGCTCTTCTCCAGTCTTCTGGTACTTCTCCTGTTCTCCAAGAATTTTCAAAGATTATGGAGAGGGGTTCAAAAATTTCTTCTGCTATCTCCTTCAGTACTCTGGGGTGTAATTCATCTGGACCTGGAGACTTGAATTCATTTAGGTTAGCTAAGTGTTTCCTCACTATCTTTCTGTTTATAGATATCCTGGATTCTTCTATTCCCTTAATAGGACAGTGAACAGTTGATATTACATTTCCTTTCTGAGAGAAAACAGATGCAAAATAGGAATTTAAAAGTTCAGCCTTCTCAACATCCTGTCTTACCATTTCATCATTTTCATCCTGTAAAAATCCTATAGCATCTTTGACTTTTCTTTTACTTTTGACATATCCCCAAAATCCTTTATTATTGCTTTTGACATCTCTTGCAAGCCTCAATTCATTTTCAGCTTTAGCTAATCTGATTTGTGCCCTGCAGGTTCTGCAGACAGCATTATATTCTTCTTTAGATATGCCTCCCTCTTTCCATTTTATAAACATTTTTTTCTTCCTTTTTAGCATGTGCTTAAGTTCTGTGTTCATCCATCCTGGTTTCCTTAAATGCTTCCCATTCTTCCCTCTTTTTGGAATTGTTAGGCTAATTTCACACTTGCTTTTTTTTGCAGCGCGTTTTTCCCACAAAAAAACACATAGAAAAAACGCATACAAATGCTGCGCTTTTTTCAAGCATTTTTATGCGCATGCAGGAAAAAAACGCAGCGTTTTTGTGCGTTTGTATGCGTTTTTTGTGCGTTTGCGTTTTTTTCCAGATTTTTGGACAGCCCCCCAAAAAAGAAAAAAAAACCATTCAACAACACACAAGACCAATGGGACTTCATTGTGGGTGTGGTATGTTATTATATAGACCCTGTCTACAGTATTCTTCCCATTTGCTTGATTCTTCTCGTGACCATGGATCTGCGCTGGAAGAGTTTTCACTTCAACTTGGATTTGGACATCGCGATGACTCAGGCGTATGCAGTTGCTTGCCATGAACAAAGGAAGAGAGAGAGGCAGCGAAGACGGCAGAGGCGGCATATGTGGATACATCCGATTGTTGAACTCCGGGAGAGCCGTGGGGCATACCACACCCTCTACAGCGAGCTCCAGGCAAACCCAGAGAAATTTACAGATTATATCCGGATGTCCCAAGAAAGTTTCAGGGATTTGCTTGCTCGTGTCCAACAATCCATCCGGAGACAGGACACACAGCTCCGTCGTGCGATTCCTCCTGAGGAACGGCTACTGGTGACATTACGGTACGTAATATTTAAAAACCAAGGGGTGCGGTCTGATTTTTTTTTTTTTTTTAAATTTAATATTCAAAACCTTGGGTAATTAGTTTTCGTGAATGTACTAATTTATTTTATAGTTTTTTAAAATAATATACATAAATATTAATTTAACTTCTTTCTCTGTTCACAGATTCCTGGCAACTGGAGAAACCCTATCTTCACTACACTTCCAGTACCGTATTGGAATCTCTACCTTGTCTGGAATTGTTGCGGAGACCTGCCGGGCTCTCTGGAATGTTCTTTGTCCAGAATTTATGCCCCTGCCCACCGCTGAAAAGTGGATGGAAATTGATGACAAATTCTGGACAGTATGCAATTTCCCCAACTGTTTGGGAGCTGTTGATGGTAAACACATACGGATCATCAAACCCAAAAGAACGGGATCTGAGTACTATAATTACAAAAAGTACTTTTCAATAGTACTCATGGCCATTGCGGATGCCGGATGTATGTTTGTAGCAGTGGACATTGGAGCATTTGGCCGTGGTAATGACTCACAGGCTTTTAAAAACTCAGACATGGGCCGGAGGTTGTATGGCAACCAATTTAATTTCCCTATGCCACGGCCTCTTCCTCACACCGAAGCTCCGCCACTGCCCTTTGTAATGGTTGGCGATGAGGCTTTTCAAATGTGCGGAAACTTACTGAAACCCTACTCCAGCCGGGACTTGGACCACACCAAAAAAATATTTAATTACAGGCTGACCAGGGCCAGAAGAACTGTCGAGTGTGCTTTTGGGATTCTTGTCTCCAGATGGCGAATTCTCGGCACGGCCATTAATCTTAAACTTGAAACAGTCGATGAGGTGGTGAAGGCCTGTGTGGTTCTACATAACTTTGTGATGGCTAAAGAGCACCCGACCTTTGAACTGGACGATGATGGTCCTAACCCATTGCCTGAATTCACTCAGCACCCTCTCAGGTCATCCGTTGAAGTTGGCCAAATGAGGGACCAATTTGCGGCCTACTTTATTTCTGATGTAGGACGGGTGCACTGGCAAGATGAAATGGTGTAATGTTTTTGTTTGTTTATGGTAATAAAAAACCTTATTTGATACCAGTACTGAGTGCACTATATTTTTTAAACTCCAATTAAATAAAAAACTTCCCATGTATAACTGTGAAGTTTTTGATGTTCACACACCTGGGCAGGTAAATACACATATGAGTTAAAATGCAGCATTGCTAGTCTGCGTGAAATATATTGGAACGTAAGCAAAGCTGCATGTTAAATCTGATGCGTATTAACCAGGCCATGAATCAGGAAACCAATTTTTTTCAAGAGAAAATTGTCCAACTAGTTGAAAAAAAAGTATGTGATTTTTTTTCAAAACCCAACCCCAATGAAAGTCAATGGGGAATACAAGTCAGCATTGAGTGGATGAATGTAATCAGCTCAATTCCAACTTTTATTTAAAATTGTGGTAGTGTAGAAATAAGTTTCTACAATTCCAACTTTTATTTAAAATTGTGGTAGTGTAGAAATAAGTTTCTACAATTCCAACTTTTATTTAAAATTGTGGTAGTGTAGAAATAAGTTTCTACATTTTTTAAGAAAGAAACTTATTTTTTTAGACAAGTTTCAACAGTTTGTTTTTCATGAAACCAGATTCTAGTTGGTAAAACTAGAGTTATTACACTAGGCCTTGGTATGACTATACTAGGCCGTGGTATGACTATACTAGGCCGTGGTATTTCACATATGAGTATACTAGGCCTTGGGCCTACTAGTATAGTCATATGTGAAATACCACGGCCTAGTATAGTCATACCAAGGCCTACTGTAATAACTCGATTTTTACCAACTAGGATCTTGTTTCACGAAAAACAAACTTGTGAAACTTGACTAAAAAAATTGAAACATTTTTTAAGAAAGAAACTTATTTTTTTAGACAAGTTTCAACAGTTTGTTTTTCATGAAACCAGATCCTAGTTGGTAAAACTAGAGTTATTACACTAGGCCTTGGTATGACTATACTAGGCCTTGGGTTGGTTTTTAACATGTATTTACCCATCAGTGTGTGTGAGCGGCGCAAACAACATTAATCAAACTTTGTAATGGTGAACCACAAATGTAAATTTATTTTTAACCACAAAAATAAACAATAAAATTATTTTTTTCGGCGTTTGGGGGCAGATGGTTTCAATTTGGGGGTGTGCAGGGAATATGCAACACTTGCAGTTGAAGACGGTGTTTGAGGGGAAGGGGCAACAAAACTTGTGGGGGAAGGTAGTCCAGTTAAGGGAATTAAACTAGGAACACTTGGAGGAGAGGAAATCTGTTCAGGTACATTTGTTGTAATGGCATGTCGCCGTAGGCTTGTGTGCCTGGACCGACTTTGGCCCAATGCCCGCCTTGATTGATTTCGCCTTGAACTTGGGGCAAATATTGAGTGTAGGTCCCCCGTCTGCTGAGGTGGCTGCTGCTGCTGAGGTGGCTGCTGCTGCTGCTGAGGTGGCTGCTGCTGCTGCTGAGGTGGCTGCTGCTGCTGCTGAGGTGGCTGCTGCTGCTGCTCTTGGTTGGCAGTGCTCGTCCTTGCAGGAGGACTGGTGGCGGCAGTGATGGTCCAGGTTTGCAGAGTGGTGGAGCCAGGGCTACTACATGTTGTTGTAGCGGCAGGGCTGTTCCATGTTTGCCTAGTGGTGGCTGAGCTCCACGCATGCATGGGAGTGGCGGTGGTGCTCCAGACAGGAGCTGCGCTTGCCATGGTGGTGTCGGTGAAGTGACCAGCTGCACTCAGACTTGTGGTGGTGTAACGGTGGGTGTCCTGGCTTTGAATACAGGTGTCCGTGCAGTGGTATGCAGCACAAGTCGGTAGTGAGGTGAAGCGAGTCAATGGTGGCATAGGTGGAAATGACACCACTGACTGCTGTCCGTACCGATTATGCTGCATAGCCTGCAAGAAAGCATTGTTGCAGGCCTGCAGCACATTCAGCTGTTGCTCAGGACTAAGGTGTTCCGCCATGCCCTTTTCAATCTTACTAAAAAAATGGTGTGCTGGTCTGTTGAGGTCGGCCTCCAGACGGTCAAGGCGCTGTTCTACAGAATTGAAGCGGTGTTCAAAGTGGTTAAAACCACGTTCCATGAGTGCAAAACCGCTTTCAACTCTGTCGGACAGCGACTTGAGGCTGGAATTAAAGGCCTCGCTCAAATGCATAAACTCGGGCAAGACATTCCTGTCCAAGGCCCTCTGCCGCTGGCGTGTAGTGCCCGCATAACCAGTGGCAGAGACCTGGGACAGGGGAACACCTGATGGCCCAGCTTCCTGGTCACCAGCTGTGTGTGTGGCTGACCTGCAAGGTGCTTCCTGGCTGTCGGATGGCTGGGATGGGTCAGAGGACGTCCGAGGAAGGACCGCTCTAGGGCCAGGTTGCAGGGTGCTGCTACAGGTGCTGTGGAAGAAAGGAAAATCATTACTACCATGCCTTTACAAGAAGCATCAGCTGTGGATTAGAAAAACACAGATTAATAAAACTAAGAACCCACAATTTATAATACTTACGATCTCGTGGCAAGGACCAGTCTTAGGAACTGCAACGCGTGATAGTAACGGTATCTAGTTCTGGTCCTTGATGCAGATCCACTGCGAACCTGGCCCTCAGCACGAACATCACTGTTGAAGCGGTCCTTGATCGAACGCCAACGTGTTCGGACTTTGTCCACTGTTGGGAAAAAAAAACCAGTGCCATCAAGGACAACAGTCACTGCGGCACAATACAGCAATACAATACTCAAAGAAGTCACTGTAGAGCCCGATGACACTGTTGGGTTTCCTGCTAGAATATACCTAGCACGAAACCCAACAGTGCCGTCAAGGACAACAGTCACTGCGGCACAATACACCAATACAATACTCAAAGCAGTCACTGTAGAGCCCGATGACACTGTTGGGTTTCCTGCTAGAATATACCTAGCACGAAACCCAACAGTGCCGTCAAGGACAACAGTCACTGCGGCACAATACACCAATACAATACTCAAAGCAGTCACTGTAGAGCCCGATGACACTGTTGGGTTTCCTGCTAGAATATACCTAGCACGAAACCCAACAGTGCCGTCAAGGACAACAGTCACTGCGGCACAATACAGAGCAGGGAAATACTCACTAAACGCCTTTTTGGAGGATGCTGTGGTGCTGTCCCAGCCATCCATCAACGCTGCAGCCACCTCATTCCAGAGCCGCTGGGTCACCACATTGTCCTTGTACAGCCGGTCATGGCTGTCCCACAACGGCGCACGCTCCTGGACCAGGCTGATGAGCTGCTCATTATCCAGGTAGACGTCTTCATCCCGTTGTGGAACCTAGACAAAACACATTCATTAGAATAATCAAATTTAATTTGAATAAAAAGTTACAAAAAAAAGAAACATAAAAAAGAGTAAAAATAGAAGATAAAAAATAAAGAACATTACAAATCATTTGATACATACATTCCGTATCACCACCGTGACTTGGCTTCGCTGCTCCTGCTGTTCGCCCTCAGTAGTCCCGTCCACAGAAGATGATGATGATGTCTTAAAAAAGTTGAAAAAAACGTAAGAGATTTGGAGTAGCAGCAGATATACTTACCAGATGCACGAAAATAATCACCTCACGGTCTGCTTGCGCCAATTCCTGCTGCAATGGGGAATATTCTGATTCTGAAGACATACTGCATGTAAAAATAATAAAAATCATTAGTACATACATAATTTAAAAGGACAGGCATATGATGTAATAATACTCACATTCTTGACGCTGATAGAAGATGGGTTCCTTGGTGACTGTCTGCTCTCCAATCTGTCAGTGTAGTAGTGGCAGAGTTTTGGCAAGCACCTCCTTTATATAGACTTTTTTTTTTTTACTTTAGAATTTTATAACTAGGACAACTAGTGGACACCACCAAAAAAACGCAGCGCTAAAAAAACGCATACATGCGCATGCCAGTGCGCACGTATGCGCATCCATAGGCCATAATGGCCATTTTTAGCGCAAAACGTGCGCATACGTGCGCATGCGCTTTTTTGCAGTGCTTGGGCGGACGAAAAAATGCAACATGTAGCATCTGTAAAACACAAACGCACACCCCAAAAAAACGCAGAGCATGAAAAACGCATACGTGCGCATGCCAGCGCGCACGTAAGCGCGCCCATGTTAAATATAGGGGAAAAAAACGCATGCGCACGTATGCGTTTTTTTCAAGCGCAAAAAAACGCAAATGTGAAACCAGCCTTAACAACTGAGCTTTGAGAATTTCATTTTTCAAGATTTCCCATCCTTCCTGGACATTTTTGTCTTTAAGGATATCCAGCCATTGGATCCCTCCAATTCTCTTTCTGAATCCCTTAAAATCTGCCTTTCTGAAATCTAACCTTGACGTCTGAGTCTTCACAGGTCTTCCGCCTCTAGTTATCCAAAATTCTAAAATATCATGGTCGCTACCCCCTAGGGTCCCAGCCACTTTTACCTCCTCAACCATTTCCTCCCTGTTTATAAGGATTAGATCCAAGGTAGCAGTTCCCCTTGTTTTCTCCCCTACCTTCTGGAAGATAAAGTTGTCAGCAAGAGAGGATAAGAATTTCCTTGACCTGTTAGTTTTGCCTGAGAGAGATTCCCAACAAATGTCTGGATAGTTGAAATTTCCCATGACAACTATGTCATATTTTTGGGAGAACTTGGCCATTTGATGCATAAAGAGTTCATCCATATCTTCAGCTTGCACAGGCGGCCTGTATTATTCTGTATATTATTCTGTATATATGTATAATATGTGTGAGAGGAGAGAATGAGTGGCTGCACCAGTGTTCAGTATACGGATTATTTTCTGGCTTATACTCTTGTTATGTTACGGTTGTTACTATTGTTATGGTTTTCATTTTTATAATAAAAGATCTACAGGATGCAACTCAGGATCAGTACAGGATCAGTAATGTAATGTATGTACACAGTGACTGCACCAGCAGAACAGTGAGTGCAGCTCTGCAGTATAATGCATGATGTAACCAGGATCAGTACAGGTTCAGTAATGTAATGTTTGTAGACAGTGACTACACCAGCAGAATAGTGAGTGCAGCTCTGGATTATAATACATGATGTAACTCAGGATCAGTAATGTATGTACACAGTGACTGCACCAGCAGAATAGTGAGTGCTGCCCTGGAGTATAATACAGAATGTAACTCAGGATCAGTAATGTAATGTCTGTACACAGTGACTGCACCAACAGAATAGTGAGTGCAGCTCTGGAGTATAATACAGGATGTAACTCAGGATCACTACAGGATCAGTAATGTTATTTATGTACACAGTGACTTCACCAGCAGAATAGTGAGTGAAGCTCTGGAGTATAATACAGAATGTAACTCAGGATCAGTACAGGATCAGGAATGTAATGTATGTAGACAGTGACTGCACCAGCAGAATAGCACCAGCAGAATAGTGAGTGCAGCTCTGGAGTATAATACAGGATGTAACTCAGGATCAGTAATGTAATAATGTACATACACAGTGACTGCACTAGCAGAATAGTGAGTGCAGCTCTGGGGTATAATGATCAGTAATGTAATGTATATACACAGTGAGTGTGCCAGCAGAATAGTGAGTTCAGAAGGACAAGTGTCCAAGTAATGTAGCATCAGAGATTGATAGCAAATACATTGATACAAAAACTTTCCCTAGAGACCAAACACAAGGGGTAAGTATCATGAGGGGTATGGTGGGAATGACTATGAGGAAACTTAATGCAACTACAAACATAAGAAAATCCAGGTTCAAAATGATGAGTGCAATCAAAGAAAAATGTCAAAGTATACCCATTGCTGCAGTAGATAAAGTGCATCGGTCAGCAGTCCCCAATATACGTTTCACAATGAATATTGCTTCCTCAGGGGGCGTCAGAGGCAATGGGTATACTTTGAAATTTTTCTTTGATTGCCCTCATCCGTTTGAACCTGGATTTTCTGATGTTTGTAGTTGCATTAACTTTCCTCATAGTCATTCCCACAATACCCCTTATGATACTTACCTCTTGAGGTTGGTCTCTGAGGACAGTTTTTGTATCAATGTATTTGCTATCAATCTCTGTTGCTTTCTTACTTGGACACTTTGTCCCTCTGAACGGAGCTATGCTTATCACTAGTGATGAGCGAGTATACTCCTTGCTTGGGTTTTTCCGAGCATGCTCGGGTGTCCTCTGAGTATTTTGGCGTGCTTGGAGATTTAGTTTTCATCGTCTCATCTGCATGATTTGCGACTTGTAGACAGGCTGAATACATGTGGAAATTCCTTTAAAAAACAGGCATTCCACACATGTATTCAAGCTGTCCAGCAGTCACAAATCATGCAGATGAGACGACGAAAACTAAATCTCCGAGCACGCCAAAATACTTGGAGAACACCCAAGCATGCTCAGAAAAACCTGAGCAACAAGTATACTCGCTCATCACTACTTATCACATATTTTGAAACAGGCTACTAACATGAGATTTTAGATGAGTGTCTCCTTACCCTGCGTTTATTTTACATATTAGTGCAACTTGGCCAGCTTTTTTTATTTTCTTCAGGTATTCTGGTCACTGCATATGCCATTTATTCGTTCACTTTACCATTTTAATGTGTTCTGTCACATTTATGTGTCGTTTTGTATTCAAATAAAAATGTAATATTTTTTGGTAGTTTTGACTCAGGTTCTCCTTTTTCCAATTGCTCAGTAAGTCTGTTCTACATTTTACTTGTTTGGGTCTTATGTGCATACAATTGCGTTACGACTAATTGTGCTTACCTGGAGGATTTTTTTCTTACTGGATCTTTGTAGTAGTAAGTCAGAGTGTTGGGAGATGTTCAAGAAAAGGGTGGTGAGATTCTTCCGTCAGCTCTCGAGCCTCAGGAGTCTGAGCAGGTACCGCCTGTATCAGGGTCTGAGGAGGAAACTCGAGCATCTTATCTCAACTGGAGGTAGCCGCGAGGGGATCTCCAGAGTGAAATCTTTACTTATGAGGTGTCAGTATGATAGACACGAATCTTTGGCTTTTGAGAGGGATTACGGAAAGTATCGCTCACCTGACCCTTACAGAAACTGCAAGATGTCAGTGAATAGTAAAGTGGTTACAGGACTGGTCAACACTACGGGGTCCCTGAGGCGATCCAGATCAGGGATCCTGGAGGTTGTCAGATCCATCTACTCACACCTCTTGGGGAAGAGGGATCTTGATTGGGATGAGATATCGGTTTTCCTGGCTGAAGCCATCCCCGAACCAGGGGTAGACCCCTCTCTTGACGTTTTGACAGAGATGATCAGGGAAGAGGAAGTTAAGTTGGTGATTGAAGGGCTTGCACAAAATTAATCGCCCGATCCAGATGGCTTAACATCTGAGTTCTATTAGACCTTTAAAGATGTTTTGGTTCTCCTCTTGAAAGAGGTATTCAATGAGTGTCTTTCCTTGGGCACTCTGCCAAAGTCAATGAGGAAGTCTGCCCTGATCATCTTGACAAAGGGTAAGGACCCATCTTGCATTGAGAATTGACGTCTCATAATCCTTCTCAATGCAGAGAAGAAGGTTCTTGCAAAGGTGATGTTTAATCGGCTGGTGAAATTTGCACCCCGACTCCTTTCGGAGGCCCAGCATTGCTCTGTTCCAGTCCGCAGCACATTTAGTGTTGTGCTCAGTGTCTGAAAGGCAGTGGAGCAGGGTAGGGCTGGTCATTGGAAGGGGTACATGCTGTCACTGGACCAGACAAAAGCGTTTGATCGGTTAATCATGAGTACCTCTGGTTTGTCCTTCTGAGATATGGCCTTCCGGGGGGGGGTTTTGATTGGCTTAAGACCTTGTAAGGTGGGGCAGAGAGTTACCCGCTGGTGAATGGTTGGATTGGAAGCTCTGTTGAGGTTGGATCTGGTGTTCGCCAGGGTTGTCTCTTGAGCCCACTGCTGTTCATGTTTGAGATTGACCCACTTCTTAGGATGGTGGAATTGTGGACCGTTGGCCAGGATCGGGATGGATCGGGCAGCATCGGAAGCCACTGTAAGGGCAGTGGCTTTTGCCGATGATGTCACTGCTTTTGTTTCCTCTCACGAGGAGGCTGGGTGGCTGATGTCAAAGGTAGATCGCTACTCGGGGGCATCCGGGTCCAAGATCAACCGGGATAAGTGTGAGAGTCTCTGGCTAGGAGGAGATCCTTTTTTTGATCTCCCAGACATCCTTCTAGCATCCAAAGTCTCTGCAAAAGTACTAGGCATCAAATTTGGCCAAAGGAAAACCCCAAACAAAATTAGGGAAGCAGGCTAGAGATTGCCACTCAGAAGGTGAACCAATGAAGGGTTGGTCTTTGACTCTAAGGAAAAGGGTAAACCTGATCAAAACTTACATGCTCCCTTTACTGATTTATATGGGCAGTGTGTGCATTTTGCCAGAGTCTCTCTGGACTCGGGTCTACAGTTTGTTCTTCCAACTGTTATGGGGGAATAGACTGAACCTGAACAAGAGGGAGATTACTTACCATAAGTGGAGACTAGAGGGGGTTGGATATGGTCAACCCTGTGGTATTACTTGTGGTTACCTTCATTAAGATCAATATTGCAAACCTCTGGAAAGAGAGGGCTCCTCCGTGGGTATTCTCCTTTAGGGGATGGTTTCAGCCTGTCTTCCAGGAATGGGAGACAGGAGGGCAACTGAAGGATCTTCGCACACCACATGGACATCTTCAGGCTTACGCTACCTTGGTTCTGAAGGTAATTCGCCGGTGGGGTCTGGGAATGTGGGAGATCAGGACACTGCCAAGGAAACTCCTTGACAGTAGGGTTCTGTTGACGCATTTTTAGAGGCCACCGGTGCTCAGGGATTGCCCAAGTTGGGATCTTGGGGTGGGTTTGCATCTTTTGAATTCAATGAGGATTCCCTCAAAGTTTTGAGACTTGGCGCTGCTTCCATGGGAAACTGTGTGAGGGACAATCCTTTGGAGGGGCTTTTCTTTTAGTGTGCCCTAGTCTGGTCATCTCCTTTCCTGGTGGTGGGCTGCTGCTGACACTGTAGATTTTTGTTTTGTTTGATCGGTATACAGTGATGTGGGGCTTGGTTATTGTAGTGGTTGTTGTTGTATATAGAGATATAGATTTGGGTGTAGGTGTTAGGTTGAGTGGGGGAAGAGTCTTGAGGAGATCATTTGCATATTCCCAGTGCCTTCTGGGATAAGTGAAGAGTCTCCGCGAGCCCAACGATCACTGGGTTTTGGCCGTTGCAGCTGAAAAGAGGAAATTGAAAAACCAGGGGAAGAGTCTTGAGGAGATCATTTGCATATTCCCAGTGCCTTCTGGGATAAGTGAAGAGTCTCCGTGAGCCCAATGATCACTGGGTTTTGGCCGTTGCAGCTGAAAAGAGGAAATCGAAAAACCAGGGGAAGAGTCTTGAGGAGATCATTTGCATATTCCCAGTGCCTTCTGGGATAAGTGAAGAGTCTCCGCGAGCCCAACGATCACTGGGTTTTGGCCGTTGCAGCTGAAAAGAGGAAATCGAAAAACCAGGGGAAGAGTCTTGAGGAGATCATTTGCATATTCCCAGTGCCTTCTGGGATAAGTGAAGAGTCTCCGCGAGCCCAACGATCACTGGGTTTTGGCCGTTGCAGCTGAAAAGAGGAAATCGAAAAACCGCGCGCCGATAGGATAGAATTTTGGCTCATCTTTCATCGTTTTTAAGAAATCTCAAGATGGAAGAGGCCAGGAGCCATTTGGTGAGCTGCATTTCTTGCTACATGTTCACAGATTTACCAGTGGAAAAGCCAAACTTCACATGCCACAAATGCAAGCTTGTGTCCCTGTTGGAGGAAAAGTTGCAAAATCTCGAAGAGAGGTTAGCTACGTTGAAGATCATTAAGGAAGGTGAAGAGTTCTTGGACAGAGCAGAATTATCTTTTCATGTTACAGAAAGAGAAGAAATTCGAAGTGCACCTGAAGAAACAGAGGAATGGAGACATGTGACCCAGAGAAGCAGGAGGATCAGGAGGCAGTCAGCACCCATACTGCTCAGGAACCAGTACCAGGCTCTCACGCAGGAAAACGATGAAGAAATACATCAGGATAAGACTTTGCCAACAAACAGCAACCTTGTACGCCTTCAGAGTCCTCCTGGATGGAGAAAGAAAAATGTTGTGAAGAAGAAACGGAGAGTGGTGGTCATGGTGGATTCCCTGTAGAGAGGAACAGAGGCCGCTATCTGCAGACCGGATATAACTTCAAGAGAAATGTGCTGTTTTCCAGGTGCAAAAATTAAAGATGTGTCTGACAGGATATCAGGACTCTTCAGACCTACAGATGACTACCCATTCATACTACTACATGTGGGGACAAATGACACCGCAAGAAACGACCTGGAAACCATCTGCAGAGACTTTGAAGACTTAGGCAAGAAAGTGAAAGAACTGGGAGCGCAGGTGGTCTTCTCTTCCATCCTCCCAGTGGATGGCCATGGAACAAGGAGGTGGAATAAGATTCTGCAGGTGAACTGGCTACATCGATGGTGCCGTCAGCAACGATTTGGATTTCTGGATCACGGAGTGAATTACTTATACGATGGACTACTTGCTAGAGATAGGGTACACCTTACGAAGACTGGAAAGCATGTATTTGGAAGTCGCCTTGCTACACTTGTAAGGAGAGCTTTAAACTAGAACAATATGGGAAGGGAAGCAAAAGACCAGAAAAAGCCATACACCTGACAAATGCTATTGAGAACTCTGCTATTAGAAGTGGAAAGGAAGAACAAAGACGAAAGAATCTAATTAATAAAAATATTGGAGAAAGAGAAACCAATCACAAACTAAAATGTTTCTATACTAATGCACAAAGCATGGGCAACAAACAAGGAGAATTGGAACTACTAACACAGGAAAAGAAATATGATGTCATTGGAATCACTGAAACTTGGTGGGACAATACACATGATTGGAATACAAGACTAGAAGGATACAACTTATTTGCAAGAAACAGACTTGATAAACGAGGAGGGGGTGTCGCATTGTATGTTAGAAACGCGTATATCTGCACAGAGATTGAAGCTTCAGAGACTGGAAGTTCTGTGGAAACTGTTTGGGTAAGAATACACGGACAGAACAATGGAAAGGACACCATTGTAGGCATTTACTACAGGCCGCCTGTGCAAGCTGAAGATATGGATGAACTCTTTATGCATCAAATGGCCAAGTTCTCCAAAAAATATGACCTAGTTGTCATGGGAGATTTCAACTATCCAGACATTTGTTGGGAATCTCTCTCAGGCAAAACTAACAGGTCAAGGAAATTCTTATCCTCTCTTGCTGACAACTTTATCTTCCAAAAGGTAGGGGAGAAAACAAGGGGAACTGCTACCTTGGATCTAATCCTTATAAACAGGGAGGAAATGTTTGAGGAGGTAAAAGTGGCTGGAACCCTAGGAGGTAGCGACCATGCTATTTTAGAATTTTGGATAACTAGAGGCGGAAGACCTGTGAAGACTCAGACGTCAAGGTTAGATTTCAGAAAGGCAGATTTTAAGGGATTCAGAAAGATAATTGGAGGGATCCAATGGCTGGATATCCTTAAAGACAAAAATGTCCAGGAAGGATGGGAAATCTTGAAAAATGAAATTCTCAAAGCACAGTTGTTAACAATTCCGAAAAGAGGGAAGAATAGGAAGCATTTAAGGAAACCAGGATGGATGAACACAGAACTTAAGCACATGCTAAAAAGGAAGAAAAAATTGTTTATAAAATGGAAAGAGGGAGGCATATCTAAAGAAGAATATAATGCTGTCTGCAGAACCTGCAGGGCACAAATCAGATTAGCTAAAGCTGAAAATGAATTTAGGCTTGCAAGAGATGTCAAAAGCAATAATAAAGGATTTTGGGGATATGTCAAAAGTAAAAGAAAAGTCAAAGATGCTATAGGATTTTTACAGGATGAAAATGATGAAATGGTAAGACAGGATGTTGAGAAGGCTGAACTTTTAAATTCCTATTTTGCATCTGTTTTCTCTCAGAAAGGAAATGTAATATCAACTGTTATTCACTGTCCTATTAAGGGAATAGAAGAAGGATATCTATAAACAGAAAGATAGTGAGGAAACACTTAGCTAACCTAAATGAATTCAAGTCTCCAGGTCCAGATGAATTACACCTCAGAGTACTGAAGGAGATAGCAGAAGAAATTTTTGAACCCCTCTCCATAATCTTTGAAAATTCTTGGAGAAAAGGAGAAGTGCCAGAAGACTGGAGAAGAGCAAATGTTGTTCCTATCTTCAAAAAGGGGAAGAAGGTGGACCCAGGCAACTATAGGCCGGTGAGTCTGACTTCTATACCAGGAAAGATCTTTGAACAAATTATTAAACAACATGTATGTCAATACCTTGATAAGAATGAAGTGATCAAACAGAGTCAGCATGGGTTTGTAACTAATAAGTCATGTCAGACTAACTTAATTTCCTTCTATGACGGTATCACTGATTGGGTGGATCAAGGAAATGCTGTAGATATAGTATATCTTGACTTCAGCAAAGCATTTGACAAAGTCTCTCATACAATCCTTATTGAAAAAATGACTAAGTATGGAATGGACAAGGCAACTGTTAGGTGGATTCATAACTGGCTTAGTGATCAGACCCAAAGAGTGGTCGTAAATGGCTGCACATCCAGTTGGAAGAATGTCTCAAGTGGGGTACCACAGGGCTCTGTCCTGGGCCCTGTATTGTTCAACATCTTTATCAACGATTTAGATGAAGGAATTGAGGGTAAACTGATTAAATTTGCTGATGACACAAAGCTAGGAGGGATAGCTAATACTAGAGAAGAGAGACAGAGGATTCAAAAAGATTTAAATAAACTGGAGAAGTGGGCAGCAACTAACAGAATGGTTTTTAACAGGGACAAATGCAAAGTACTACATCTGGGCAATAAAAATGAAAAAAGCATATATAGAATGGGAGGAATAGGGCTAAGTGACAGCACATGTGAAAAAGACTTGGGTATACTAATAGATCACAGACTGAATGAGTCAACAGTGTGATGCAGCAGCAAAAAAGGCAAATGCAATTCTAGGATGTATTAACAGAAGCATACAGTCTAGATCACGTGAAGTCATTATTTCCCTCTACTCCTCTTTGGTCAGACCTCATCTGGAATATTGTGTCCAGTTTTGGGCGCCACATTTTAAAAAAGATATCAACAAACTGGAGCAAGTTCAGAAAAGAGCGACCAGAATGGTGACCGGTCTGCAAACCCTGTCTTATGAGGAAAGGTTGCATGATTTGGGAATGTTTAGTTTGCAAAAGAGAAGACTGAGAAGAGACTTAATAGCTGTCTACAAATATCTAAAGGGCTGTCACATTGTAGAAGGATCAACTTTATTCTCATTTGCACAAGGAAAGACTAGAAGCAATGGGATGAAACTGAATGGGAGGAGACACAGATTAGATATTAGAAAAAACTTTTTGACAGTTAGAGAAATCAATGAGTGGAACAGGCTGCCACGAGAAGTGGTGAGTTCTCCTTCAATGGAAGTCTTCAAACAGAGGCTGGACAGACATCTGATTGGGATGATTTAGCGAATCCTGCTTTGAGCAGGGGGTTGGACCAGATGGCCCAGGAGGTCCCTTCCAACTCTACGATTCTATGAGTGGTGGGAAAAGGGAGAGATGGGTTCATCTTGTGGGACTATGGGACTCTGCGGTGTTTAGGTGAAAACTGGCACTACCTGATTTGGCCTATGGATGTGGGACATGTACTGAGGCATGAAACGCAGGACTAGCTCTCAGGTCAGTGCGAGGGATGACCGGACCAGAAGATGTAAGTAGATGATATTCCACCTGGCTCCTCCACAATCTCTCTTCTGACATCCCCACCATCATCATGGGGGACTTCAACATCCCCATTGACACCCACCAGCCAGAAGCCTCCAAACTCCTGTCACTTACCTCATCCTTTGGACTTACTCATTGGTCCTCGACAGCCACCCACACAGATGGACATACATTAGACCTCATCTTCACCCGCCTCTGTTCCCTACCCAATCTCCCTTCCCCCTATCTGACCACCACCTACTCACCTTCTCATTATTGTCCTTCTCACCTGCCCCCTATGTCCAGCCACTAGCACATCCTCGCAGAAACCTCGCACACCTAGACATTCACAGACTCTCAGACTCTCTTCTACCTCTGTCCTCCATATCTTCACTCCACAACACGAACAGTGCCACCGCGTTCTCCAGCGCCACCCTCACATCAGCCATAGACTCAGTCACCCCTCTCATGCATTTCAAAGTGCGACAAACCAATAGGCAACCCTGGCACAATAACCTCACCAAAAAACTTTGACAAGCATCCAGGGTCGCGGAACGGCGTTGGAAGAAAACACGCCTGCTAGACGACTTCACTGCTTTCAAACAAGCTACACTTGCCTTTAAATCAGCCCTCACCTCTGCTAAACAGACCTATTTCACAAACCTTGTGTCTTCATTATCCCACAACCCAAAACAACTGTTCAGCACATTTAACTCTCTCCTCCGCCCACCACTGCCACCTCCAACTCCCCTCATCTCTGCTGAGGACTCTGCCACCTACTTCAAAAACAAGATCGACCAAACAAGGCAAACATTTACATTTCCACCACCCCAGCCACTCCACATACCGGACCTCTGCCCTTTCCTAATAACCTCCCTCTCGAACATCACTGAAGTGCAAATAAATTCCATGGAGCCTCATTTAAGAGTCTCAAACACGGTACTAGCCAGATCTTCCTCCAGGGAGGTCTACTAGGTATTGCTCCCACCTAGCCAGAATCCTACTCCACACTGATGAGGGGCAACACCCCGAAACAGCTGTCTGTGGATGGATACCTGGCTTTGGTATTTCCCTTGTCATATCTGTAAACTCGTAAAGAGGTGGATATTGACTTAAAGAGCCACTTAATATGGTGGTGATGGTGGTGTCCAAAAGGAGCCACCCCTTGGCTGGGTCCTTCCCTGGAGGAAGATCTGGCTAGTCCCTTGTTTGAGACTCTTAAATGAGGCTCCACGGACTTTATTTGCATATTCATATTTCCCAGGGAGCAATGCACCTAGGATTTCACTGTGATTGAGCGCCTTTGCCGGCTGCCGCAGTGTTTTCTTTGACTGGTCTCCCTGAGGTCAGTCATTGTTTCGTGATGTCAACATCACTGAAGGAGAGCTTACTCATCTCCATTCCAAATCACACCTCACCACCTGTGCACTTGACCCCATCCCTTCCCACCTGCTCCGCAACTTCACTAACATGATCATTCCAGCCCTAACCCATCTCTTCAACTATCCCTAACTTCTGGTTCCTTCATCTCTGCCTTCAAACATGCCACCATAACACCCATCCTCAAAAAATTAAACCTTGACCCAACTGCTATGCCCAGCTATAGCCCCATATCACTGCTCCCGTTTGCTTCCAAACTCCGTGAACAGCATGTCCATGATCAAATTTCCTCCCACCTCTCATCTAACTCCCTCCTTGACATACTGCAATCTGGCTTCTGCCCCCACCACTCCACTGAAACTGCCCTGACCAAAATTACTAATGACTTACTCCCAGCCAAATCTAACAGACAGTTCTCCATCCTCCTCCTTCTCGACCTGTCCTCTGCCTTTGACACAGTTGACCACTGCCTACTGCTACAGATTCTTTCTTCCCTTGGCATCAAAGACCTTGCCCTGTCCTGGATTTCCTCATACCTTTCCGACCGCACATTCAGCGTTTCCCACTCCCACACTACCTCCTCATCCTGCCCCTCTCTGTTGGAGTCCCCCAAGACTCTGTCCTGGGGCCAATACTTTTTTCTATCTATACTCTTGGCCAAGGACAACTCATAAAGTCCCATGGTTTCCAGTACCATCTGTACACAGATGACACTCAGATCTACCTCTCTGGCCCAGATGTCACCTCTCTGATGTCCAGAATCCCGGAGTGTCTATCAGCCATATCCTCCTTTTTCACCTCTCGCTTCCTAAAACTCAATGTAGACAAAACTGAACTCATTATCTTTCCTCCATCTCACGTATCTTCCCTACCCGATCTATTATGGTAAACGGCATCACGCTCTCTCCCACACCTGAAATCCGCTGCCTCGGAGTAACTCTCAACTCTGCCCTGTCCTTCAAACCACACGTCCAAACTCTTGCCACCTCCTGTCACCTCCAACTCAAAAATATTTCCAGAATCCGTCCCTTCCTCAGCCCTCAATCTACTAAAACTCTTGTACATACCCTCATCATCTCCCACCTTGACTACTGCAACACTCTTCTCTGTGGCCTCCCTGCTAACTCTCTTGCACCACTCCAGTCTGTCCTCAATTCTGCTGCCCGACTAATCCACCTCTCTCCTCGCTACTCCCCTGTCTCTCCCCTCTGCAAATCCCTCCATTGGCTCCCAATTCCCCAATGAATCCAGTTCAAACTACTAACACTGACCTACAAAGCCATCCACAACCTTTCCCCTCCCTATATCTCTGAACTAATCTCTCAATATCTTCCCTCACGTAATCTTCGATCCTCCCAAGACCTCCTACTCTCCTCCACACTTATTCGTTCCTCTCACAACCGCCTCCAATATTTCTCCTGAATATCCCCTATCCTCTGGAATTCCATGCCTTAACACGTCTGATTATCCACCACCCTCGGATCCTTCAAACAGGACCTGAAAACCCATATTTTCAGGAAAGCTTACAGCCTGCAACCATTCTGCCGCCTCACCACCGCCTAAGATGCCGCCTCATCACCAGCAGAGTTACTGCACTCCCGACCTTCTGTCTCTTCCACACTATCCTGTAGAATGTAAGTCCACAAGGACAGGGTCCCCTCCCCTCTGTACCAGTCTGTCATTGTAAATTTGTTTACTGTTAGCGATATCTATAACTTTGTATGTAACTCCCCTTCCCATGTACAGCACCATGGAATTAATGGCGCTATATAAAAAAATAATAATAAATAAAATAATTATTAGTATACTACATGGAGACCCGATGCTGTCGCATTGGAAGGGTGGTAATGTCACAATGGGGGCAGGCTTTGCAGCTTTGAGAATCTCTCCCCCTCATGTGCTCACCCACCTATCCACTCTTTCTTCCCCATGTGCTGACTTCTCCCGTCTGTGCTCTCTTCTTTGACCTGTCTACCCCATGTGCTATCCCCCTTGTCTGCTGTATCTCTCCTTCCTGTGCTGTGTTCTCCCCTCCTGTGCTGTCCCGTTTGAGCGGTCTCTCCCCTGTGCCCTGTCTCTCTCACCCCTGTGTCTGACCATGTACAGAACATACCACAGCTCCTGGGCAGGGGAGGAAGCAAAAGACAATACTGATATTACAGCAAGAGATTGCAGAGGATACATTTTATGAGGTAAAATATTGTTTAAAAACAGTCATGGAAATATGTTACCTCGGAAAATGAATCCACTGTGATCCCCTGCTGTAATGTCAGTATTGTCTTTTACTTCGTCCCCTGCCCAGGAGATGTGGTATGCTCCGTACACAATCAGACACAGATAATTTTTAAAAAGAACTTTCGTTCGTGGGAAAACCCCTTTAATATGACGGGCTTCCTCTGCCTGTTGACATGTCATGCATCTGCCACCAGGATCAGCCGAATGATTCACTGTGCCTTTGTGGAATTCGTGCAGGCGCAGTGCGACCATGTTCTGCTGGCAGTACCGCTGTGGCAAATTTTAGGCCATGCCCCCGACCACACTCATTTCACAACTAGTCACACTGATGTCCACGCCCCAACCGCACCCATTTAGCACTGCTGATCACACTGACTGGTAATGAGGGCAGAGTCGCTGGCATTATGGGCACAGTGGCTGGCATTATGAGCACAGTGGCTGGTACTGTGGGCACACTGACTGGTACTGAGGAAAAGAAAGAACATAGAGAGAGAAAAAAGAAAACACAGAGAGAAAAAGAAGTAAAGAAAGGAGAGAGAAAGAAAGAAGGAAAGACCAGAGAGAAAGAAAGAAGGGAAGGAAAGAAAGAACAGAGAGAGAGAAAGAAAATAAGAAAGATTAGAGAGAGAAAAAAGAAAGATTAGCGAGAGAGAAAGAATAGAGAGAGAGAAACAGAGAGAGAAAGAATGAACAGAGGAAGAATGAAAGATTATGGAGGGAAAGAAAGAACAGAGAGAGAGTGAAAGAAACAGAGAGAGAAAGTTTCTACATGGAAACTATAGCATCCCGGCTCCCATTGTAGTGCCCACCTGAGCCTCCCGATGCAGGACATATCATGATCTGCTCACATGGCTGGCATCCCCGATTCCAAGGCGATCTCGCTATCCGCGCTGTCTGAGAAGGACACGGTGATGGAGCATTCCCTGAAGTGCCTCCATGGTTCCGTCACAATTTCCTCCCGAAATTACTTAATTTCCGGTCAGCTTCCAGCACATCACTTACAGTGGAGCATCACGTGCGAGTTTTAAAGTGCTCCTCGGGGCTCCACTGTGTACTTCTGTGTCCGTGGGAAAAGTAAGCATCCAGCCGGGGACAGCGGGGCAGACTCTCAAAATCGGGACTGTACTGCTGGATCCGGGACGGTTGGGAGGTATGAATGCTCCCCACCCTACACATTGTACACGCAAAGCTCCGCACACCTCATACACACACGGTTCTGCTTTGTATGCCTTGCACACACACGGCTCTGCTCCATACACCTCGCACACACACGGCTCCACTCAGTACACAAATGGCTCCACTCCATAAACTTTGTACACATGGCTCTGCTCCCCACACCTCGCACACACAGGGCTCTGCTCCGTACACCTAATAATCACACAGCTCTGCTCCGTACACACAGGGCTCCGTTTCATACATCTCATACACATACAGCTCTGTACACCAAGTACACACATGGCTCCACTCTGTACAACTTGTACACATGTGGCTCTGCTCTGCACACCCCATACACATGCAGCGCCACTCCGTACACCTTGTACACATATGGCTCCACTCTGTACACCAAATACACACATGGCTTTGCTTCATACACCTTGTACACACACTGCTCCGCTCCGCACACCCCATACACATGTGGCTCCGCTCCATACACCTCGTACACACACAGCTCCGCTCAGTACACCTAGTACAAAAATGGCTCCGCTCCGTACACCTCCTACACACACGGCTCTGCTCCATACACCTTGTACACATACAGCTGCGCTCCACACACCTCGTGTACACACGCTCCGCTCTGTACACTTTGTACACACACGGCTCCACTCCGTACACCTCGTAAACACACAGCTCTGCTACATCCACCCTGTAAACCCCTCCTGACCCACACATAAACTTCCCCTCATCCAGCACGATGACAACCAGCACAGCAAAGTCCTGCATACACTGAGGCCACTGATCATAAGACCCCTGACTCCTTCCCCCTGTGACCTCATCACGGTTACTGTGCACAAAGAGCAGCCCAGCAACGTCATTGCTTGGATTTATTAGCAGTGAGGGACTGCGGTGGATCTCTCTGGGAGGGTGAAGAATGGATGGGGTCGGTGCATGGGGGTGTGTGGCAGCTCAGTGCAGTGTGGGAAAGTAAAATCCCGGTCGGGACAGCGGGGGAGCCTGTGAAAATTGGAACTGTCTTGCTGGATCCAGGATGGTTGGAAGGCTTGATTGTGCTAATTGAGGGTGTGATCCTACTGTGTGCTCCTGAGCTCCAGAGAACCAACACCTCTTCACCCAGGGACCTGCTCCCTCTCCTACCCAGGAGAGAATGAAAGCCTATGGGTGCAAAATCCGTCATCATCCGTTTTTTTTTTAACTGAGCATGTTCCTGACAGGTTAAAACACAAAAGAAAACATAGATATTTACACATAGAATATATATATATATATATATATATATATATATATAATTATAGTTCATAGAGTTCTACATAGCATAATACCCGCTAAATCAATTGCCAGCTTCAGTAAAATGATTCCTAAACCCGACATGATATGACACAAGCTTTACATATAGTAAACCATGTTATATCAAAACGATTTATGTGTCAGTTTTTAAAATCAACTTAGTAGTTTGTTAGGAAAAATTTGGAACTCTAGGGGTTAAATTTAAGGCTATAATCGTGGAAAAAAATTGTGTGGGCTCCCGCGCAATTTTATCTGCCAGAGAGGGAAAGCCAGTGAGTGAGGGCAGATATTAATAGCCTAGAGAGGGACCATTGTCCCCCCCCCCGGCTAAAAAAAATCTGCCCCCAGCCACCCCAGAAAAGGTGCATGTATAAGAGCCTCTCTATTCCCATTGCCTTTAGCAGTGGCTCATGGGTTAATAATAATGGGTTAATGACACATTGCTATTGAACGGTGACATTAAGCCAGGTTAATAACGGAGAGGTGTCAATAAGACACCTATCCATTGTTAATGCTATAGTAGTAAAGGATAAAAAGAGACACACACACATTAATTAAAAATTATTTTAATGAAATAAATACACAAAGTTTTTGACCAAATTTATTATTCTGCCAATCCAACAAAAGCTCTTGTTCTGTAAAAAAAATAAAATAAAAAACCACGCTACTCAGTTCATCTCCGATCAGCCAGGACGCCTGCACAGACATGATATAATTGATTCTGCAGTGGTTTACAGTGGGGTCGATAGCATTAGCACCCATCCCTGTTGTAAACTAGTTAACCCCTTGTGATAGATTGCAGCGGGGGACCTGACTAAATGGCGGAGAGGTATGGATATTGTTGGTTTTTTATTTTATTTATTTTTTACAGAACAAGGGCTTTTGTTGGATTGGCAGAATAATAAATTTGGTCAAAAACTTTGTGTATTTATTTCATTAAAATAATTTTTAATTAATGTGTGTGTCTTTTTTTACCCTTTACTACTATAGGATTAATAATGGATAGGTGTCTTATTGACACCTCTCCATTATTAACCCAGCTTAATGTCACCTTTCAAGAGCAAGGTGACATTAACCCATTATTATTAACCCATGAGCCACCGCTAAAGGCAATGGGAATAGAGAGGATAAGTGCCAGAAAGTGACCGTGATGACTTGTAACGAGTTGCTTTCTTGGCCGATATGGAGAGGTGGTGGGGATGCCAAAGAAGAACCGTGATGAGTTTGGTATCTGGTCAGGGACCTGGACGTTCATGGTAAATTTTAAGCGTTTAGGTGGTACAGTAGCCCACATTCCATCATCTGCCTTCCTTGGTAGGGATCGTATTCAGGTCTTATACCAGGGGAAACCGAAGCTCACAGGTGCGGCGACCCCCACACACTTCAGTGCAAACTGCATGGTGCAGAAATGTGCATTGTGTGGGGAAGTCGGCAATCTTGCTGCATCTTGAGTCGAGATTAGGTGCCACCTGTGTGGTGACTTAGGTCACCCATTCAGCCGTTGTCCTCGCTCCTTCACTAATGCAGTCGTGACCCCGGTGGGAGAAAGCCGTGAGGCTGATTCTAATGGGGAAGGGACTACAGGGGTGAAGGAGCTGAGGGGCCCAGGAGGAAAAGCAATTAAAAGACGCCTGCCTAGCTGAGGTGTCTAGACAGGCGCAGACAGGAGAGGGAGCTGGGCGAGCCCCGGGCTACTGGGGTGGCCCCTGTCCTGAACGCCAGTATTGCTGCTGATGCCTCGAGGGATGTTGAGTTGGATGAGGAGGTCAGAAGGATCCACAGGGAGGAAAGTGCCACTGCCTCCAAATCCTCCCATTATGAAAGTATGGATGAGGATAATAGGCAGTGGCTAGAGGACAAGCCTAAGCTCAGCACCAAAAAGAAGAGAAATAAGGGAGATAAAACATCTTCTCCTGCTCTGACCAAGATACCTAAGGAAGGAATAACTGACTCCCCTCTGCTTGGTCTTTCTAACCGGTTCCAAACCCTTGAGAATATCTCTTCCTCTGAGGAGGAAGCTGTGGATGAGATTCCGACTTCAGCGGGGCTTACACTGGGTGCCGAGTCTTCTTCTTCTGGGAATGTAAGGTCCTTGGAGGGAGGGACAGGCCCAGAGTCCGGAGACGAGGACGATAAAAAGAAAAAACTTGTGGGAATGGACACCTCTGTGTCATTAAAGAGGGGGAAGGATTCCTCCTCTGAGGCAGAGGATATGGGGAGTGGGAAGAAGAAAGCCATCTAACTCAATCACCAGTGATGGCGGTACCCACTCCATTGACGTTGGCGTCCATTAATGTTGGCAGCATAAAGTCAAATACAGCTAAATTTGCGGCCTTTGATTTCCTCAGCCATGTTGAAGCTGACATTTTCTTTTTGTGAGAGACCAGGCTGCCAAACATGGCAGATGTGTTTAAAGCTAAGAGAGAGTGGAGACTCAGGCCATCCTATTGATATCTTGCGGCCGAGCCGTATAGCGGAGTGGCGGTCCTTTTTACCACACCGATGGAATGCCAACGGGTTATTGAGTTAGAAATGGGGAGGTGCCTGATCTTAGATGTCCTCATGAAGGGACAAGAGCTCTGGCTCATTATCATCTATGGTCCCCTATCTAAGTGGGACCAGAAGTGTCTCTTTATGAGGATCAAGCCCTACCTTTTTACAAGTCGGCAGGTTGTCTTTGGAGGGGACATCAATACTGTCACGAGGCCCCGAGATAGAGGAGGTTTAAGAGAGAAGTTGACTTATGATAGCGTTGCCCTTAATAGTATAGCTAGTGAGGCTTGCCTGGTGGATGTCCACATTCAGCATACTTCAGGCCATGAGGGGTTCACCTATCATAGAGGTAACTGAAGGTCCAGAATAAAGTAGATTGGTTTTATTTATAGGAGGAAGCTGTCTCTTCAGCAGTGTCTGTTGTTGAGGTGGAGTTCTCCGTCCACTGTTTAATTTTGTTTTCTCTGAATGTTACAGAGACCCTCCGGATGGGATGAGGCTTTTGGAGGCTCAATTAGTCTCTCTTGGAAGAAGCGGAGATAAGACAGTCCTTTGAGGATGTTCTTCAGAGTCAGGTGCCCTTACTGGATCTTTGTAGTAGTAAGTTAGAGAGGTGGGAGATGTTCAAGAAAAGGGTGGTGAGATTCTTCCACCAGCTCTCGAGCCTCGGGTACCGCCTGTATCATGGTCTGAGGAGGAAACTCGAGCATCTTGTCTCAAATGGAGGTAGCCGCAAGGAGCTCTCCAGAGTGAAATCTTTACTTATGAGGTGTCAGTATGATAGTCACGAATCTTTGGTTTTTGAGAGGGATTATGGGAAGTACCGCTCGCCCGACCCTTGCATAAACTGCAAGATGTCAGTGAATAGTAAAGTGGTTACAGGACTGGTCGACACTACGGGGTCCCTGAGGTGATCCAGATCAGGGTTCCTGGAGGTTGTCAGATCCTTCTACTAGCACCTCTTGGGGAAGAGGGATCTTGATTAGGATGAGATGTCAGCTATCCTGGCTGAAGCTTTCCCCGAACCAGGGGTAGACCCCTCTCTTGATATTTTGACAGAGATGATCAGGGAAGAGGAAGTTAAGTTGGCGATTGAAGGGCTTGCCCAAAAAAAAAAATCGCCCGGTCCAGATTGCTTAACATCTGAGTCCTATTAGACCTTTAAGGATGCTTTCTTGACTGAGGTATTCAATGAGTGCCTTTCCTCGGGCACTCTGCCAAAGTTAATGAGGAGGTCTGCCCTGATTATCTTGTCAAAGGGTAAGGACCCATCTTGCATTGAGAACTGGCGTCCCATAGCGCTTCTCAATGCAGACAGGAACGTTCTGGCAAAGGTGCTGTTTAATCGTCTGAGGCCCAGCATTGCTCTGCTCTAAGCTGCAGATCATTCAGTGCTGTGCTCTGTGTTCGAGAGGCTGTGGAGTAGGGTAGGGCTAGTCATTGGAAGTGGTACATGCTGTCACTGGACCAGACAAAAGCGTTTGATCGGTTAATCACGATTACCTCTGGTTTGTCCTTCTGAGATATGGCCTGCCGGGGGGTTTGTTGATTGGCTTAAGACCTTGTAAGGTGGGGCAGAGAGTTACCCACTGGTGAATGGTTGGATTGGCAGCTCTTTTGAGGTTGGATCTGGTGTTCGCCAGGGTTGTCCCTTGAGCCCACTACTGTACGTGTTTGCGAGTGACCAGATGCTTAGGAGCGTTGAGCGTGCACCGTTGGCTGGGACTGAGATGGAGCGAGCAGCACCGGAAGCCACTCTGAGGGTGGTGGTGTATGCCGATGATGTCACTGTTTTTGTTTCTTCTCACGAGGATGCAGGGTGGCTGATGTCAGAGGTAGATCTCTACTCGGAGGTATTCGGGTCCAAGATCAACTGGGATAAGTGTGAGAGTCTCTGGCTGGGAGGAGGAGATCCTGGTTTTGACCTCCCAGACACCCTTCCAGGACCCAGTCTCTGCAAAAGTCCTGGGCATTGAATTTGGCCAGGAGGTTTACCCCTAACAAAATTGGGACAGCAGGCTAGAGTTCGCCACTCAGAAGGTAAACCAATGGAAGGGTTGGTCTTTGACCCTAAAGGAAAGGGTAATCCTGATCAAAACTTACCTTGTCCCTTTACTGATTTATCTAGACAGTGTGCGCATCTTGCCGAAGTCTCTCTGGACTCAGGTCTACAGTTTGTTCTTCCAACTGTTATGGGGGAATAGACTGAACCTCGTCAAGAGGGAGGTTACTTACCGTACGAGGAGACTAGGAGGGTTGGGTATGGTCAACCCTGTGGTATTCCTTGTGGATACCTTCATTAAGATCAATATTGCAAACCTCTGGAAAGAGAGGGCTCCTCTGTGGGTATTCTCTTTTAGGGGATGGTTTCAGCCTTTCTTCCAGGAATGTGAGACATGAGGGTAACTGAAGGATCTTCGCACACCGCATGGACATCTTCCGGCTTACGCTACCTTGGTTCTAAAGATGATTCGCCTTTGGGGTCTGGGAATGTGGGAGATCAGGGCTCTGCCAAGGAAACTCCTTGACAATAGGGTTCTGTTGACCCATTTTCAGAAGCCTCTGGTACTCAGGGATTGCCCAAGTCGGGATCTTGGGGTGGGTTTGCATCTTCTGAATTCTATCAGTATCCCCACAAAGTGGGACTTGGCTTGGTGCGGCTTCCATGGGAAACTGTGTGTGAGGGACAATCTGAAGTGTAGGAGCTCTGAGGATAGGAACTGTCCCCAGGAGCATTGTGGTACCATGCTGGAAAGCATGGAACCTTTCTGCTTTGCTGTCCCTTCAACACAGAGGTGAACAACATGGTGGGCATCTCCATTGGCTGGTCTAGGCTGGCCGGTCTCTCCTATGTGGAATTGGCCTATGAAGCATTTGGAGACCTTGGTGATCGGGACCGCTGCACCTTATTTCTAGCTAGCGCAGTGGTTAGGTATCGCACAAGGAACGCACGGTGCTTAGTATCGACGCAACGGAAAATCCTCCCAGTGGACGATGTGGTTAGGATCATTCTCGGGGACCTGGTGAAGGTGCACTTTTGGGGAGTATGAGAGACTGGGCGCACATAGGGCCAGTCGCCTCTGGAGGGGCTTTTTTTTAGTGTGCCCTAGTCTACTCTTCTCCTTTACTGGTGGTGGGCTGCTCCTGACCCTGTGAATTTTTGTTTTGATCATTATACAGTGATGTAGGGCTGCAGGCACCGAACTTGGGCTTTGTGATTTGTGGTTATTGTAGTGTTCATTTCTGAATATATTGTGTATAGAAATATAGATCTGGGTGTAGGTGTTAGGTTGAGTCGTGGGAAAAGGGGGGGAGGTGGGTTTATCTTGTGGGACTATGGGACACTGGGGTGTTTGGGGGAAACACTGGCACTGCCTGATCTGGCCTATGGACATAGGACATGGACTGAGGCATAAGACGTAGGACCAGCTCTCAGGTCAGTGCGGGGGTTGGAAATGGGGAGCTTGAGTGTGGGTTGTTTACTTTAGTCTTGTATATATTTGTATAGTTTGTGTTTGTATGTGTGTATGTATATGTATGCATAAAAAAATGTTTATGTATGTAATTTTAGTATGCTATTGTTTTTTTTTTTACTTGTTTGTTATTATTTTGTTTGGTCACCTGACAAGAAGGTGAAAGGAGTTATTATTAGTTATTATTCTGTATATATATATAAAAGATCTACAGGATGGAACTCAGGATCAGTAATGTAATGTATGTACACAGTGGCTGCACCAGCAGAATAGTGAGTGCAGCTCTGGGGGTATAATACAGGATGCAACTCAGGATCAGTAATGTAATGTATGTACACAGTGACTGCACCAGCAGAATAGTGAGTGCAGCTCTGGGGGTATAATGCAGGATGTAACTCAGGATCAGTACAGGATCAGTAATGTAATGTATGTACACAGTGACTGCCCAAGCAGAATAGTGAGTGCAGCTCTGGAGGTATAATACAGAATGTAACTCAGGATCAGTAAAGTAATGTATGTACACAGTGACTGCACCAGCAGAATAGTGAGTGCAGCTCTGGGGGTATAATACAGGATGTAACTCAGGATCAGTAATGTAATGTATGTACACAGTGACTGCACCAGCAGAATAGTGAGTGCAGCTCTGGTGTATAATACAGGATGTAACTCAGGATCAGTAATGTACTGTAAGTACACCGTGACTGCACCAGCAGAATAGTGAGTGCAGCTCTGGGGGTATAATACAGGATGTAACTCAGGATCAGTAATGTAATGTATGCACACAGTGACTGCACCAGCAGAATAGTGAGTGCAGCTCTGGGGGTATAATACAGGATGTAACTCAGGATCAGTAATGTACTGTATGTACACAGTGACTGCACCAGCAGAATAGTGAGTGCAGCTCTGGAGTATAATACAGGATGTAACTCAGGATCAGTAATGTAATGTATATACACAGTGACTGCACCAACGGAATAGTGAGTGCAGCTTAAATGTACAGATCTTGTCCATTCATTAGAAGAAAAGCATGAACTTTCCCAGTCCCAGATAAAAATGTAGCCGATATGTCAGAAATTGTGACTTCCAACCCATTAGCTGTTTGCTGTGATACATTATGTCCTAGTTCATACATTTAATTATTACTCATTCCACACCGCTGTGTTTATTGCTTTATTATTGCGTGTATTAACCGTGCCGGGATTTAATTGCTTTGTACACAAATTGTAAACTTGTTTTAATTTTCATTTCTTTTCCGTCATCTTTTTATATGTCAGACAGTGTTCTGAGTGAGCCGATTCATGGGAAAGATACTTGTATATAAAAGTATGCATTAAATGGGGAAAAGGCATGGTTATATGTGGACAGAGGAAGCCTAGCTTTCCACGATTAGCAATAATGACTCCCTTAGTTTTCACCACTTCTATAAAATACCGCTGGTGTCAATTTAATAAAGGTTTATTGTGTGACGTGTACGCTCAATGTCGGGTGCCCCTTGGTACAATCGCAATAGAGGCCATGAGGACTTGAGCATACAGAGCAGATCTATCTAAAGTAGTTGGGAAAACGCCTAAAAAACAGGCTGTGGCAGAGAAGTCTCCTAGAGACCTATAGAGGCAATTTAGGGTGGACAAATGTTAGGACTGACTTTGGGTATAACTCTGGTGGAGCTGTGCAAGTCCCATATTCGCTACTGGAAAACTATCAGGCCATTGTTAGAAAGAAAGAAAATTTTATGCTCAACTGCTTCATTTTCAAAGAAAGCCCCAATGCCACTTTATTGTCAACCCCATCGCAGCTGTTTTCTTTCTGTGCCATGTTCAGTGTCTGAAGATCGTTTTATCTGAGCCCCCTAAAAGCATTGAAGAGCCTATTACTGCCAGACATTGTGCCCCAGACAGCATTAGCCACGTCGCCCCCTAACTGACAGCCACAATACTCCAGTTTGATCCCCCCATTACGCTGACAGCTGAAGATCTAGTGCCTTACAGAACATGGTGCAAATCTGTCCACTGTTTTAATAAAACTGGTTGTCATCCTCGTGTTCTTCTCTGGTCATCTTTTTCACCCTAATTCGGACCTTAAAAATTACTCCGCTGTTTTTTAAATCATCACATGGAAAAACGGTCTGCGAATATTTGGCCAGTACTTTTTTTTTCCTCTCTATCATATTGGCGTGCTGATAAAACACCATAATGAATGATGTCCTGCATCGTCTTCAGTTTTTTTTTTTATGGAGTGGGTTGTACCATCTGTTAGACAATAATTCGGTGATGTTTTGTCTGAAATATCAGACATTGTCACACTGCCTCTTCAAGACTACGAGCCTCAGCGGTGGGTGTCGCTTGGAACAAAACTTCACATTCGAAGTCACATTACACTCTGTCCTTTGTCGAGTTCCTACAAGTAATATTGATCCTGCTAAAACGCGTGAGTCATGCGGGAAGAACAAAACGTCTCCATGTACACTGAATATTGCCATTTTTTTTTAAAGGCGAACACCACCAAGTTAATGTTCCTGACATGTGACGTGTATGAACATCTCATAACTGATTTACTTTAATTTGTTATGAGGGCGCTTTTCTCTCATTAAAACTCGGTCTCCGGCCCGTAGAGTTGTCCCCCGTAGAGGAGTGACTTGAGGATGCTCCAGCTCCTGTAGACTGTTCCATACTAGTCGATGGAGAGTCTGTAGCTGACGATGGTGTTCTCGAACCCAGGAGTACACCCCTGTCCGTAGGTAGTCCTCCTCGGGCTCTAATTCCAATTCAGTCATCTCTTTTCCGGGCCATCCGACGAGCAGAGTAGGGTGTGTAGCCGGTGGTGCTGCGCTTACGATTGTTATATAACCATGCCAATTCAGGGATGTATTCAGGCCATCATGCCTTCTGCTCCTCCTCCAGGATTCTTAGTATTTGGATCAGGGTACAGTTAAATCTGTTGCAAGCTCCGTTCCCATGTGAATGATAAGGTGTTGTCCGAGATTGTCCAGACTTATACAACTGGTGCAACTCCTCCATCACCCTTCCAAGAAAACAGGCTCCCTGATCAGAATTTATATGCTTAGGACACCCATACACCTGGAAGAAGTATTTGCAGATGGCATGAGCAGTGGACTCGGCAGTTTGATCCTGTGTTAGCGTCACGACGGCAAACTTCGTGAAGTGTTCAGAAAGTTGTGGGAAGCAGGGTGTGTTGCAGTCCGCGCTGCCGAGATTCACAAATCACCTGGGATACAAGATGTTGTATATCCCTGAGGAAGGTGCCAGGAAGGGCGCCGAAACGCGTAGGAGGAAATAAAGGAGTACACTGCTACAACATCTTGTATCCCAGGTGATTTGTGAATCTCGGCAGCGCGGACTGCAACACACCCTGCTTCCCACAACTTTCTGAAGGTTTTTCCACGTGTGAGTGGTTGGTGGAGGTCCTGCAGCAGCTGATTTTGTGATATGCTCTCAAGCCAGTTGTGGGTTACACAACTGTAATAGGTGAGTGGAACTGTATTATACCGCTCATACTTCAAGTGTCACTAGTGATAGGGCACTATTGCTCCTCTTGTTCCCCCCACCATTTTTTGTATTAACTTCGTGAAGTGGTCCACCATTACCAAGCAGTGCTCATAGCCTTGATGTTCTGGCCTGATCGTCAGCTAGTCTGTCGTCAGCAGATCCAGAGGGCCGGATGACATTACCATTTGTGTGGGAGCCCGCTGTTCGGGTGGTTTGGCTAGTTCACAGCTCCGGCACTGCTGACAGACGTTCTCCACCACACTCCTCAGATTGGGATGATGAAAAAGGCGCTGCAGCCATTGGAAGGTCTATTCAGGGCCAAAGTGGGCTCCTTTCTCATGAGCCTCCATAGCCACCCGGAATACCAAGGATGAGGGAAGCACTGCCAGATGACTCTGAGTTCTGACTGCAAAAACATCTTCCGATAAAGGATGCCTGGGCATCTGTTTAGATGCGACCCACCGTCTCAACCAGGCTATCTCCTGATCCACCTGCTGCACTTGGACCCACTCATCATGGGGTTGTTCCATGAAACTTCCACGAGTCTCATCCTGTTCTATCTCCCGCGTAGCTGCCACCGTCCTGGCAGTTCCTCCAAATTCCGGGACTTCCACAGCCTCCCGCTCTTCATCCCGATTAGGCGCTGACCTACGATAATTTACTCGGGAAAGGGCATCTGCATTGCTATCATCTGCTCATCTTTAATAGGTGAACTTGTACTGAAATTTCACCATCCGTGCTGCCCAGCGTTGTTCTAGCACCCCGAGCTTCGCTTTCTCCAGATGAGCTAACGGATTGTTATCCGTGCGCACGTGAACTTCAGAGCCAGTCACGTACTCCGCAAATTTCTCCATCATTGCCCATACTAAAGCCAACAACTCCAGTTTGAAGAAACTGTAGTTATCTGGGTTCTTCTCAGAGTCATGCAAAGACCGACTTGTGTATGCTATGATGCCTTCTTTCCCATCCTGTATCTGTGACAGTACTGCTCCAAGCCCCTGCAGGCTCCCATTGGTATGCAAGATGAACGGTTGAGTGAAGTCAGCGTAGGCTAGTACCTCTGTCAAAGCTTTCTTCAAGGCTAGGAACGCTTCTTCCTGGCACGCTCCCCACTGTTCGTTCCTGTTTTTAGCACAGGAGGGCACCCCTTTCAGTAGCTCAAGAAAAGGATTTGCGATGCACAGAAAATCTCTTACGAAGCATCGGAAGTATCCTGTGAGCTCCAAGAATGCACGCACATCCTTCATGGTTTTTGGGGTAGGCCACTCTTGTACCACGGCAATCTTGTCTTGAGAAGGCCTCACTCCTTCGGCTGAGACAGTGTGTCCCAAAAACTCAATCTGAGTACGGAAGAGATTACACTTTTGAGGCTTCACATTCAGCCCATGCTTTTGTAGCCGACTAAGAACCTGCTCCAGTCTCCGTAGATGTTCGGCGAAGGTGGGGGCAAATATAATGATTTCATCCAGATAGATCAGGGTAGCTTCAAAGTTCAGGTCCCCTAAACCTCTTTCCATGAGATGTTGAAACGTTCCTGGGGCATTGGCCAGACCGAATGGCATGCGGTCTAACTCATATCCCATCGGAAGAATGAAAGCCATCTTGGCTCGGTCTTGCTCGGACATTGGTACCTGCCAATAACCGCTGGCCAGGTCTAGTGTAGAAAAGTATCTGGCATTTCCTAACGTGGCCAGGGACTCCTCTATTTTCGGCAATGGATTCAAGTCCCGCACTGTACAGGCATTGAGCCGATGATAGTCCACACAGAAGCGTAAAGACCCATCCTTCTTCTGCACCAGGACAATGGGGGCAACCCACAGACTCTTGCTCTCACGTATTGCCCCCTTCTTCAACATTTATGACAGCATCTCCTTCACCTCCTAGTACATTTGTGGGCGCATCTGATGGTATCGTTCCCTGATAGTCGCCGCATCCCCAGTGGATATTTCGTGTGTTATTGCGGTGGTGCGCTCAAAATCGTCTTAACGTGTTGCAAACACGTCCTGGTATTTTCCTAGCAGGGACTCCACCCAGGGAACCTGTTGGGGGGTCAGTTCCGAGAGTTCTGCCCGCATGTGTTCCAGTGTCCGTCGCCCCTCCTTCAGCAATCGTGAGTCCGGGGTCACTTCCACATCTACAGTCACCAACCATGGATCTTCCGGCTTCACAGTCAGCTGTACTGTTTCAGATGGAACTAATTCATCGGGCATGCCTAGGATGTGGGCCACTTCACTCCTGGGGGCAAGGTCACGTCATCCTCTCCCAAAGTTACACAGCGCATGAGGACAGTTCCATTCCACACCGCAGCCAGTGTCCGTGCGACTAATATTCCCGACGGTAGCTGGTTGGCCTTGCTGGGTTCAACTTGTACTTCAACCCCCACCAGACGGATACCAGCTCGGTTGACAGAGGCAGGCACGATTAATTTGCTGAGCAACTTCCCATCACTGTAGGTTTCCTGGGCCTGAGCTGTCCTTATCAGTTGCGGGAAGACCCTCCTTTGAGGGGTATGGACGCTCCATTGTTGAAGGAACTGGTCTGGGGACTCGTTGATGAGAAGGCTCCCGAGATCTTAAGCACATTCATGCCCAAGGTTATGGTATGGTCTTTGGCCTCTTCTCCATCCACCAGCACTACTCGTCTTCTCCCTACATCCTTATTGCAGACCACTATGTTCATCCATACCACCCCTGCGACCGGGATGGGTAAGTGGTTAGCCACCGTGAGCTTAATTACTGGCCCCCATTCTGGCCACAGAGCCTCCGTGAAGTGTCAGCGGAAATATCCTTCAGGCATGGTGATAACCTGAGAGCCAGTGTCTACTAGGCAACATACAGCTCGTCCATTCATCTTGGCCCAGACCAAGGGACACGTGGAAATGAGGCTGATGGGACTTTCGATACTCCTTTTCTAATTTTCAGGCTCCGGGCGGCGTCCCCCGTGCTCGGAGCCGTCCAGTTTAACGGTTGACGCTGGGAAGGTCGGCTCCACCGAGTGCACCACCGAGCAATATGACCGGGTTCTCCGCAATTGTAACATGTGGGTGGTCCTCTTCGGCGGGTGACACTAGTCTCACGTTGGGGGACGGTCTCTCTGTCTCGCACCGGTGGACTCTACAGCAGGGGTTCTCTTGGATTCAGCCATTTCTTCACGAATCTGCTTAATCTCCTTCTCCAAGTCTTCCACCCATTGAGGGACAGCGGCTGTGATGGTAGCTGCCTCCCTGCTCTGTACCTTCCCCACCGACACTATCATTGCCTGCTCCTGCTCGCGCATGCGCACTTCACTCCCAACCTCAGAGAACGTCATCCCTGGCTTTACCCGCATGCGCTCTCGCAGGGCCTGCTTCATTATTACGTCACTCAAGCCCATCACCAGCTGGTCTCATTCATAGCACAACGTCAATCGGCGCCTACGCCTATGCCGTCCTTCCGAACAATGGCAGTATGGGGTTCCTGCAGGACATTCATAAACTGAGTCACGGTGGTTCCAGTAAAAATGGCAGTGGATCTCGAGAGATGAGACTTCAGCGCTGAGATCTCATCTCTCGAGATCTTGGTCCTGAGATCACATCTGCGCATGCGCCGGCTGCCATTTTTTTACCGGAACCACCGCACATACAGGAAACCGTGGAAATGCCGGGGCTCTGGCTTGCCACAAAATGTCGGCAGAGCCCCAGGGCAGCGCCGGACACACAAGCAGCACCGCTGGGCACCGGAGGCACCAGCAGCAACGGCCAGCAACCACCGGGCACACGGAGAAACCCAGCAGCAGCACAAGACCCCCGCAGTAGCAGTGCACATATGAGCCCACCTCATTCCTGAACGCAGCCTCCAACATCACCCCACTCCTGCCTGTTCCAGCAGCGACCCTGGGACTCCGCTGCACTGCAGCCACCAACCCGGGTAAGCAATAAGATGCAAGGATTATAAGAGGCACCCACCATTTTATTAAAAAATATTTTTTTCTTATTTATCTCCTCAAAATTTGTGGTGCGTCTTATAATCCGGAGAGTCTTATAAAGCGAAAAATATCGCCTCCATGCCATGCTGCAATAATGCAGTAATTGATACAAAAGGAGGGCGGACCAAGTATTGAGTGCATTTGCTGAACGGTATGTTCAGTAAATGCACTCAATACTTGGTCTTCCCTCCTTTTGTATCAATTACTGCATCATTGCGGCATGGCATGGAGGCGATCAGCCTGTGGCACTGCTGAGGGGTTATGGAAGCCCAGGTTGCTTTGGTAGCAGCCTTCAGCTTGTCTGCATTGTTGCTTCTGGTGTCTCTAATCTTCCTCTTGACAATACTCCATAGATTCTCTATGGGATTAAGGTCAGATGAGTTTGCTGCCAATCAAGCACAGGGATACTTTTGTTTGCAAACCAGGTATTGGTACTTTTGGCAGTGTGGACAGGTGCCAAGTCCTGCTGGAGAATGAAATCTCCTTCTCCCATAAGCTTGTCGGCAGAGGGAAGCATGAAGTTCTCTAATATTTCCTGGTACACGGCTGTGCTTACCATGGTCTTGATAAAACACAGTGGACCTACACCAGCAGATGACATGGCTCCCCAAACCATCTCTGATTGTGGAAACTTCACACTAGACCTCAAGCAGCTTGGATTGTGGCCGCTTCACTCTTCCTCCAGACTCTGGGACCTTGATTTCCAAATGAAATGCAAAATTTATTTTCATCTGAAAACATCACCTTGGACCACTGAACAACAGTCCAGTTCTTTTTCTCCTTGGCCCAAGTAAGACGCTTCTGGCATTGTCTATTGGTCATGAGTAGTGTTGAGCATTCCGATACCGCAAGTATCGGGTATCGGCCGATACTTGCTGTATCGGAATTCCGATACCGACTTCCGATATTTTTTCAATATCGGAATTCGGAATCGGAAGTTCAAAGTTGATTGACGGCCTGACGTCATCATGATGCGTGGTGTGTGCGCATCATGATGCGCCGTCATTTCGGGCCTTCCGGGGGTCTCTGCCGGCCTGCCGGGGGGCTGTGTGGACTGCCCGGGGTCGGTACTGGCCTGCCGGGGGGCTGTGCCGGCCTGCCGGTGGTCTGTGCACCCTGTGGGGGTCTGTACCGGCCTGCCGGGGGGCTGTGCCGGCCTGCCGGTGGTCTGTGCACCCTGTGGGGGTCTGTACCGGCCTGCCGGGGGGCTGTGCCGGCCTGCCGGGGGGCAGTGCTGATGTCCGGGGGTCTGTGCAAGCATCGTCCGATGGGACTACAAGTCCCATCTGGCGATGCCTGCTACCATGACAGTGATTGACACATTAGCCAATGATGGGACAGTAGTAGTCCCATCATCCGGCTAATGTGTTAAATGTTAAAAAAAAAAAAAAACTACATACATACTACATGCTACATACATACTACATATATACTACATGCATGCTACATACATACTACATGCTACATACATACTACATATATACTACATGCATGCTACATACATACTACATGCTACATACATACTACATATATACTACATACATGCTACATACATGCTACATACATACTACATACATACTGCATGCTACATACATACTACATACATACTACATACATACTACATGCATGCTACATACATACTACATACATACATACTACATGCATGCTACATACATACTACATGCTACATACATGCTACATACATACTGCATGCTACATACATACTACATACATACTACATACATACTACATACATGCTACATACATGCTACATACATACATACTACATGCATGCTACATACATACATGCTACATACATACTACATACATACTACATACATACTACATGCTACATACATACTACATATATACTACATGCATGCTACATACATACTACATGCATGCTACATACATACTACATGCTACATACATACCACATACATACTACATACATACTACATACATACTACATGCTACATACATACTACATATATACTACATGCATGCTACATACATACTACATGCATGCTACATGCATGCTACATACATACTACATGCTACATACATACCACATACATACTACATACATACTACATACATACTACATATATACTACATGCATGCTACATACATACTACATGCTACATACATACTACATGCATGCTACATGCATGCTACATACATACTACATGCTACATACATACTACATACATACTACATACATACTACATGCATGCTACATACATACTACATACATACCACATACATACTACATACATGCTACATGCTACATACATACTACATACATACTACATGCATGCTACATACATACTACATGCATGCTACATGCATGCTACATACATAGTACATGCTACATACATACCACATACATACTACATACATACTACATACATGCTACATGCTACATACATACTACATATATACTACATGCATGCTACATACATACTACATATATACTACATGCATGCTACATACATACTGCATGCTACATGCATGCTACATACATACTACATACATACTACATGCTACATACATACCACATATATACTACATACATACAATACATTCATACAATACATACATAGACATACAGTACATATAACATAGAGTAACATACTTACCAATACTTGTCACATTGTTCCCCGAAGCCATTGTCTTTTCCGGAATAAATATTAACATAACAAACCACAAAAATACTCACCCACGATCCGAAGCAGTCCACGAGTGTGTCCCACGACGATCTTGGGTAGAGAACTGCAGCATCAGCTGTTGCTGCCGTTCTCTACGGGCTGCAGGAATCCAATGACGGAAGGTAGGTATCCTTCCGCACTGTATTCCTCCGCCACTTAAAAAAAAAAAGTCCCTAGTCTCACTTTATGCCATTGCTGTGTGGGAATTTCCCACGCAGCAATGGCATAAA